>NC_140167.1:210951562-211091562 GCF_963971535.1 Notolepis coatsorum
ATAATAATAATAATAATAATAATAATAATAATAATAATAATAATAATAATAATAATAATAATAATAATAATAATAATAATAATAATAATAATAATAATAATAATAATAATAATAATAATAAGCTCTTGCTGCTGCTGGGGCTACACGCTGCTCTTTCAGGAGTACAGTCACACCGATCATCATTCTAAAATGACTGACTTCGCATATAGACTAGGCATTTACAGCTGTCCCAATGTAAATGTGCCTTCCTCTGTGCGCTTCCGTGCGCTCAAGTCGTAGGCAGTGGTGCGTTATTGAAATCATCTGGGGTGACACGCACCACGTGCACGCGCGCTCCCGGCGCGTGTGCGCGCTCCCGCGAATGCGCATTTAATGTCCCCTCGCTTGGGCACAGACTAAAGACAGTGCCTAATTGCCTCTACGAATGGAATGTAACACGTCTTCACAACAAGTTAGGTGTGAATGTGTCTGAGAACGTATTTAACATACCTGACGACCGGCGCTATTGATATGCAAATAGCGAGTGAGCTTGCACACCGTGCTACCCCGTCCCATGAACAACGCATGCCTGGTCGTAGGTCCAGTGTGCCTGACCAGGCGCGCGATCTCACGAGGGAGCCGCGCGTGAAATTCATTCGTTAGCAGCCCTCTGAGCAATTTTACGTTGAATAGACGTTTAAAAGACGTCTAAATGGCCCATAGACGTCTAGGCTAAAGTCGGTCTAGAATGGGGTGAAAAGTGAAAGTTTGGTAGACGTCTATTCCAGACGTGTTTTCAACGTCTAAGCTTAGACGTGTTTTGAACGTCTATGTTTAGACGTTGTTTCAACGTCATGACATAGACGTCTAAAATCAGTCTAGAATGGGGTGAAAAGTGAAAGTTTGGTAGGCGTCTATTCCAGACGTGTTTTCAACGTCTAAGCTTAGACGTGTTTTGAACGTCTATGTTTAGACGTTGTTTCAACGTCATGACATAGACGTCTAAAATCAGTCTAGAATGGGGTGAAAAGTGAAAGTTTGGTAGACGTCTATTCCAGACGTGTTTTCAACGTCTAAGCTTAGACGTGTTTTGAACGTCTATGTTTAGACGTTGTTTCAACGTCATGACATAGACGTCTAAAATCAGTCTAGAATGGGGTGAAAAGTGAAAGTTTGGTAGACGTCTATTCCAGACGTGTTTTTAACGTCTAAGCTTAGACGTGTTTTGAACGTCTATGTTTAGACGTTGTTTCAACGTCATGACATAGACGTCTAAAATCAGTCTAGAATGGGGTGAAAAGTGAAAGTTTGGTAGACGTCTATTCCAGACGTGTTTTTAACGTCTAAGCTTAGACGTGTTTTGAACGTCTAAGCTTAGACGTTGTTTCAACGTCATGACAGACGTCTACCAAACTTTACATTAAAGCATGAGCGTTGAAAATGCATTGTTTAAACATTAACACATCAATAACATGGAATAGTCAAAAGTTAGCCGTTTTTATAATTTCTTTTTATTTTAAAATACTAAAGGCTGGCCCAACACACACATACATAGCAACTGAAAATGTTGAAGATTAAAGATAGAGCTGATAGCGGATCTATTTGAGCTAAGGGGCGGTGCAGAGAGGGTCGCATCCTCCCAGTCTTCAGCTTCAGCACTTCGAGACAGCCGGAGAGGGTTGCATCCTCCCGGTCTTCGGCACATCGAGACAGCCGGAGAGGCGCAGAGGGGGTCGCATCCTCCCGGTCTTCAGCACGGGACGTCCAACACTCCTGGACAGCCACTCACAGGGAGACAGGGAGACGGGACAGGCGTTAATACAGCTCACATGATTGTGATGGGCGGACATAGCAATAGATACAAGTGGTAAGCATTAGTAGGTTACAGCAGTAGGGATGACCCCCGGACCCCGGTTCTAAATGGGAACCGGTACTATATTAGAAAATACCGGAGTATTTATAAGCTCTGACGTCATCGGTACTGCTATCGATACTCTAGAGCAGTGTTTCTCAACTGGTGGGTCGCGACCCAAAAGTGGGTCGCGGGGCCATTTTGAGTGGGTCGCGGATGTGTGTGTAGAAAAAAAAAAAAAAAAAAAAAGTAAAAAGATTTTTTTTTTTTTTTACTTTTTTTTCTTCCACTACCTATCTTTGTGAAAGTGGCTTCTCAGCTCTGGTCCAGCTGAAGACAAAGCGGAGGAACAGATTGGACATTGAGCATGACCTCAGAGTTGCTTTGTCTACCATCACCCCAGACTTTGAGACTCTTGTCAGGAGCAAACATCCTCCCCAGTTATCCCATTAGTTCCCTGCATGTTAAGCTAAGAAGTCTGCTAAGAAGGATATATTATTTATTATTATTATTATTTTATTTCATTGTGTTTTTAGCCCTTAGTTGCACTTTTGTTGCAACCCCAGTTATCCCATTAGTTCCCCCAAACGTAGGTCTGTTATGTTAAGCTAAGAAATCTGCTAAGAAGCATAATTATTTATTATTATTATTTAATTTCATTGGGTTTTTAGCCCTAGTTGCACTTTTGTTGCAACCCCAGTTATCCCATTAGTTCCCCCAAACTTAGGTCTGTTATGTTAAGCTAAGAAATCTGCTAAGAAGCATATTATTTATTATTATTTTATTTCATTGGGTTTTAGCCCTAGTTGCACTTTTGTTGCAAACTCAGTTATCCCATTAGTTCCCCCAAATTTAGGTCTGTTATGTTAAGCTAAGAAATCTGCTAAGAACCATATATTATTTATTATTCTTTTATTTCATTGGGTTTTTAGCAATAGTTGCACTTTTGTTGCACTTTTTTGTGTTTATTTCATGTTTTGAAAGATTGCGTATTACTGCAAATATTTTTTCTTTTACATAAATCATAGTGGTTAAAAATGTTGGGTCGCGACTTAATGACTAAGGAAAATGTTGGGTCCCGAGGCTAGACCAGTTGAGAACCACTGCTCTAGAGAAATTATTATTATTTAAAAGTTGTGAACGATCTCTCTGTCTCTGCACGAGAAGCGAGCCGCAGCGAGTCATTATTACACACTCCTCGCGAGTCGCTACACATACGGGTACTTCTTATACATACAGGTACTCCTTAATGAAAGTGCTGTCCCCGCGCGTGGAGCGTTTGACCTACTGTCAATTTGCCACTGCACCACTGCTCTAGGTCAACTCCTGAAAAGGGGGTCAATGTCAGACTTTGCAATCAAAGTTAGGGGGCTAATAACCCTTGCCATAATTTCAGTGCGCCCCCTAACTTTTGATTGCAAGGTCTGACATTGACCCCCTTTTCAGGAGTTGACCTAGAGCCCACCAAGGTCATGCATATCAAGTTTGGTCAATGTCAGACCTTGCAATACACTGTAAGGCACTGTAAGGCTACTGTCCTGCCTCACTTCCAGTGATGAAGCTAAGCTATGCTAACGGAGCGTCTATTCCCAAAGCTAAAATGCACGCACAGAGACAAAAAAGGTATGCATCTTCTTGTCTAACTCCAGGGAAGATGTTAAATAAGCTAATTTCCAAAAAAAGTGGAGTTCCCCTTTAAGTGAACTGCATGTTTTACAATATGCTTCATAGTGAGGTCCAAAACCTTCAGTCTGATGTACATCCTATATGTGGTTATCCAGCTGCACAAAGGCAGAGCAAGAGGCTCTACAGAGGGTGGTGAAGGCGGCAGGCAGGATTGTCGGGACTCCTCTATCAAACATCACCTCAGTCTTCACCTCCCGCTGCCTCCACCGCTCCAAGTGTATCATCAAGGACCAGTCTCACCCAGCACATCACCTCTTTCAGCTCCTTCCCTCAGGGAGGAGATACCGGTCCATACATGCCAAGAGTTAAAGATTTAAGAACAGCTTTTTCCCCCAAGCAGTCAGACTGTTAAACGCTCATTGACTGTCCCCTCACGTGCACCATGCACTTACCTGGACTTGATAATCACTGTTACCACTCATCATGCACTTTATTTAAAATATTCTGTTATGTACAGTGTTATATGTGTTTCATGTATGTATATATTGTACTACGGTCTGTGGGAGCTCCCCTGAAATTTCACTCACGGTCATATAAGAGTTTTAATGTAGAAGGTTTTATTAATGAAATGTTGGGTATAAACTGGGAGGAGGTATGTTGTGAGGATGACCCAGAGGTTGCACTGGACTTATTTATGTCAGAAACAAATCAGCCCCATGGATAGATAGTAGCTTTTAATGAATTTTAATGAATGAGAGAGACATACTGCAGCCAAAAAAGCATCAGTGTGTTCCAGTTCTGCAGATGACAGACAAAAGTACCGTTCCTTACGTAATCAAGTCACAAAGTTAAATAAGGTGAGAAAAAGGAAATATTTTAAACCATGGTTATATGATGTGAGAAATGATGGTAAAAATCTATGGAATGTTTTAAATCAAATTATGGGTAGAAAATCCAATGTCTGTACACCTTTTGTTGAGTCATATGGAATTGTCCTAACCAAACCATGTGATATTGCCAACCATTTTAATGATTTTTATGCAAGTAAGATATCTCAGCTCAGGCAGGGAATGCACATCTCAAACAATACAAAATCAAATGACATAATTAAGAATATCATAATGAAAGATAAAGGGTGTACATTTGATTTTCAATGAATGAATGAATGAAAACTTTATTTAACAGATTGCAGAATGGGTACAATACAGTACGGCTCAATACATACAATTGTTAAGGGGATGCAGACCTGAGAAAGACGTTTGTCTTGTTTCCATCAGGGTCCCCCATTTTCAATTCATATAGACATATATGACATACATGACATACAGATAGTCAGTACTGCTACATCTATACATTTATGACATACCAGATTTGCAAATACAGTACTGTTTGTGATACAGAAGGAGTCAAGAAAAGGGAGTATATACATTTGACGTAGAAACTGTACATTGGAGGAGGTTGGGTGGGGGGGGTTGGGTACATTGGGATATTGACAACCATACTGGGTAATTTACATTGGAGGTGGTTGGGGGGGGGGGGGGGGGCGGGGGGCACACTGTATAAACAAGTAACACTGTACATTGAGGGGGGGGGGGAGGAGACACTGTACAAACAAACACAATTGTACATTGAACTTTTGACAAAACCATACTAGGTAAATGACTGTACATTGGAGGGGGTTGGGTTAGGATATTTACAGGGGCCAGTGTTGAATTGCAGTCTCCCGTAGGTGTCCCTTGAGAGAGGTTTTGAAAGTGGGTAGTGATCCACATTCCTTTACAGCTTTGGGTAGGGCGTTCCACATTGATGTGGCATAATTGCGAAACGTGTTTAGTCCCTTATTTGAGCCGAATCTGGGTTTAACATGATTTGTGGAGCTCCCTCTGGTGTTGTGATCGTGGTATTCACTGACCTTTGGGAAGTATTTTGACATGTACATGGGTACCTTGGTCGTGTAGTGTATCTTGTAGACCAGGCCCATTGCAAGTTGTTGTACTCTGTCGTCTACTCTAAGCCATCCTAGGTTGTCAAAGTGGGCAGGGGTGAGGTGGGTTCTAGGAGTAAGGTCAAGCAGTAGTCTGACCAGTTTGTTTTGAGATGTTTGTAATTTTGTTTTTAGCGCCTTTGAGGTGCTTTGGTACCATGAGGTGCAAGCATAGTCGTAGTACCCCTGAATGAGTGCTCCTGCCAGAGTCTTCAGGGTGTTCTTGTTTACCAGAGGAGATCCGGTACAAGAATCGAGTTCGTTGGTTGACTTTTTTTATTACATTGGATGCCATTTTGTCACAGGAGAGATTAGCCTCTAGGATGGAACCCAGGTAGGTAATTTCATCTTTCCTTGTGACAATATTGTCACCCACTGTAACTGAGAAGCCGTCGGTCTTGCTGAGTTTGTTATTTGAACCGAAGAGAATGGACTCTGTTTTGCCCATGTGTAATGATAGTTTGTTATCAGCGAGCCATATGCAGATTCTGCCTAGTTCCGAGCTGAGGGTTTTTTCAACCTGTAACTTGTTCTTGTCAGAGACCAGCAGGGCTGAGTCGTCCGCAAACAGGAACAAGTTGCAGTCACAAGCTGACGACATGTCATTTGCATAAATTAGGAACAGTAGCGGTCCTAGTATGCTTCCTTGTGGAACACCACAGCTCACTGTGAGGGGGGGGGATAGGGTACCGTTTACCTCCACCATCTGTTCCCTCCCCTCAAGGTAGGATTGCATCCAGCTCACTGATAGACCATCAAAACCAATTGCTTTTAGCTTGTCAATCAGAATGGAGTGATTGACCGTGTCAAAGGCCTTTTGTAGGTCCAGCATGACCATGCCGCAGTATTTGCCTGCGTCCACCTCTTGTTTGATGTGGTCATTCAAATAGAGAAGGCATGTGTCAGTGGAGTGGGATGTTCTGAAGCCAGATTGGAATTCGTAGATTAGATTTTTTTCCGCTAGGTACTTTTCGACCTGTTCGTAGACTATTTTTTCCATGACTTTCGAGATGGAGGTGAGAATAGAAACAGGGCGGTAGTTGCCTGGGTCTAATTTGCTGCCCTTTTTGTGCAGAGGGGTCACCCTCGCAATTTTGAAGTCCTTGGGGACGTGTCCCTGTTTTATGGAGAGGTTTATTATGTGTGTGATGATTGGTGTGATGGCGGCTGCTGAGTCTCTGAGGAATTTGGAGGGGATGTTGTCATGGCCAGTGGCCTTGTTAGGTTGGAGGGCACTCAGTTTATTGAGTACCTCATACAGGTTGAGGTTAGTGATATTGAAAGGTTACTCCAGGCTCTACCTGACAGCAAGTTAGCTGGCACAGACAACTTGGATAGTAAATTATTGAGAATTACTGCTACGATCATAGCAAGTCCAGTGTCATATTATTAATAGATGTATACAAGTGGGACTATGTCCAAAGATATGGAAGGAGGCTAAGGTTACTCCTTTACCCAAAGACTCCAAATCAGTTTTTAATGAGGGCAACTCCAGACCTAATATAGAAAAGATAGAAAGGCTGACAAAAAAAAAAAAAAAAAAAAAAATCAGCCAATGGAAGCGAGGGGTTGCTATGTGCGGGGCTTGTATGTGCGGGGCTTGTAAGCGCTGGTCTGAACGGCTGCAGCTGGAAGCATCTCACTCAAACAGAGCAGGGATCTCACCTCACAGAGAGTCCCCTGTTCGAATCCCACCTCCGACGTGAAACAAATCACTGATCAAGTTGTGGAATATGTGGGTACAATCAAATTGCATGTTAATGTAACACAGTGGGGGGTGTTAGTGAGGGTCCCGAGCCTTGTTGATGAGGCTTACTGCAGAGGGGAAGAAACGTGTGGCGTGAGGTTTTGGCCCAGTGAGAGGGGTGGTAGGGGTCAGCCACAATCTTACCTGCACTTGGCAGGTTTAATTTATTTTTCATAACCTTCCTTGCCTCTGCCTGCCGCCTCTTATTTGATTGATGTTTTTTATTTTTGTGTCTTACATACAGATGTATGCCCAGCCCATATGGGCTTACAAGACACATAAACAATAAGTATATAAAGTATACTTGACAATAACTATATAGACCAAGATGGCCACAAAAAAATTAAACAATAAAACATAATATAACAAGCTGTAAACAATGTATGTAAACAAAGAAACTAGAGGAATTCATATAAAATTATATAGGATATAATGTGTTTTGTCTCAAGTGCCATGCTTTCTCCAAAAATCCTGCAAAACTGAAAATCTCCACAAAAAACCAACTCAACATACAACTCTCAGACTGCCAGAACAAATCCGGATTTACAAATAGAATTTTCTCAAATAAAGCCCTCCTCAAATCGGTGTACAAAGGGCAGTGAAAAACAACGACTTAGAATGGGGAGATGATCGCTCCCCATGGTGCTACGGTCCATCAGATCCCATTCCCTACACCTGGCTCACTCAGCTGAAGTCAAGTCTAAGCTCGACAGACTCCCATTTCCAACCTGAAATCTCGTCGGTCATTCAGCATCACAAGGAGAAATTGCATTGAAATATCCTGTCCACGCCACTAGGGGGCGGCTGTCCCACCCTCCATCTTGATCTTCTCTGTGCCGATTGTCCCAATTCTTGTGTCTAATGGAAACACAATTCTTGTGTCTAATGGAAACACAAGTCAGTCTACCTAAAGATTACATTTCTAATCCACTGGTCCTATAGTTTTAACCCTTTCACTGTGACAATACACAGAAGGTTAACCCGTTCACTGCCACACAACAGCAGGTTAACCCTTTCACTGCCACACTACAGGTAACAGTCGGTAGTGTGATAGTAAAGGGTTAACCTTCTGTAGTGTGGCAGTGAAAGGGTTAAGCATAAACACAACTCACTACCTAAAGATTACATTTCTAATCCACTGGTCCTGTAGTTTTAAACAGAAACAACTCACTCTACCTAAAGATTACATTTCTAATCCACTGGTCCTGTAGTTTTAAACAGAAACACAAGTCAGACTACATAGGAAATAGTCTACGAAGGAAGAAACATGTCTCTTTTTCTCTCTGTGTTTATATCTCTCTCTCTCTGTCTATATCTCGCTCTCTGTCTCTCTCTCTATCTCTATATCTCTCTCTCAGTCTATATCTCTCTCTCAGTCTATATCCGTCTCGCTCTGTCTATATCTCTCTGTCTATATCTCTCTCTCTGTCTATATCTCTCTCTCTGTCTATATCTCTCTCTCTCTCTCTCCGTCTATATCTCTCTCTTGCTTTAAGACCAGTGATATGATGTCGTCTAGCGGGGGAAGGGAAGTGACTCAGTGACCCTGCCGCCCTCCCTCCCAACAACGCGGTGGTGTAGAATGCAGCAGGGGAGGGGCTGTAAGCTGAGGGGGCTGTAAACTGAGTGGCGTTCTTTGTCATTCGCCACCAATCCTGGCAAGCGGACGCAGCTGCTATCTACATAGTACCCAGAGTTCAGTGCTTCAGTGTTGGTGGAGCTTAGAGCTAAATGTTCCTAATAGAACTGTATTATCTGCCCGAGGAACCGGAGGAGGCCGCAAAGACCCGCTGGATGTGGATCAGACAAGTATGTCTCCCCGTGGGGCTCTCTTGCTGCTCTGAACGACTGAAACGCTGCTCCCTGACGCTCACCCGGCCTGAACCGTGTTTCTGGGGCTGACGGTATATATATCTCACCGGCTCATGGTCTCTTTGTCAAAGCTTCGGCTAGACATATACTAAAATTGGAACGATACAGAGAAGATTAGCATGGCCCCTGCGCAAGGATGACACGCAAATTCGTGAAGCGTTCCTTATTGTTACTGTATTTTATGAAATATTAGTATGAAATCATATTTACTGACTTTCCCATGTTATTTGGCCATATGCGACTTACTACCCTCTAGTGGCGAGCTGTGGTAACTGCAGCGTCTCTGCTCTGGCTTCAGTGTTGAATATCTATCCGACACTACCCTCTAGTGGCGAGCTGTGGTAACTGCAGACTCTCTGCTCTGGCTTCAGTGTTGGACATCATCTATTAGACAGCTTTTTTTGAATGAGTGAATTATAAATGTAATCTTTATGTAGACTGACTTGTTTCTGTTTAAAACTGTAGGACCAGTGAATTATAAATGTAATCTTTAGGTAGA
Organism: Notolepis coatsorum; assembly: GCF_963971535.1. NCBI lineage: Eukaryota > Metazoa > Chordata > Actinopteri > Aulopiformes > Paralepididae > Notolepis > Notolepis coatsorum. The sequence continues at coordinate 210,961,122 of NC_140167.1, forward strand.
CAGACTTGTTTCTGTTTAAAACTATAGGACCACTGACCAGTGAATTAGAAATGTAATCTTGAGGTACCACCCGTCTACGTCCAGGACCCTACGAATGGTCCTGTACAGCCCAGCCTTGGTCAGCCGGAGGTCCCAGATGCGACGGGGCATCCAGAGGAACAGCAGACATGGGAAGAAGGGGTCGGGGGAAGCGGGTGGCTGAAGGTAGACCGTCCGAGGTTGGGGATGTGTCCACCACAGGTTTAGCCCACCCACGAGCTGGGACCTCCCCATGCTGCCCCTGGTGAACAGCACCCGACCGAGCCACTTCTGCTGCTCCACGGTGAGAGCTGCACGCCAGCCCTGCGCAGCAGCTGTAGGCCGACACACACAGTAGAGTTCAAGTTCAAGTTTCTTTATTAGTCGTCATACAGAAGTACAGAATACTTTTATATAAAATGCTTCTTTCTGTTTTGCTCCAGAGATTGTGCTAGATAAAAATAGATAAGTATAAAATAAGTATAGTAAGTATAAACTAGACAATTCCGCGCGGGGGAAATTGTGAAAGTGTGGGTGACGCCTGTGCACCGCCGGCCAACGGGGGAGAGGGTCTCTCGCGAGTCTCTATGACAAACGGTTCAAAGGATACAAAAAGGGGGCGCGGCCTAAGGATCGGGGGAGTGGTCAACATAGACCATTTGAAGATCGGACTTTTCCGAGTTTTAATTTTTTTTCTGACTTTTCAGAGTTTTTGAACTTTTTCGGATTTTTGATGTTTCCGAGTTTTCGGAATTTTCAGAGTTTTTGGATTTTTCCGGGTTTTCGGACTTTTCAGAGTTTTTGAATTTTTTCTGATTTTTGATGTTTCCGAGTTTTTCCGAGTATTTGAACTTATTGGGATTTTTGATGTTTCCGAGTTTTCAGAGTTTTTGGATTTTTCCGGGTTTTCGGACTTTTCCGAGTTTTTGAACTTTTTCGGATTTTTGATGTTTCCGAGTTTTCGGATTTTTCAGAGTTTTCGGATTTTTCAGAGTTTTCGGGCTTTGGGATTTTTCCGAGTTTTTGAACTTTTTCGGATTTTAGATTTTTCCGAGTTTTCGGATTTTTTTCCGAGTTTTTGAAAGGGGGTGTGGCCTAAGGGGGCGTGGTCTAAGGATCGGGGGAGTGGTCAACATCGACCAATGAAAGGTGGTCAACATCGACCAATGGCACAATCCGCAAGTCTCTACGACAAACGGTTCAAGAGATACACTGAGGGGGTGTGGCCTAAGGGGGCGTGGTCTAAGGATCGGGGGAGTGGTCAACATCGACCAATGAAAGGGGGTCAACATGGACCAATGAAAAATGAAAGAGGATATCCCTACTGAGTACAATGGCACAATCCGCAAGTCTCTACGACAAACGGTTCAAGAGATACACTGAGGGGGTGTGGCCTAAGGGGGCGTGGTCTAAGGATCGGGGGAGTGGTCAACATCGACCAATGAAAGGTGGTCAACATGGACCAATGAAAAATGAAAGAGGATATCCCTACTGAGTACAATGGCACAATCCGCAAGTCTCTACGACAAACGGTTCAAGAGATACACTGAGGGGGTGTGGCCTAAGGGGGCGTGGTCTAAGGATCGGGGGAGTGGTCAACATCGACCAATGAAAGGTGGTCAACATCGACCAATGGCACAATCCGCAAGTCTCTACGACAAACGGTTCAAGAGATACACTGAGGGGGTGTGGCCTAAGGGGATGTGGTCTAAGGATCGGGGGAGTGGTCAACATCGACCAATGAAAGGTGGTCAACATCGACCAATGGCACAATCCGCAAGTCTCTACGACAAACGGTTCAAGAGATACACTGAGGGGGTGTGGCCTAAGGGGGCAATGAAAAATGAAAGAGGATATCCCTACTGAGTACAATGACACAACCCACAAGACAGAGGGCGCTGTCCAGCAATTCAGTACTGCAACACAGTGATGGGCAATGATGGGTTAAGTGGATGATGTCATTGGCAGGTCAGCTCAGCCATGAGCCCTGAGCCTCACAGCTGTTAAGGCTGAACCAATCAGCCGTGAGCACAATGACTTGCATATTCTGAATTTTCTTTACATGACTGCATTGTCACGTTGATTAAAAGAAAACTATAAGAGATGAAGCGTTGTGACTCGCACAGAAGCACTACAATGAGTAGGCGAAGGGTTGTGTGCGATATTGTGGCATTCGTGCGATATTGTGGCACTCCTTCGGCGATCGGAACAGAAGGCTAAAAAAGAGTGTGAAAAAAGAAATTCCTAGAGTGCGATTGCATGGCGGTCAATGGGGAGGAGAACCTTCAAACAAATGGTCGTCAGTTGAGATAGAAATGTCCAATTCCATTTATTTTTCTTTTGTGAGCGGGCTGACAGCCGTGTCATCGTTTTGATGTGTTTGTTTTATTTCTACGTCCAAAATTGAGATCACACTCGCAATTCACCCAAGCTAGGGGAAAAAAGATTATTTCAGCTGCTACACTCTAAATTGCAATGCATTTCCAATGGGGCCGAAATTTTACCGTTTAAAGGTGCTATGCATTATAAATGTCATTTTTCAGTCTCTAGCATTGTATTATAGTAATAGGAGTTCGTATCAATGTGTTTTTGGGCCTAAATACTATATTGGCGAATTCCTCAGCTACAGCCCATCCCCTCTTTGCCTCTAGTAAATCAGATCATGTTGATTTGACGACCTGGTGCACGTCACAGGGCGCTGTTTATAGCGCACGGTGATGTGATTGGCTCTGTGGTTTTAGTAATGCCCGCCTCCATTCTTGCTACCTGCAGGGTGGAAGGTTTGTCCAGAAGATCACTAATCAGCTGAAGCCTGATGCGGTTCCCTCGGTCTTCGACAGACAGACCGGCGTTAGCTCTCGGGACTCGGGAGCGATCGCTAGCTACTTAGCACCAGCCGGGGCCGGCGTTAGCAACCGGGAGCGTCGTTGAGCATTCAGCCTGCTGGCTACCTAGATCCACTTCAACCAGCGTCGCGGAGCATTCAGCCTGCTGGCTACACAGCTTGTCGGTGTGCTAATAGCCTCTGCAAGCTAACGGTAGCTGGCTACACAGCTTGTCGGTGTGCTGGAGCCTCTGCAAGCTAACGGTAGCTGGCTCCAGGCTATTAGCACATCGACAAGCTGCTGGAGCTCCCGACGCTCGGCTGGTTGAAGTGGATCTAGGTAGCCAGCAGGCTGAATGCTCCGCGACGCTCCCGGTTGCTATCATGTGCAGGTCCTCTTCTCAGACCTGTGTGGCAAAGCACTGCACACGCATCATGCAAGCTACACATCGCTGCATGTTGATCAATGGTGGCCCACTCGGTGCATCACAGTGGGCTACTATTGTGCTAACAACAACCGCGGTGTCCGGCTTGTCGGCCGGCATGAGTGCTCGATTTGGAGTGGTTCTCTCCTCCTTGTGTGCCCCCGTTCTCGCGGGTGTCCTGCCGGGGAGCTTGTGGACGCGACAACAGCGGCGGCCGTAGCGTTAGTTAGCTCATAGCTATTGTGTACCACTAGCGTTACGGCGGGCTCGAGCACCCTACGGCTGCCGCCGTTGTCGCGTCCATGGGCTCCCCGGCAGGGTACCCGTGGGGACGGGGGTGTACAGAGAGGAGAGAACCATTTTGTGTCGGGCGTGCATGCCGGCCAGCGAGCCGGACGTCGGGATATGTTGTTAGCACAATAGCTACCAAGCTAAGCTATGTTAGCTTCTAACGGTGTATACACAATATGTACAACGACACAATGATTTACATTATTACAAATATGGTAACGTGGTTGTGGCTTTTACAAATAGTGGTAACATATATATAGATAGACAGTACTGCTACATCTCTATATTTATGACATACCATATTTGTATTGCTACAGTACTGCTCAGTACTGCTATGATGGAGACCAGAGAAAGACTTTCGTCTTGTTTACATCAGGGTCCCCCAATTTCAATTCATGGTAACATATTATATATATATAGATAGACAGTACTGCTACATCTCTATATTTATGACATACCATATTTGTATGTAACCTGAAACCTAATCTCTGACGGGGAGATGGGCGGAGCTATTTGGTGGGTGGCTGTCACTCAAAGTCTGGGTGGAGCCAAGCCAATAATAGCCTGCTTTCATGAGGCTGAAAAATGCTGGTTTTGAGTACAAGATTAGAAATATAAAACAATGATTATTTTTGGAATAAAAATTACAGATGTGTTACATAGACTCAGGCTATGGTTAGACTAGTGTATTCCTGGCGTTTTTTTATACGTTTTTGACGACGTTTGATGTCCTATCTACACAGAAACGCGTTTTTTGGCGTTTTTTTGTGGATACGGCTGAAACGCAAAATTGTGTTTGCGTTTGGAGATACGCAAAAAAACTAGTCGACAAACAGCGTGTAGTCAGCACGCTAGCCGTTGTTGCGAAAACGGCCATGCGCAGTAGATACCATCTGCGTGCCCTTCCGGTGACAGCAGAGTGTGTGTGTGTGTGTTTGGGACAGAGCTCCGTGTCCCAAATAGCTTCAGCTACCATGTGTTGTCAAGTTATTGTTATAAGGACCCCAGTCCAAGCTACAACAGTCTGCATTCCCTTAACAATTGTTTGTATTGAGCCGTATTGTATTGTACCCATATGCAATATGTTAAATAAAGTTTACATCCATTCATTCTGCTAGCATTACCGATGGCATGAGCAGCTGGCTAACGTGAGCTATCAGGATTCAGACCCTGTTAGCTCAGAGTTCCTCTTTCAACTTAAGAAGCATTAAACAAAATGGCCCAGTCATCTATTCACCTTTGTTTAATACACACAGCGTTGTCTCTAATGTTATCTAACTACTGATAGCTCGCGATATCATCAGTTTTGATGCTGGCTAAGTAGCGTGAGCTAACGTTAGCTTCTAGCCACAATGCTATATTGTTATAATGGCATACTCCATTGACGTTAGCATGCAGCTAACAATGCTACCGATCGTTTTTTAGCCTAAACTATCCGCTCTTGGTGGTCACTTGTGTTGATGTTAGTTTTGTTTCATCAACAAATGACAGGCAGAACACACAGTGAATGTATCCGTTTTGTTTATTGCACTTTTATTAGGCTTTGCTGAAAAAAGAATTGCTGCATTGAGCAAGATGGTGGCGCGGCATAGGCGCCTGCCTTATTGACATTTTGCTGGAGCTTCCAGGAAGTGTATTGGCACATTCGTTCTGATTGGTTGAAATTGCCTTCATGTTTGCCACCTACTGCCACCTACTGCTTTGGCAGTGTACTACATCAGTGTGCTCTGGTGACAAAAACGAAAAAAAAAACGAAAGTGTGACTCGAGGCGCATGACGTCGCGGCGATACGCGGCGATGCGTATAAGAAAACAATACGAAGATGATACGAAAGGTGTAACCTCAGCCTCACAGGAAGTGTGTAAAGTTGCCCAAATAGTGCTAGGAATAGCAGTGCATAACCCCTTTAAAGTCGATTCGTAGCCAGACGGTGCAGTGAAACTTTACGAGTTCGAATACCGCAGTTGCCATAGGCAGGCCGGTCGTTTTGATACCTTTCACGTGTATGGGGCGCGAACGCTCTGGCACGAGTGGTGTTGGCAAAATAGGTGGAATAAAGAATAAAGAATAAAAAGACGTACAATAACTACAGTGTGGGTGGCAACCTGGCTTCGCCAGGTCACCCACACTAAATAGAAGTCAAGTACGTAAAACAAAAGTGTTCAATATATACAATGTACAATGCAGAGTAGAAAAGTAACTGAGGGAGGTTGAGTTTAGATTCCCTGACTAAAAGTGATATAATCACAGAATTTGCCATATAAAACTCACCTCTGCACTGTCAGCAGGCAATAGGGCCATCACGGGGGCACGGGCCATCACAGGGGCACGGGCCATCACAGGGGCACGGGCCATCACGGGGGCAGGGGCCATCACGGGTCCTGCAGTGGCTGGAGTTGGAGGCGGATGGAGCAGGGTGCGGGCCTGTACTTCCAAGGCTACATGGGGAAATTAAATAAAAGGAAAAAAAGGGGAAAAAGCAATAGATTTCAATACTTGAAATGGAAACAAACCATGGAAAGACATAAGATTTTGGTTATGCTGGTTATGAGCTCTTGCAAAGCAGCGGGAGTAGGGAAGTGGTTATGAAGACAGCAGACACTACAGTGAAGACAAACAAGCACTAATACACAGACACACAGTGTGGTTATGACAGCTACAACAGGCACAATGGCATTGATTAGGGAGACGTTCTTCTATGTCCAGACTTACCCATTCCATGACAAAGTTACTTATATGTCTATTCATGTTGGAATGAAAAAAGGTCACATCAAGTTAAAATGCATTTTCATATATTGTATGAAAAAATATATTTTCATATTGTATGAAAAAAAGAAGGTAAGATTCAGACGGAAGACATTTCTCTTAGGGGATGGATCAATAAAGTATATATCCATGTAATTATGACTACTTACACTGTTCCGTGTCGACTGACACTTGGACCAGCTCTGTGTCAGATGGAGAACGCCGCCCCGCTGCAGCTGTGGTGGCGGCAGCTGCCTCCTTGCGGTCACGGAGACGAACGTAGCGGACGACGTCCTCCATAATTTTTGTCTTCGCCGGAGTCTTCCGTACGTAGGCGACATAGCTAAGCAAATGGGAAGATGCATGCTTTTGAGTGCTTGGCATTCCAATAACACACAACTAACCACACAACATTATATTAATCGATTGAATTTAATTTGTATACGTTCAAACATAATGGACAGTCTTGGGGTCCTTTGACTGGTACAGGTCCTGCAGGGTCTCACTCTTATACTGGCCGAAGCCAACAAGGGCCAGGCCCTCCTGCCCGGGCAGGAGAGACCTCTCTTTGGCTGACGCGAATGCCCGGTCAAAGCGGACCAAGTCCATAAACTCCTCATAGGCACTCGAGTAGCGAGTTAAGGCATCCTAAAGACAGATACAATGAGACAGTTCAGTTATTAGACAGTTCAGTTATAGAAGTTTTCTATTTGTACCTACCCCTAGCAGACTGTACAGTACCTTGTTGGCCATCAGCGCAGACTGAGACCCTGTGTGCTCCCGCTCCTTCTGGTGAGCTGCCACCATGTTCACCGTGTCGCCCACGTCCTTCTCCAGGAGCCAGAGGAAGGTCTGACCCTGGTACTGGCCAAACTGAACAGTACTAGGGCCAAGTTACCAGGGTCACCCCCCTCGGAGACGACGCGGGCACGGGCTTCCGCCTCCACCTCCTCTGGCTTTTTGGTCCTCACGGCCGGGGCGCGGACATGGCTCTGGGCCACCTGGGATGCCTTCAAAACGAGCTCCCCTTTTGGTGTTTTCTTAAACATAGGATCCATCTAAGCAGGTATACATGGACATAGACTAAGATTCAGAAAACAGTCAAGGGTGACAAAGTGTAATGACAAACAGCAAGATGCATGTCATGTCATGTCAGCATGTATTGTGAGATCAATTACACTTGCTTGACTTGCTCACAATAGAAACACAGTAATACAGTAGATGCTTTGTTTTATCAAGCGTGCACACACGGTGTTATAACAAAAAAACGCTCTGATTAACAAGTCATTCATCAATAGTAATATATATCGCGCACGCACACAAGACGCACACACGGTGTTATAACAAAAAAAAACGCTCTGATTAACAAGTCATTCATCATAGTAATATATATCGCGCACGCACACACACGACGCACACACGGTGTTATAACCAAAAAACGCTCTGATTAACAAAGTCATTCATCAATAGCAATAGTAATATATAGGTTTATTTAGACTAGAATAAGTTAAATGAACTTAGTTTCTGAAAAGTTGCAGCAGGTCAGTGTGTCTCCGGAAAGTTAACGCTGGCCTGGTCTGTAACGCTGTGACTCAGCTAGAATCCCTCTCGCTCTCAGAAAAGTAAAAAGCAAACGGCCGCTTCCCATTGGTGCTGAGCAGGGGGCGGGTATGCTTCCTTCGGAACAGCTTCGGAACATTCGGACAACGGCCGCTTCCCATTGGTGCTGAGCACAGAGGAGGCGGGTAAGCTTCCTTCGGAACACAGCCTCGCCTTCTGGTTGGTTGCATTTGGCCGTTTTCTCAAATCGGAACGGATGGAGGCTCTCGGTTGACTTGTCAATCAAAGGGGAAGAAACGGAACAAACGGAACGGGAGAAGATTGGTCACAGATAGGCGCAAGGAACAGAGAAGATTGGGCTCGGAAGGAAGGATGACACACAAATTCGTGAAGCGTTCGTGGCTGTCCCACCCTCCATCTTCATCTTCTCTGTGTCAATGGGTGCCGATTGTAAGGATGACACGCAAATTCGTCACAAGGAGAAATTGCATTGAAATATCCTGTCCACACCACTAGGGGGCGCGACTGTCCCACCCTCCATCTTCATCTTCTCTGTGCCAATTGTCCCAATTCTTGTGTCTAATGGAAACACAAGTCAGTCTACCTAAAGATTACATTTCTAATCCACTGGTCCTATAGTTTTAACCCTTTCACTGTGACAATACACAGAAGGTTAACGAAGGAAGAAACATGTCTATTTTTCTCTCTCTCTGTGTGTGTTTATATCTCTCTCTCTCTCTCTGTCTATATCTCGCTCTCTGTCTATCTCTATATCTCTCTCTGTCTATATATGTCTCGCTCTCTGTCTATATCTATGTCTCCGTTATCTGTCTCGCTCTCGGTCTATATCTATCTCTCCGTCTATATCTCTCTCTCTGTGTTTATATCTCTCGCTCTCTGTCTATCTCTCCGGAGGAGGCCATAAAGACCTGCTGGATGTGGATCAGACCAGTATGTCTCCCCGTGGGGCTCTCCTGCTGCTCTGAACGGCTGAAACGCTGCTCCCTGACGCTCACCCGGCCTGAACCGTGTTTCTGGGGCTGACGGTATATATATCTCACCGGCTCATGGTCTCTTTGTCAAAGCTTTGGCACGCAAATTCGTGAAGCGTTCCTTATTGTTACTGTATTTTATGAAATATTAGTATGAAATCATATTTACTGACTCTCCCATGTTATTTGGCCATATGCGACTTACTACCCTCTAGTGGCGAGCTGTGGTAACTGCAGACTCTCTGCTCTGGCTTCAGTGTGTTGGACATCATCTATTCGACACTGCTTTTTTTTTTTGAACGAGTGAATTATAAATGTAATCTTTATGTAGACCGACTTGTTTCTGTTTGAAACTGTAGGACCAGTGAATTATAAATGTAATCTTTAGGTAGACAGACTTGTTTCTGTTTAAAACTATAGGACCAGTGAATTAGAAATGTAATCTTTAGGTAGACCGACTTGCGTTTCCATTTAAAACTATTCTCCACTTGCACAAACGTGCGGGCGGCATATCCAGTTACTTCTACCATGTGTTCTTCCGGTCCAATCACAATACATAGACTTTAGCAACTTTCCTCCCGTCAATAAAAACAACTTTATCGTCACTTTTTTTTATTACGTTTAAAAATAATATTTGTTTGTATTGTTAATCTGTTCACCATTCGTTTTTTTATCGTTAGTATTGTCAATGTGTTGACGTTTTACAAAAGGAAATGCGTGTGGACTGTGGAGTTATGGACAGGCTTCAGACAGAGAGGTAATGAAACTTTTGTATTATTATTAGGGCTGTCAAAATTAATGCTTTAACTCTGGAGATTAATTAAAATGTATTAAAGCATTAAAATAAATTAATCTAGATTAATCTATGGAGAGAAAAATCTTCAATCTTAGCGCCGCGGATATAAGAGAGGTCTAGCTGAGTCAATGTTGATGGTTTTGTTGAAAATTTGTATTTCACAGGAGAGAAACTGTATTCAAAGAAAGCTATTAAAATAGTATTTGAATCTAAATATACTTTCTTTGTGTTGATTTACATTAATTCCATTATTTTACTCAAGTAAATATCTGTTACAAGCTTTTGTCTTATGTAGAAAACTGCTATTTTTTATTATTAGTTTATCTATTAGTTATTTTCTTTTAATCTATTGACGGCACTAATTATTATATTATAGAATGCAACAATCTATTTAATAAGCAAACGTGTGTTAGTACCGGTGGAGATATAGATACCGGTGGCGATATCAGTGGTGATATAGATATCGGTGGTGATATCGGTACCAGTGGCGGCTCTCCAACTGGTTCCAATGAAGATTCTGAAGCAGATTGTGGCTCCGGGTTGTAGACGTAGGGTTCTGGAAGGAGTCTGGGTTCTTCTGGTTGTAGTTCTGGTTCTTCAGGAGTCTCCTCAACTGAAAGGAACAGCAGATTACAGATGAACGTGTTTGGGTCAAAAGGTAACGGAGGGACAAAGCAACATTTCATCTAACATTTATCAGAACGCCGTTCTTTAGTTGTTCTTGTTTCATTGAATCAGGATACATCCATTGTTACTGCACTGTGCAAACATATCCCACAGAGCATCCAGAACAGTCACATCAACAGAAAGGCAGGAGAATAAGGTCAAATCAACTCAAATAAAAACTGACCAATCAATGGACTAGAAGGGGACAGCCCCAGAGGAACACAGCATCACTAACTGTACCCTTGATGAAGTCAATGGAGCGTAGAGCCCTCTCCTGCCTCTTGAAGTTAACCCTGTACTCATGTTCTCATAACCGGACGACAGGGTCGCCACCGGACAGGAGGTGGTCGCCTTAATCAACCTGGGGGGAGAGGAGGAGAGAGGAGTTATGAGGGGCGAGGAAAAGGGAGAAAAAGAGAAGAGGAGGGTGAAAGGAGATAGAGGTGAAAACAAGAGGGGTGTTTTAACCTGACTGTTCCTGTGTAATATGGGTGTAACGGTACAGAAGTGATTCCCACTGCATGTTAATACTTTGGGGGACCAAGTATAATTTCTGTGTTTTGTTTACTCAAGTGAGCACTCATTTGCGGCAATGAGTGCTCAGTGAGTAAAACAAAAACAAAAAAACATAAATTATACTTGGGGGGAGCCACCCATAAATTACAAATTTGATATAGATCATGTTTTTTGTTGGTTTGGGAGGATGTTAATACACACTTGGTAAGATGTGTGTATGAAAAAATGACATTTTTCCATCCAAATCCTGCCTTCTAGTGAATTCTCATAGTACCACACTGCACTTCAGACAACCTACAACTGGTGATGTCTAGGTCGTTACGTGTTACTGAGAGCAGTCACTGCTGTTTTTTGTAGTCTTCTTTCATACACACATCTTACCAAGTGTTAGCACCTAGGGCTGCATTTTAAATTTCGTTGTACCATTCTTGTGACAATGACAAAGATCATTCATTCATTAATCTGTACTATTGATACATTTATGGCATGAATCTCGGCCATCATGTACCGGGCCCGTCGGGCTTAAAGGAATCACACACATACCGTGATTTCTTATTATGGTGACATTATTTTGACAAAGTTAGGGGGGGGGGGGGGGGGGGGGTGCACCGTTCCTGGAGGTACTGCAATACCAGGTCGATGCATGGAGAGGACGGAGCAAGCCCCTTTTCCATCTCCTGCTCCAATTTTTTTTTAATATATGGTCCCCGGGTAGGGGACGTATCAGATATTAAACTGATAACACATTTGAAAAAAAGTTCACAATGTCATACATTTGATTAGATATTTCCACATGTTCTTATATATATATAAACAAAAATGTAAAGCACATTTCAGAGCTGAAATAACATGTATACCAATTAAAACATCTGTAAAACAAAAGAACACAACATTTCAACAACGTAAAAACAGTTATGTTAAAAGGCCTACAGATAAAATAAAGGTGGGTACAACATGTTAAAAATGTGCTTGTGGTAATAAAAAGTCCATTGTAGGTGAGAAGTCCAATACACATGTCTTTTTAAAACAGGAAGTAGGACGTTCTATTTAAAGGCCCTATTCATTTTCTTGTGCAGTAGCGGGGTGAGTCCCTACCCAGGGTAACTCATCCCCCTCTCCCACCAGGAACCTGCCTGGGGTGCTCAGCGGAGACATTCTCCCTGATGTTGCCCCGTGGGGGAGTCAGCCTTCACCTTTGTGTGGGCTCCGGTCTCCCACCTCCGAATGAGCGCAGATGCGATGCTTCTTTGTGGCTGTGTCCTAGGGCCTGCCGCCTGAAGCGATGGCCGCTCGGACCGTCGCTTCGGACATCCGGATCACAGCCACGGGGGGGGGATCCGCATGCGCTTGCTTACCAGCAGGTTTCTGGAGGTCCACATGTGGCATCTTTGATGGCGGCCAGGGTGAGCCAGAGCTTGGAGAACTCTCCTCCGGCTCACCCCGTATATGACCATTTGTGCGTCCAGGACCCCCGCTGCTGGTAAGTACAGGAATTGCTGGGAGCCGGCTGTTGCCCACTGGTTTACGGCAGCGCTGCACTCCCAGAGCAGATGCCTCACAGACTCGGGAGCGCCACAACCCGGTCAGGGGCAGGTGGCACTCGCTGACATGCCCCGGGAGTGCATGACGGACTTGACCGGGAGGATCTCATGAGCCACCATCCACGACAGGTCCTGCAGTCTGTTTGAGAGAGCGGGATGGTTCATGTTGCGCCAACCTGTGGAGGGCTCGCCGATTGCGAGCCCACACACTGGACTCACTGGCTCCCGCTCCTGCACAAGAGAGAGAAGAGGTTAGTTAAAACGTCCAGTTCTTCTCCTTCCAGGTTCAGGCCTTTTAAGAATTGTTTAATAAAAACATAGGCTGTGGGCAGGTTAAAAGACACTGGTGTTTTTAAATCAGTGTGTAGGTGCTTGTGTGTTCGTAGGTAAGACCCCATCCAGAATCGTGCCATTGCTGTTGTCTTGTGCTCTCTGGATGGGGCTGTAGCGTATGTCATGTGCAGTGTAGTGTATCTGCTTCTTAAAAACAGGTGGAGGTCCGGGACGCCTTTTCCACCATTCTCCTTCTTTTTCATGACATCCCTTCTTAGTCTCTCCCACTTGGTTGTGTATTTTTATGTCAGTCTGGGTCACAGTCAGAGGGAGTCCTGCCCAGTCAGTCGCTTTCCACGGCACGTACAGTTTCGCTTCGGTCTTGTCTCGGTTTAGTCTCGCTCCTGAAGCTCGTCCGTACCATTCTGTCAAGTCCAGCGTCCTGTCAACAGAAAAACGGTCAGTGCATAAAATGTTCATGTGTCGTCCATGTATAAAAGGCACTTAGCCGTCAGTCACCCACTGCCTGGTATAGTCACCCCGTTGATCCATTTGTCCCTTCTCAAGATCTGTGCCAGCGGTTCTATACAGATGACGTAGAGGGCAGATAACAGGATATGTTCACTGCATTTGTAAGTTGCCCGTTAACAAGGAATTTGCTTGCAATGCCCCTGTACAGCAGTCCCACCAAAGCTATGACCCGCTCAGGAAAAGCCATTTTTTGCAGTACCTGGAAGAGGTACTGGTGGTGCGAGACCCGATCGAAGGCTTTCTCAAAATAAAAATTTAGGACTATGAGTAAAGTTTCTGTCTCTCGCATAACAGATGGTGTCTCTGATCAGTACGAGGCCGTCTGTGATCTTCCTCCCCGGCACAGCACAGGCTTGATCCGGGTGGATCACCTCCCCTAAAAACAAAGAAAGACATGTTAATATTTTACTCAAAAGTTTACAGTCCAAGTTTAAAAGCGTGATCCCTCTAAAGTTCTTTAAGTCAGTCTTGTCATTCTTTTTGTGCAGTAACGTCACTATCCCTACTCTAAAGCTGTCAGGTAGCAGGTCTAGTCTTTCAAAGTCTTTAAAAACAGTCAGTATGTCGTGTGCTAAAATGTCCCAGAAAGTTTGATAAAACTCCAGGGGAAGTCAGTCCTGTCCTGGGGACTTCCCCTTCTTAAAGTGTTTGACATTTGTCGAGTTCTAAAAGGTTAAAGTCCTGGGTTAAAAGCACTCTCCTCCACTGTTGTCAGAAAAAAAATCTAAAACCTCCTTAGTGATATCTTTTTCTATTTATTTCTCTTTGTATAACAGTGTATACAAATGTTCCACGCTCTCCTTAACTTCCTCTGTTTTTAGTAAAACTTCAATCTTCTTTTTTAAATTTGTTAAAAGCCCCCCCCCCCCCCCGTTAACAATTTTCTTTAAAAAAATAGCGTGTACATTTCCCCCCTCTATATCCCTCTCTTTACTCCTTAAAATGGATTCCCTGCTAAAACTGACATTTCCCTTCTACTATATCTTCATTCAAATCAAATCCCTGGCCTACTAGTTTAAAATGGCGTTGTAGTCTTTTTTGCAGTCCCAACATGTGTCTGTTTTGTTTCCCCATCTTTTTTTCTTCTTACCTGCCAGAAGAAAGTCTTAGTCTTCACCATCTCCATCTCCCACCAGTGTGCACATGAATTGTACATGTCTTGGAGGGTCTGCATCTACTGTACTGCTCCCTGTACTGACCAACTATCTCCATATCTTCTAATAGGGAGCAGTTTAGTTTCCACAGATCTCTCCCTGCCGTCATGCCAGAAGACAGTGAAAGGGTGCAAGTCAGCATAGCGTGGTCTGAGAAGAAAACCGGGGTTAATCTAGCATCGGTTGGTGGGCAGTCCCGTGTAAAAACATAGTCAATGCGAGAGGCTTTGGTGTCATCACCACTGAACCAGGTGAAGCCCTCCTCTAGGATGCACGGTTCTAAAACAGTCTTGTAGTTTAAAATCCCTACATATGCCCTGTAATAAAACCGATGTTTTGTCTAGCTTAAAGGGGAACTCCAACATTTTGGGAAATTAGCTTATTTAACATCTTCCCTGGAGTTAGACAAGAAGATACATACCTTTTTTGTCTCCGTGCGTGCATTTTAGCTTTGGGAATAGACGCTCCGTTAGCATAGCTTAGCTTCATCACTGGAAGTGGGGGAGGGTTAGAGCCTTACAGTGTATTGCAAGGTCTGACATTGACCAAACTTGATATGCATGACCTTGGTGGGCTCTAGGTCAACTCCTGAAAAGGGGGTCAATGTCAGACTTTGCAATCAAAAGTTAGGGGGCTAATAACCCTTGCCATAATTTCAGTGTGCCCCTAACTTTTGATTGCAAGGTCTGACATTGACCCCCTTTTCAGGAGTTGACCTAGAGCCCACCAAGGTCATGCATATCAAGTTTGGTCAATGTCAGACCTTGCAATACACTGTAAGGCACTGTAAGGCTCTAACCCTCCCCCACTTCCAGTGATGAAGCTAAGCTATGCTAACGGAGCGTCTATTCCCAAAGCTAAAATGCACGCACAGAGACAAAAAAGGTATGTATCTTCTTGTCTAACTCCAGGGAAGATGTTAAATAAGCTAATTTCCCAAAATGTTGGAGTTTTCCTTTAAAATCATCCCCTGCCCCCCCTTCTGTCTTTTTTGATAGTACACAATTAAAATCCCCTCCTACCACTAATGGAGCCCTACCTAGCATGTGGGACTGCAGGTCTCTTAAAAGGTCATGTCTGTCGTTTTAGTCATTAAAACCATAAGTGTCAAGTACGTTAAAATCCTTCCCCATGTAAGTCAGATGTGCTAAAATTGCCTGTCCGTGTCTCACCACAGTGCTGCCCTTCACCAGAACCAAGGGGTTTTTGATTAAAATGGCCACTCCGTCTGCTTTATTAAAATTTGACCCGCTCCACATTGAGGTACCGTACCGGGTGGCCATTTCCTCTCCCAGTTGCTGTAGTTAAAAAAAAAAATCAATCAGCACATTTTCATTTTCAGTTTCTTTTCTGGTTTGTTCTAATCACCTTCTCAATTTCAGTGCATGCTTCTCTTGTAGCTTTTAACTTGTTGGCAAAAGACTTTGGGCAATCTCTGAAGAGGTGGTCTGTTTCTCCAAAGATTGCACTTTCTGCCATTGGTACATTCATTAAATGAGTGCTCAATTTCTCTACATTTGCAGACTACTTTCTGGCATGCCTCTGCCAGGTGCCCATGCTCACCACACTTGCGGCAGAGTTTAGGCTGACCCTGGTAGTGAATATAGCCTCTGTTCTCTCCCAAAACTATCATGGTTGGGATCCGTCTCAGGTAGCTCTGGAGGTCCTGTATTTGTTGTACAGGAACCCTCCAGGCACAATTCCAGATGCCATCCTCATCTCTCACCTTGGTAGCCTGGGCCTTCACAGTGCAATATCTACCCAGCCATATACATCAGCATTTACCATTTCATTGAACATTCTGACAACCACTACTTTTGCAGCATTGTCAGTCAGTTTCTCCAAGTTAAATGCTGAGAACTGGGTTTCAACTTTCTCAAATCTAAGCCAGAATTCTCATAGTGCTGCGGCACTTCCAAAACTAACCCTTGTTAAAGGGTAGAGTCATTACACAATTCAATTCTGCTGGTGAGAAACCAAGGGCTTTCTGTATTAGCTTCCTGGAGAAGTCCAATCGGGACATCTCCAGGAGCTTTCCATCTTTTTCTCTGAATTTAAATCCAACACTGTGGCGTCTCCTCATGCCGGCACGTGTAGCCGACATGGCTGGAGACACCACCAACAACAGCAATAAAATAAAATACCACTAAAACAAGTAAAATAACAAATAGAGAATGTTAAAACACTAAAATTGCTTAAATACTAAAACCTGAGATATAAACTCTACAATCTCAAATCGACTTACCTTCAACAGATGTGCAAAAAAAACAAACAAAACAATATCCCCCTTGGCAGCAAAGGTTGGCCCTCACAGCGAGAACCTCTCTTTGGCTGACTCGAATGTCCTGTCAAAGCGGACCAACTCCATAAACTGCACATAGGCACTCGAGTAGCGAGTTAAGGCATCCTAAAGACAGATACAATGAGACAGTTCAGTTATTAGACAGTTCAGTTATAGAAGTTTTCTATTTGTACCTACCCCTAGCAGACTGTACAGTACCTTGTTGGCCATCAGCGCAGACTGAGACCCTGTGTGCTCCCGCTCCTTCTGGTGAGCTGCCACCATGTTCACCGTGTCGCCCACGTCCTTCTCCAGGAGCCAGAGGAAGGTCTGACCCTGGTACTGGCCGAACTGACTCAGTACTACGGCCTCGTTACCAGGGTCACCCCCTCGGAGACGACGCGGGCACGGGCTTCCGCCTCCACCTCCTCTGGCTTTTTGGTCCTCACGGCCGGGGCGCGGACATGGCTCTGGGCCACCTGGGATGCCTTCAAAACGAGCTCCCCTTTTGGTGTTTTCTTAAACATAGGATCCATCTAAGCAGGTATACATGGACATAGACTAAGATTCAGAAAACAGTAAAAAAAAAATCGAATGACAAACAGCAAGATGCATGTCATCATCTGAAGTGCAGTGTTACTATGAAAATTCACTAGAATGCAGGATTTGAACAAATGAATGATGACATCTTTTTTTGTCCAAATCCTGCCTTCTAGTGAATTTGCATAGTAACACACTGCACTTCAGACAACCTACAACTGGTGATGTCTTTACGTGTTAAACAGCTGAGCAGTCACTGCTGTTTTTTGTAGTCTTCTTTCATACACACATCTTACCAAGTGTTAGCACCTAGGGCTGCATTTTAAATTTCGTTGTACCCTTCTTGTGACAATGACAAAGATCATTCATTCATTAATCTGTACTATTGATACATGTATTTTATGGCATGAATCTCTGCCATCATGTACCGGGCCCGTCGGGCTTAAAGGAATCACACACATACCGTGATTTGTTATTATGGTGACATTTATTTTGACAAAGTTAGGGGGGTGCACCGTTCCTGGAGGTACTGCAATACCAGGTCGATGCGTGGAGTGGACGGAGCAAGCCCCTTTTCCATCTCCCTGCTCCAAAAATCAATTTAATATATGGTCCCCGGGTAGGGGACGTATCAGATATTAAACTGATAAGAACAGATACTACACTTGATCTTAGCCAAAAGGCCGAGAAGCGATACCGACAAACTGTCAGGCAGAGCGGGGTCATTCGGGGAAAGCTCACTCTGGGTCGTGGTTTATGCAGAGACTATGTTTAATAATGTCTGTGTATAAAGTATGGCGCTCTGACTCAACATGCGTGTTGCGTACGATAATATAACCTGGACATTTACTTGCATAGAATGTAACCATGGATGAATTGTAAGAACATTTGTATACTTCTCAACTCGCCCTCATCACGTGGCAAGCCACCCTCCAATAGGATACGAGTAAACGCTCCAAACTAATTAATCTATAGAAGAAACATTGAACACGTTATTTTGATCAGAATCATACAGACAAAAAGGAAATGAATAACTATAACGGAATGGCCTTGCGACTGTCATTAATTTGTCCTTTTTTTTTTAAATCTATTTTCACTCCATTTTCATGTATTGCTGTTTTCGTCGAGCTCTGGTGGACAAACAAGCCAACTGCACTTCAAACTGACTGCCTTCTCTGTGGCAGTTTACTCCCCCCCCCCCCACCCATGTTCATACTAGGAATCGGTTTAAGACGTTTATTTTTGTGTGATTTATTGGCGATTTCATGTACATAAAATAAACACTAACACGACAATGGGTTGTATTTAACTAAGTAACTGTTGAACACATGAAGTAAATGCCATGGAACTGTTCAGTAAGGAGTGCAGCATAGCTCACTTGAAGAAGGTGTGAATGGTCGACTAGGCCTCTTCCTTTTAAAAACATTCCGTTCACGGTGATGTTTCTACAAGATCACAACTCGCCCCTAGTACACTAAAGAAAACTACATTATGTTAGATGAGTTATGAAATCCAAGTTTGTCAAAAGAGTTGTGACTGACAACGATCGTGTTAAGTGCTATAGCCAAATAACAGAGAAGCAACAAGATAAAAAAAAAAAGAAAATCCCATAATTAACTCTGAAGAACTGGTCCTCCGCGAAACGCTCGTTGTACAAGTATGAGGGCATTTTAATAATGGAATATAACTTACCAAAACGGTGTCTTCGTGTTAACTAGCTAACCAAAACGTTTCTTCTTCGGGTTGTTGTTCGTCGTAAAAGTTATGATAACCATAATTCCAATTATTACAGCAAAGGGAAACCAGTGTGCGACTTGAAAACACATGACGATACCGCTGAAAGTTAACTCAACTGTGTGTAGTTAGTGGGTTAGAGAGAGAGTGTACTGTCCACTGTCCAGGTGAAAGACGAGAGGAGGCTCCATCAATTAACTATGCAGATTATAGTGAGCAGATGAGCCAACCAGAGGCGTGGGGGGAGGAGAGGTGTTAACTGTTGTTTATCTGCACAGAGGAGATACAGCTCATGGGAACCCGGTTAACCCTTTCACTGCCACACGTTTAAGAATCAAGAATCAAGAGGTTTATTTGTCACACAGTGACATACATACCAGGGGGCATACAGTGAAATGCGGGTGGTCATGCCCGCATTGCTTGTGCAAAATACAATAATAAAATAGGCATAGAATAAAAGAAAATAGGTATGACACGAGAGATATGCATGATAAAAAAAAGACATGCTAAGTTCCTGAGAAACTGGTTCCTCCTATGTACACTACTATACAATATACAATTTACAATTTTCACTCGGTCACACATGTCTTTGCAATGTTGTTAACCAAATGAACTTAACCTACAAACACATTAAGTCCTTCAATAATCATTGATTCTTAGCAAGCTTTAGTTAGCACCTTAGCTACATGGCATGGGCCTACACATAGCAACACTGATGACACCAAACGTACCTTATTGGCTGCATGCAATAAGAGAGGAAATTATGGACTTTATCATCTTCTTTCTTGATGCTATGAACGAAGGCTGTCGGTGGCCGGAACTGCCACATAAGGATGTGCGAGGTTCTAGAACGTCAGCTATGACATCATCATCACGAACGTTCCAGAATGTTGTGGCAGAGCTAATGCTCTAGAATGTTCTAGCATGTTCAGCTATGACATCATCACACACGTGCCAGAATGTTCTGGTGGAACTAATGTTGTAGAATGTTCCTAACAATAGTCCGTGGCGTGGGTGAATTATGTACCATCACAATCACTACACTAGCAGCCTTTAGGTAGGAACCAAAACTTAAACTGAACACAGAGGCAGTTACAAGGACTATGAGTAGGAAGGGCTTGTTGGTTGCCGAAAGTATTCACGCGTACTGGACTTCCAGATATGACTGACAATGATTTGTGTGTGTGTGTGTATAAATTCAAAACAATTATTTTATTCTTATAATTACTTTTTTCACAAATGCATCAACATACAGTGGAATGCAAGCTGTAGTGTTCTATTTTTATGAAATCCCCGGTTCCTTTACTAATTTAAATCTCATACAATATCTGTGTTGTTCAACCTCTTTGTCTTGGACTGAAAACATCCGGTGCACTATCAACAAACCTTTTAACAGCCAATGTACTTACACACATATTCACATATTCAACGGTATGGATGGGCCAGGTTGTTATTAGCACACCACAGAACTAGGTACTGGACCTCCTCTCTGTACGCCGACTCGTCATTGTTGCTGACTAGTCCCACCACGGTGGTGTCGTCTGCAAACTTGACAATATGTACTCATTAAATACATACATACACAGACTGTACACAGACAGCATCCTTACAACAGTTTTGCAAATATTTCTCAGCTCAACTAAAAATACCTTTTCTTTTCCTATCACATTTCAGATCACTGAAAAAACGTGTAGGGCAGAAGCCCGAGATATGGGACCTCCATCTCGATGCGGTCATGTTTGGTCTACGGACCAAGACGCAGATGACCACTAAAATGTTTCCCTTCTACATGATGTTTGGCAGGGAAGCCAGATACCCATGCGAGGTCCCTGAGGAGTACATGGTATTTTCTGTTTGAACTGATTGCTTTAACTTGTTGGTGTTTTAGAATTTGTATCGATATGTAGTATGTTATAATATTTATAAAACTATTCTTTTGAACAGGTTGACAGCAGCGTGGAGACTATTGTGGAGAACGACAGCCCTGCAGAGGACATCATTCGCATCAGTGAGGCCCTGCAGGCTGCTCGAGATGCCACAAAAAAAACAATAGCAATACACGCCAACAAGAAAGCCATGCAGGGTGAACCGAAATTTAAGGTTGGCGATAAGGTGTGGCGCCTTAATGTGCGTAGCCAGCAGCGAAAGGGGGGGGAGATGGAGCCGGAGTACTTGGGGCCGTTTATAATTGTAGCTCTAGTGGAAAAGAGTGCAGATCTTGAGGGTGAGGGAGGTCGTGTTTTTCCAAAAATAAACATTGACCACCTCAAAAAATACATTGAGAAAAATCCTCATAAAATCCTCACCTCCACCCCTGCTATAACCACCCCTGCCTCCGCCTCCACCCCTGCCTCCCCCTCCACCCCTCCTTCAACCACCACCCCTGCCTCCCCCTCCACCCCTCCCTCAACCACCACCCCTGCCTCCGCCTCCACCCCTGCCTCCGCCTTCACCCCTCCTTCAACCACCACCCCTGCCTCCGCCTCCACCCCTGCCTCCGCCTCCACCCCTGCCTCCACCACCACCCCTGCCTCCGCCTCCACGCCTGCCTCCACCACCACCCCTGCCTCCGCCTCCACGCCTGCCTCCACCACCACCCCTGCCTCCGCCTTCACCCCTCCTTCAACCATAAATGTAAATTTATAATAAATGTATTTATTATAAATCAAATTGACAAAATGTCTAAAAAATGAAGGTGGGAAGACATTGCGATGGAAAATACATGTGTAATTGCTCAAATATTACAGATTAGAAGTGCATTAAAGGCATATAACCCAATGAATATGGCTCAGATGCAGTCTACAAGGGCAAATTATTTCAAGCTAAAAACTCTTCCTCAAGCACTATACTGTATTTGAGCAATTCAAAAATGTTTGTGCATTCAAGTGTCTTTCTTCACTTTTTTGATGTATAGTTTGCCTCTTGGGAGCCCTCGTTCTCTCATTCTACACTAGTGGATACCTGATCAAACAGGTTGTCAATGTGAATTTATACAAAGGCAATAGTTTTAGCATAATTACATTGGCAGCTCTGTTAGCTGAGAAATATATTTATTGTATTTAGTATTTACCTACATGTAATTTATGTGCAGTGAAGTAATACTAGTAATGTTATGCATTTCTGACAATAATGAAGCAAATTCTGTTCTGGAAATTGAGTCTTCAATATGCAATTCTTATGTATTATATTTTTTCCCAGGTGTGATGATGCATGGGCAGGCAATACTGCATATGTTATATTAGCCAAAGTTGGGCCCTACAGACTGTACTATGGTGACATAGCTGGAACAGCCCCAAATAAGGAGTTGGAGAGTGAGGTACAGTACATCTGTGTTTTCAATGTGAATGCATGCAGTAACTGAAAACAGATCATCGTCTAATATGTAATTTCATCTCAGGTTATCAATGCTTACATGGAGGTCTTGGTCAGGGACCACAACAAACGGTCGGTCAATAGGGCATTTGCTGTCAACAGCTATGCCATGACCGACATCTGGAATGGGACAAGCAGAATGCACAAAAGAATGCTTAAAGTAGGTTCAGTTATATATATTTTTCTTTCAATAAGAGATGTCTGACCATTTTTTAAATCAAACAAACGTCATTATTGTTATTCCCTGGTGGGAGATTTTACAGTATGTCTAGACTCGTGCTTGCTGGAGGATGAACCCTATCGATTTTGGTGACACCATGACCTTAACTCTAGTGCCACGCTCAGGTCAAACCTTACATTTTTGGCAGGGCTTCCGGACTTTTAGTCTTGTTTCATTTAATTTCTGTAAGCATCTTTGAGTTAGTCCTACAAAGTTATGTACAAATATGCTTTTTCTAACACTTCTTTTTAATTTTAGTTTGATCCACAGATGTACAAAGTCATCGTTGGCCTTGTGAATAAAAACAACAGCCACTGGATGTTGATGGTGAGTTAAAAGGTCTCATGGTTAAACATGTTGTGTCATGGGGCCTCCGGTGGTGTAGGAAGATAAACATGGGGCCTCCGGTGATGTAGGAAGATAAATATGGGGTCTCCGGTGGTATAGGGGGCTAAAGCGCTGTTCCGTGCATTCATTTGTGAGCCTCACCCAGGGTATAGGGGTTTAGGTTGGACTCCGGTGATATCGTGTTAACAGATTTTGCAAACATCTGGATAAAAAGGATGACAACCTATTAATGAATGTTACTTTTAATGACATGCAGGTGTTGTTTTCCCCCATTGAACAATATGTTATGCTACCATCAGAGAGGAGCTGCATGCTGCTGGACCCACTTGGGGAAACAAGCGGGACAATCAAGCATTGTCAAGGGGCGACAAGGTAACCTTTTTGTCAATTTTTAAATGACAATGATGATATATATATATATAGGAATATTTTTGTTGTCATTGATTAACGGTGAAGTATCTCCAGTTTCCTGTGTATGTTGTCATACACAATACACATTTTCCATAGACGGATTCCAAGTCCCCCCACACACACACATATGCTGTACAACCTCGCTGTACTTTATCCTTTACTTTACATAATACTGATTTATTTCTGTTGTACTTTATTTATGTCTTAATCAGAGCATTCATGAGAAGGAGGGGTCTCAATGTCTCCAAATGGTCCTGTACCACTCTCGCTCACCCTCTGCAACAAGATGCCACATCTTGTGGAGTGTTCGCTTTAAAGGTTGGTACATAGATTTTTATATGAAAATACTTGCAGCTCAGGAAATCCCCAGGTTTATCAGAACATTTGTATGAGTCTTGTGCACATTTAATGTCATTGTATTATGTTTTATTTCCTTTGGGATTTCAAAAACCTTGTTTATGTAATTTTAATAAACCTCGTCATAGACACTTTATATTTATCCAATTACACAATTCCTTCAGTTCGCAGAGTGCATTCTGAAAGGGAAGAGCATCACTTTTGGGACAAGGCCGGAAGACATAGAGGGGCTAAGGAAAAACATTGCAACAACGGTTATTGAAAAGAGTGGTATGTTATGGATATTTGTGACGTGCTGAAGTATTATATGGATAGGATATTTGTGTTCAAGTCATTATAATATAAGTCCTATAACATTAACATAATACCGAGCTGTCTTGGAATATACCTGTACACCCCTCGGTATTACTATTGAATGATGTTTTTGAGTTTGCAGTGAATCCACAGCTAAAGAGATTGGTTTTATCGGGTATCACAGTAGCCAAAAAGCTGATCGCATCACGCTGGTTTCAACCGGAAAAAATGTGCCGTAAAGTTTGGTTTCTTACATATCTCGATGTAATTTACCATGAAATATCTACAGCAAGAATTCTGGGTCTCAATGAATCCAAAATGTCAATGTGGTTAGAAGTGGTGGAGAGAAAGGCGGTTAGGTGGTCGAGCGGAGATTGCGTTCGTCACCAGCCCCGGAGCTGTGAGCTTGATTCGCCTGTTCGAATCCAGCTCACAGCTCCGGGGTTGTCACCAGCTTGGCTGGCCGTCTGCACTGATACAATTGGCTGTATCAGAGGGTGGGAGAAGCTGGCGGGGTGGGTCCGGGTCGTTGTAAACAGCGACTCCTACAGTTCGGTCGGGGCGCCTGCTAAGCGCGGATTGGACGTGAGGGGGATAGTGTGGTCCTCCCACACGCTACGCCCTCTCAATGAGAATCCGCGCTGCCAGGTGAAAAGAAGCGGTGATTGGCTGGACGTGTGTCGGAGGAAGCACGTGGTAGCCTCCACTCTCCCAAATGATCTGACTGTGGGGGGTAAAGCGCAGCGACCAGGAAGGGACTGGGAATTGGCATACGACTAACATTGGGATGGGAGAAAATCGGAGGAAAATGGAGGGGGAAAAAGACCAATAAAGAAAAAAAATAAGTGGTGGAGAGAATAAAAGCTAGCTTATAATGGTAGTGTCTGGTTAGGTGCGAGGGATAGTGGAGGTACTTCTCAAGGTGGGGTCCGGGAGGGGGGGGTTCGAGCTGAGCATATGTGTGTAGGTTTTTTTTAGATAACAGGTATTAGGGGTATATCTTATATAAGACAACTAACTAAAATGTGAACTCATTGGATGTGCCCTGACAATTAATGCTTGTATATCTTATCGTGTGTTGTCATGTTTGTTTATATGTTTGTTTAAAAAATAAAAAAATAAAATACAAAAATAATACCGAGCTGTGATGGTTCTTTCATTTTGTCAGATGACCTCAGTGACCCCTGTCGCCTCTGTGGGGAAATGGAGGATGACCAGACTGGGGCTGGGACAGTTTCCTGGGTAAAGACAGTTTTATTGTCAGTATAGGATTTCAAAAGAGAAATTAAAGAGCCTATGCTGGACACTTTAATTAGGTCACGATTAATGTCATAAGGAAGTGGTCACACCAATCTACAGAGAGACAAAGAATACCCTAAAATGACCTTGTATTATGGTGAATGTACATTTTTATTTGGTTCATTAAAAAAGGCTAATGGAAGATAATCCATTAATATTATATGTCTAACTAATTCTCTTCTGGACATTTTTCAGATTTGTTGTACCCTGTGTCATCGGTGGTACCACGAGAGGTGTGCCGAATTGACGTCCACTACCGTCCACTACAAGTGTCCCGCCTGCATGTAGTGTGTACTAACAGAGAGACACAGAGACTGTCTCTTAACAGAGAGACACAGAGACTGTCTACTAACAGAGAGACACAGAGACTGTCTCTTAACAGAGAGACACAGAGACTGTCTCTTAACAGAGAGACACAGAGACTGTCTACTAACAGAGAGACACAGAGACTGTCTACTAACAGAGAGACACAGAGACTGTCTCCTAACAGAGAGACACAGAGACTGTCTCTTAACAGAGAGACACAGAGACTGTCTCCTAACAGAGAGACACAGAGACTGTCTCCTTCCTAACAGAGAGACACAGAGACTGTCTACTAACAGAGAGACACAGAGACTGTCTCTTAACAGAGAGACATAGAGGTACAGGTCACATAATTATAGTACAGTGGAGAAGTAAAAATGGAATAAAAAGGCAGTGTAAACAATATACAATATTATTAACTCTAATAATAACACGCCTCGCGGGCTCATTATAATACGAGAGCCGTGGGTCTGCATTGTATAGAGCGGATCCCCCGGCCGTATTCAAGCGCTGGAGCGCTTTGCGATGGATCAAACTGTATTAATATAGTAGTAATAATAGTAGTTGGCTAGTTGCGCGCTTCTGGCCACCTCCCGCAGTGCGCGCATACACACATACTGTCTGTAGCTATACAGTACGTGCAAAATTTATTGTCAAGAGCCAATCGCACAGGTTGCCTCATCTCATCTGGCTCTGCAAATAGATCTAGAGTCTGAATATCATATAATAGCCTGCTGATGATAGGGCTGACCCCTATTAGTCGATTAATCGGTCGAAAGGAGCCGTTGTCGACTGGCCAACCTCTTAGTCGAATATATATATAAAAAAAATAAAATAAAAAAAAGTATCATTCTTTCCAAAAGAAAAGAGGCCTAGAAGCGTGGCTAACGCTAATGGCACGCATACCAGAGGCTAACTGCCTACGAAAACAGGCACAGAGGCACTGAAAGAGGATTTCACCCATCTAATGAACACACTAGACTAGACAAATATCAAGATGTATCCATCAGTGGAACAATTGCATGCTTTTGCAGAGGACAAGAAGCCTTCAGTAGACTCCTTCAGACATTAACACTTTGACTGCCTAAAAACGCTTTACAGCGTCATTGCTGGCGATGCTAAAGTTGCCGGGGGACGCTGTACAGCGTCCTTATATCAATATTTCAAAAATCTGCGATCTGATCCATAATGTCCCTCCGCTGGTCTGAGAACCACCAGCAGGACCCACTGAGCTCTCTGGCGGTTCAGGAGCGCCATCTGGTGGCCGATCGCGCAACCGCTTAACAGGAAGCACAGTGGAGGTTGTGCTACATGTCCGTATTGCTTCCGGCCACTCGGGATAGGTTCCGGCATTCTAGCTCGTCACTCTACATAGCGATCGATTGCCAATAACTCGATAAACAACATGATTTGGACGTATATACCATTATACAAGCTGGAGATGGACCGGGTAATAATATATCCCATAATGATAAAATTTCTACTCGACGATGATCGCCCAACGGCGCGCGGAGACTGGGGTGAGTTTCAGCGTGTAACGTTACCATCTTCGATACTAACTGCTTTTATCAACATTTGACCCACATTAGATGATTGGTATAACGCTGCCCACGGAATTATAAACGCCCCCTCGCCCATCCGGTCAACATCAGATGACGTGTAGTAACTTCTAGAAGTACGTCTAGTTGGAATTTTTTATATCGCGCTGATTGCCATCAAACTGTATTTCATCATCAATATAATGCATTTGGGGCTATATATCACGTTCTGGAGAAAGTTGCAGAAAGAGATGAAAACATACTTATACATTAGACCATACTTTACTATGAATATGTGAATGAAAAAGTTTAACGTTGCTACACAATGAACAATACATATAGGACTTTGAATGGGCCCTAATAATGGCAATGTAGCAATAGAATTTAAAAAGTTATAGCCCTGC
Organism: Notolepis coatsorum; assembly: GCF_963971535.1. Classification (NCBI taxonomy): domain Eukaryota; kingdom Metazoa; phylum Chordata; class Actinopteri; order Aulopiformes; family Paralepididae; genus Notolepis; species Notolepis coatsorum. The sequence continues at coordinate 210,988,555 of NC_140167.1, forward strand.
AAAGAAGGGGACTTTCTCCATAGACAAATAGCGCTGGCAATCTATGGTATATCATTAATTTAACCCATGGCAGCCAAAGTGTTAAGCACCCCCCACAGCCCAAATGGAATAATAAAAAACAAAAAAAAATCAATTATTTCTTTCAAAATATTATACCTAAAAAAAATAGAAATAGAAATTAGTCGACCAATAGTCGACTAACGGCAAATTTTGGCCAATCATAGTCGACCATCCAAATCCTTAGTCGGGGACAGCCCTAGTCACTACCTTTGGATATTTCTTGCCGCTATGATCCATTTCATAAACATTAAGGGGCGGCTGGGTGGCGGACATTGCGCTCGTCACCAACGCAAGAGACACCGGGTTCTAATCTGGCTGTCGGCGTTGCCTCCGGCTTGGGCCGGCCGTCATGGGTGGGAAGTCGATGGGTGGTAATCTGGTCGTTGTGAACAGCGACTCCTACAGGTCGGTTGGGGTGCCTGCACAGCAAAGTCAGGAAAATGGCGGGGGCAGTGCGAGCCTCCCACACGTTACTCCTCGCCAAATGAGAGTCCGCGCTGGTAGGTGAAAAGATGCGACAGGCTGCCTCCTTGTGTACCGGAGGGGACATATGATGCAAGGCTTCTATCCTTCCTACAACCAGCCAGTCGGGGGCATATGCGAGCAACGATCAGGACAGGGGAGGGAGAATTGGCACGAGAGGTAAATTGGGATGGGGAGAAGAATCACAGAAAAAAGGAGGAGAAAAAGTAGATCAAAAAGAAATAAACATTTAAGGGGATTTGGAAGCCAAGTCACATGGACGACCGTAAGAGAGCGGGTGATGTCGACTAGCAGCTAGATGTGGCCAACAGATGCTACCTTGGCCTGCAGCGCAGCCAGGTCAGCCTTGATGGCCTGGGCCTCCGACATGATGGCGTACTCCTCCTTGTAGCGGCCGATGCTGGACTCCAGGTCTCGGATCATCTGCTCCACCTCCTCCGCCTTCGACTGGTCGTCTGTGGCGTCGTCCTCCAGCTCGTTACGCAGAGGCTCCACACGCTTCAGCATGTCTGCATAGTTCAGCTGGAGGAGAGAGAGGAGAGGAGAGGAGAGAGGAGGAGAGGAGAGGAGAAAGAGAGAAGAGGGGAGAGGAAAGGAGAGGAGAGGAGAGGAGAGAGAAGAGGAGAGAGAAGAGAGGAGAGAGGAGAAGAGAGGAGAGGAGAGGAGAGGAGAGGAGGAGAGGAGAGGAGAGAAGAGAGGAGAGGAGAGAGAAGAGGAGACAGGCTGTTAAACACTAGACTGTAAAGATTATTAGAGATCAATCACAAAATAAACTATTTATTAGACTTGAATGTACTAGGTAGAAAACATTACAACTGTGCTGCATAGGCACTCACAGGAGTCTTTGCATGAAGGTACCAATGGTCCTGAATTGTTAACCCCTTAAGCCCCCATCTTATATATATATATATATTCATTTCACGTAAAATAGATCAATTAATCCATATTAATTAATGTTGCGTTTCTTTTTCAAATGTAGCCATAGTAAAGACCCTAACCCTGTCAAAACAGCAGTCAACGTGTATATTTTCAGCACTACGTTTGTTTATGATTTTAAGTGTTATTAGCGAAATATGAGTTTATACATTTCTCTGCGCATTGCATCGGAAACGGGAGGAAATGACGCCGTCATGAAATCATTGTAGTCCTAAGAAAGAGGAGACCCGGGGCTTTCGATGGACGTCGCTCACACCAGCCTGTCAAAGCTGCTAAAATATTCTATGCAAAAGATGCTGATGTTATTTTTGTGATTATATCTCACGGGTCGAACAAACCTGAATGTTATTGCCATAAAATACAACGTATATGGTTTCTTTACCCTTCTGTGAACGTCTACAAAAAAACCATGTTGAAATCTGGTGAAAAATGGCAGAGATATGGACATTATACAAAAGTAACTGTACTTACAGTAGATTTCATTCACAGTCTTTGCTGCCCTGTAACAGGCACCTAGTGGTATTAAATCCAGATTTAACTCTGCCATTGGAAAGAGCCTAGAGGAGATTTGGCCCAACCCATAGATGTATGACTTGGCCATAATAAGGTCATTTATAGGCCCGATATTCTATATTCATATTTCAAATTGCATGTGTCCGGCTGGAAAGATTAGGTAGCTTAGGATGATTCCAAGGGCCCAGCACTGGGGGGGGCCCCCCACATTTTTTTTTTTTTTTTTACTAGACATCACTCGGGTGTATTATTGATGCTCTCATTGATACTATGTTTGTTTCTGAAGTGTGTGTGTGTGTGTGTGAGATATATATAGAGAGAGGGGGGGCTTTGGTAGACTATTGCATTGGTCCATTCATTGAAGATGAACGCAATGCGACATCCTTTACTAGGCTCACCCACCAACAGTGCAGGTGCTGAACTGCTGATCCGAATGTATAGGTAAAAACCATATTATGCGTTTTCATCAATAAAAAAAATTGCCAAAAAAAATTCCGCTTGCGCGCTCGTCTGCCGGCTCCATTTGCACTACAACTCAGACCTCATTGCACCGTACCCTAGGTTGTACCTCGTCCCATTTCTGCATTGTACTTTATATTGTATTATAACTCGGTTACAAATTTTTTTCTACCGCCGCCGACTGTCAATCATGAAATAAGACATTTAGACTTTTACACAGAGTAGCTCCTCTCTGTTGGGCGGTGCAAGGAGGAGGGGCTGCCCGGGGGGGCAAAGAGGCCAAGATGGCGTCTTGAATCTCACCTCAGACAGAGAGTCGCCTGTTCCGAATCCCGCCTCAGACGTGACATGGAAACGAATCCCCATTACATACTGTACACTGATCGAGTTGTGGAATACCCATGTAGAGGTGCTATGTTAATCTAGGGCCCCAAACTAGTCTTTGTATGGATTTGCCATTAATATACATCTCCAGTTTTCGGCTTGTCATTGCTCCGACTGCTTTGTTGTTGAATCAAGTCAAATCCCAGGTAAGCATATATTGTGCGTGTGAACGTTGACACGGAAAAAAAAAAAAAAAAAAAAAGTAAAAAAAAGTAAAAAAAAAAGTAAAAAAAAAATTAATAAAAAACATTTTTTTTTAGGTTTCTCACTTCATTCGATACTCGGTAGTACCGACGTGTTTCGGTTCGGTACCTCAAAAGTACCGAATTCGGTACCCATCCCTAACTCCTACAGGTCGGTTGGTGTGCCTGCGCAGTAGAATCAGGACGCGATGGGGGCGGCGTCCCTCCACAGCGCAGACCCCTGACGCTGAAAGATCGAGCCGTGCAGGTGAAAAGATGCGACGGCTGCTACCTCGAGTACCGGAGGGGACTCGCGTAATGTATGGCTTCGTCCACGTTGCAGCCGGCTTGTGGGAGGCAAGAAACAGCGTTCGAGACAGGGGAGGGTAGAATTGGATGATACGAAATTGGGATGGGAGAAAAAGTGGATAAAAAAATAAAAAAAAAGCGAGTGAAAATCTATTTATTGTGGTCCCTCGACTAGCAGCTTCCAATAATAAATGCAATAAATTTAGCATAGAATAAAATAAGATTACTAAAACAAGATTACTATACAGTTCGAAAAAGTGTGCAGTGCAATACAATAAATTTAGCATAGACACGCAAATTCGTGAAGCATTCCTTATTGTTACTGTATTTTATGAAATATTAGTATGAAATCATATTTACTGACTCTCCCATATTATTTGGCCTTATGCTACTTACTACCCTCTAGTGGCGAGCTGTGGTAACTGCAGAGTCTCTGCTCTGGCTTCAGTGTTGATTATCTATTCGACACTACCCTCTAGTGGCGAGCTGTGGTAACTGCAGACTCTCTGCTCTGGCTTCAGTGTTTTTTTTTACACTGCTTTTTATTTATTTTTTAGACCCCAGTGAATTATAAATGTAATCTTTACATAGACCGACTTGTTTCTGTTTAAAACTGTAGGACCAGTGAATTATAAATGTAATCTTTAGGTAGACTGACTTGTTTCTGTTTAAAACTGTAGGACCAGTGAATTATAAATGTAATCTTTAGGCAGACTGACTTGTGTTTCTGTTTAAAACTATTCTCCACTTGCACAAACGTGCGGGCGGCATATCCGGTTACTTCTACCATGTGTAGACTTGTTCCGGTCCCGTCACAATACATAGACTTTAGCAACTTTCCTCCCGTCAATTAAACAACTTTATCGTCACTTTTCTTATTACGTTTAAAAATTATATTTGTTTGCATTGTTAATCTGTTCACCATTAGTTTTTATCGTTAGTATTGTCAATGTGTTGACGTTTTACAAAAGGAAATACGTGTGGACTGTGGAGTTGTGGACAGGCTTCAGACAGAGAGGTAATGAAACTTTTGTATTATTATATTATAGAATGCAACAATCTATTTAATAAGCAAACGTGTGTTAGTGCCGGTGGCGATACAGATACCGGTGGTGATATCGGTGGAGATACAGATACCGGTGGTGATATCGGTGGAGATACAGATTCCGGTGGAGATATCGGTGGAGATACAGATACCGGTGGAGATATCGGTGAAGATACAGATACCGGTGGAGATATCGGTGGAGATACAGATACCGGTGGAGATATCGGTGGAGATACAGATACCGGTGGCGATATCGGTGGTGATATAGATACCGGTGGCGATATAGATATCAGTGGTGATGAATGAATGAATGAATGAAATCTTTATTTAACAGATTGCAGAATGGGTACAATACAGTACGGCTCAATACATACAATTGTTAAGGGGATGCAGACCTGAGAAAGACGTTTGTCTTGTTTCCATCAGGGTCCCCCATTTTCAATTCATATAGACATTTATGACATACACAACATACATGACATTTATGGCATAGGGACATTTGGTATTTAGTACTGATACATTTGTGACATAAGCGGTATTTAAATATACAGTACTGTTACCCCAAGATCCTGACAGAGTATATACATATGATGGGGAGGGGACTGTACATTAGGAGGGGGTGGGAGGGAAATATACATACGGCGGGGAGGGAATATATACATGCGGTGGGGAGGAGACTGTCTATTAGGAGGTGGTGGGGGTTTTGGGCATTTACGGTGGCCAGTTTCGAATTGCAGCCTCCCGTAGGTGCTCTTTAAGAGCGGTTTTGAATGTGGGCAGGGATTCACATTCCTTTACAGCTTTGGGTAGGGCGTTCCACATTGTTGTGGCATAATTGCGAAACGTGTTTAGTCCCTTGTTTGAGCCGAATCTGGGTTTAACATGATTTGTTGAGCTTCCTCTGGTGTAGTGGTTGTGGTATTCACTGACCTTTGGGAAGTATTTTGACATGTACATGGGCACCCCGGTCGTATAGTGTATCTTGTAGACCAGGCCCATTGAAAGTTGCTGTACTCTGTCGTCTACTCTAAGCCATCCTAGGTTGGCAAAGTGGGCAGGGGTGAGGTGGGTTCTGGGGTTCAGGTCAAGCAGTAGTCTGACCAGTTTGTTTTGTGATGTTTGTAATTTTGTTTTTAGCGCCTTTGAGGTGCTTTGGTACCATGAGGTGCAAGCATAGTCATAGTACCCTTGAATGAGTGCTCCTGCCAGAGTCTTCAGGGTATTCTTGTTTACCAGAGAGGAGATCCGGTACAAGAATCTAGTTCGTTGGTTGACTTTTTTTATTACATTGGATGCCATTTTGTCACAGGAAAGATTTGCCTCTAGGATGGAACCCAGGTAGGTAATTTCGTCTTTCCTTGTGACAATATTGTCACCCACTGTAACTGAGAATCCGTCGGTCTTGCTGAGTTTGTTATTTGAACCGAAGAGAATGGACTCTGTTTTGCCCATGTGTAATGATAGTTTGTTATCAGCAAGCCATATGCAGCGAGCCATATGCATGATATAGATACCGGTGGCGATATCGGTGGAGATATAGATATCGGTGGCGATATAGATACCGGTGGAGATATCGGTGGAGATACAGATACCGGTGGCGATATCGGTGGTGATATAGATACCGGTGGCGATATAGATATCGGTGGTGATATAGATACCGGTGGAGATATAGATATTGGTGGCGATATTGGTACCAGCGGCGGCTCTCGAACTGGTTCCAAGGATGATTCTGAAGCAGATTGTGGCTCCGGGTTGTAGACGTAGGGTTCTGGAAGGAGTCTGGGTTCTTCTGGTTTCTGGTTCTTCAGGTTGTAGACGTAGGGTTCTGGAAGGAGTCTGGCTTCTTCTGGTTGTAGTTCTGGTTCTTCAGGTTGTAGACGTAGGGTTCTGGAAAGAGTCTGGGTTCTTCTGGTTGTAGTTCAGGTAGAGCTGCCGCGATTACCGCATTACCGCGGTATCGCCGTTACATCACGGCCACCGCAAGAGTAGGCTGAATACCGCATCACCGCTGTTTTTTTTATAATAATAATAAAGTACCCTCCTCTCGTTGGGCTTGCGGCTCTGCAGATATACCCTACTCCTCTATCAAGGTTCCAAGCGACCCTATTGGGTACCAGAAAAGTCACGTGAAACATTGCAGACCACTGATTGGTCAGAAGAGAGACGCGTCACACGTTGGAGCGTCATGCAGTGTGTTACCACCAATCGGCAAGCGCGTATTAGTTTTTTACGTCCTGAATGTCAGCCATTGATCAGAGCTCATCACAACACGGCTAATAACGCTAGCTTTAGCTCCCCGCCGGAGTGGACTACCATCGCTCCTCAGGAGTACTAAACGAGACAATGATTTTACTGTCTGCAACGAATGTTATAATAAAAGCCCTTCGTTCTATACACTTGTCTGATTGAAAACTTTATTAACAGACCGCAGAATGGGACAACTCAGCACGCTCTGAGCAAAGAAAGGAACTGAGATATGAATTGAGTATTGCTTGCCTTGCTATGGTCCGGTAAATACGCTGATGTTATTGAACGTGTAACTATATAACGTTAATGCCACAAAACGAATGCCTTTATTATAAAGTAGTAACTTTATAATAATAATAATAAGAAAGGGTCGGGGGGGTAACCACCCCTGCCCGCGACACCGAGTGAATGGCGCACAAATCCGTGTTTCAATAACGAATGTGTGCTTGCCGAATCCCAAACAATATTCATGCTGCAAAGTCATCCTCTAAAGATAGACATTTAGACTAGAGGAAGGCCATATGCTATAAAGAGTAGACTACTACTAAAAAAAAAAATGCATTCAAACTTTTTTTTAAATTTGTGTGTGCGTGCGGTAATAACCGTGGCGGTAGGAAATATTTCGCAAATTTGTGCGGTAAGGAAAACATCAATACCGCGGCAGCTCTAAGTTCAGGTTCTTCAGGTTGTAGACGTAGGGTTCTGGAAGGAGTCTGGGTTCTTCTGGTTGTAGTTCTGGTTCTTCAGGTTGTAGACGTAGGGTTCTGGAAGGAGTCGGGGTTCTTCTGGTTGTAGTTCTGGTTCTTCAGGAGTCTCCTCCTCAACTGAAAGGAACAGCAGATTACAGATGAATGTGTGTTTGAGTCAAAAGGTAACGGAGGGACAAAGCAACATTTCATCTAACATTTTTATCAGAACGCCGTTCTTTAGTTGTTCTTGTTTCATTGAATCAGGATACATTAAGATGGGAGCCTCGTCGTTCCATTGTTACTGCACTGTGCAAACCTGTCCCACAGCATCCACAACAGTCACATCAACAGAGAGGCAGGAGAATAAGGTCAAATCAATGCAAATAAAAACTGACCAATCAATGGACTAGTGAAAATTCACTAGAATGCAGGATTTGAAAAAAAATTCATTTTTCTTTTTTAAATCCTGCATTCTAGTGAACGTTCATAGTAACACTGCACTTCAGACAACCTACAGCTGGTGATGGTGTCTACTAGGTCTTCACGTGTTAAACAGCTGAGAGCAGTCACTGCTGTTTTTTGTAGTCTTCTTTTCATACACAGTACACACATCTTACCAAGCACCTAGGGCTGCATTTTACATTTCGTTGACAATAAAGATCATTCATTCATCTGTACTATTGATACATTTATGGCGTGATTATGAATCTCGGCCATCATGTACCGGGCCGTCTGGCTTAAAGGAATCACACACACATACCGTGATTTGTTATTATGGTGACATTTATTGTGACAGAGTTAGGGGGGGGGGGCACCGTCCCTGGAGGTCCTGAAGACCAGGTCGATGCGTGGAGTCTGTGGACGGAGCCCCTTCTCCATCTCCCTGCTCCAAACATCTATTTAATATATGTGTCAGATATTAAACTGATAACTCCTAGAACCCACCTCACCCCTGCCCACTTTGACAACCTAGGATGGCTTAGAGTAGACGACAGAGTACAGCAACTTGCAATTGACCTGGTCTACAAGATACACTACACGACCAAGGTACCCATGTACATGTCAAAATACTTCCCAAAGGTCAGTGAATACCACGATCACAACACCAGAGGGAGCTCCACAAATCATGTTAAACCCAGATTCGGCTCAAACAAGGGACTAAAAAACACGCTTCGCAATTATGCCAATCAATGTGGAACGCCCTACCCAAAGCTGTAAAGGAATGTGAATCACTACCCACTGTAGGAAGACGCGCACCGTTAGCCTAGCTTAGCGTCAGTCACTGGAAGTAGGTTCCTCCATTAGCCTTGTTCCCAACGTCTTCCTACTCCTACTGCATGCACAGAGAAGAAAAAATGTACAGTATGTATCTTCTTGTCTAACTCCAGGGTAGATGGCAAATAAGCTAATTTCCCAAAATGTTGGAGTGTTCGTGTTCCTTTTAAGGTTAAAACAAATCCCATAATTAACTCTGGACTGGTCCTATGATGAATTGAAAATGGGGGACCCTGATGTAAACAAGACGAAAGTCTTTCTCTGGTCTGCATCCCCTTAACAATTGTATGTATTGAGCCGTACTGTACTGTACCCATTCATCTGCAATCTGTTAATAAACTTTTCAATCAATCAATCAATCCTCCGCGAAACGCTCGTTGTACAAGTATGAGGGAATTTTAATGGAATTTAACTTACCAACACGGTGTCTTCGTGTTAACTAGATAACCAAAACGTTTCTTCTTCGGGTTGTTCATCGTAAAAGTTATGATATTCCATCATTCCAATGATTTTACAGCAAAGGGAAAGCAGCGTGCGACTTGAAAACACATGATGATGCCGCTGAACTGTGGAGTGGGTTCGAGTCCAGGTGAAGTGAGGAGGCGCCATCAATTAACTATGCAGATTGTAGTGAGCAGATGAACAGATGAACCAGTCAGAGGAGAGGAGGCAGTTGTTTATGTAACCGAGGAGTGTGCAGATGAACCAGTCAGATGGAGAGGAGGCAGTTGTTTATCTCACCGAGGAGAGGTGTAGTGCAGGGTGAGCCAGTCAGACAATAGAGTGAGAGGAGAGGTGTTAAGCTGTTGTTTATCTCACCGAGGAGATACAAGTGGGAATGAATGAATGAATGAATGAATGAAAACTTTATTAACAGATTGCAGAATGGGTACAGTGCAGTACAGCTCAATACATACAATTGTTAAGGGGATGCAGACCAGAGAAAGACTTTCGACTTGTTTACACCAGGGTCCCCCATTTCCAATTCATCGTAACATATATGACATACATGACATACAGATAGACAGTACTGCTACATCTATACATTTATGACATACCAGATTTGCAATTACAGTACTGTATTTGTGATACAAAAAGAGTCCAGAAAGAAAAGAGTATATACATTAGGCGTAGAAACTGTACATTGGATTGGGTAGGTGGGGGTGGGACTGTACATTGGAGGTGGTTGGGGGGGGGGGGGGGGTAGGAGTGTGGGGGGGGGGGGGGGGGGGTTGGGTAGGAGGGGTGGGTGGGGACTGTACATTGGAGGTGGTTGGGGGGGGGGGGGGGTAGGAGGGGTGGGTGGGGGACACTGTACAACTGTACAAACAACACTGTACATTGGATTATTGACAAGACCATACTTGGTAATTTACTGTACATTGGCGGGGGTTGTGTTCGGACATTTACAGGGGCCAGTTTCGAGTTGCAGTCTCCCTTAGGTGTTTTTTGAGAGTGTTTTTGAAAGTGGGTAGTGATTCACATTCCTTTACAGCTTTGGGTAGGGCGTTCCACATTGATGTGGCATAATTGCGAAACGTGTTTAGTCCCTTGTTTGAGCCGAATCTGGGTTTAACATGATTTGTGGAGCTCCCTCTGGTGTTGTGATCGTGGTATTCACTGACCTTTGGGAAGTATTTAGTCATGTACATGGGTACCTTGGTCGTGTAGTGTATCTTGTAGACCAGGCCCATTGCAAGTTGCTGTACTCTGTCGTCTACTCTAAGCCATCCTAGGTTGTCAAAGTGGGCAGGGGTGAGGTGGGTTCTAGGAGTAAGGTCAAGCAGTAGTCTGACCAGTTTGTTTTGAGATGTTTGTAATTTTGTTTTTAGCGCCTTTGAGGTGCTTTGGTACCATGAGGTGCAAGCATAGTCGTAGTACCCTTGAATGAGTGCTCCTGCTAGAGTCTTCAGGGTATTCTTGTTTACCAGTGAGGAGATCCGGTACAAGAAACGAGTTCGTTGGTTGACTTTTTTTATTACATTGGATGCCATTTTGTCACAGGAAAGATTTGCCTCTAGGATGGAACCCAGGTAGGTAATATCTTCTTTCCTTGTGACAATATTGTCACCCACTGTAACTGAGAAGCCGTCGGTCTTGCTGAGTTTGTTATTTGAACCGAAGAGAATGGACTCTGTTTTGCCCATGTGTAATGATAGTTTGTTATCAGCGAGCCATATGCAGATTTTGCTTAGTTCTGAGCTGAGGGTTTTTTCAACCTGTAATTTGTTCTTGTCAGAGACCAGCAGGGCTGAGTCGTCCGCAAACAGGAACAAGTTGCAGTCACAAGCTGACGACATGTCATTTGCATAAATTAGGAACAGTAGCGGACCTAGTATGCTTCCTTGTGGAACACCACAGTTTACTGTGAGGGGGGGGGATAGGGTACCGTTTACCTCCACCATCTGCTCTCTCCCCTCCAGGTAGGATTGCATCCAGCTCACTGATAGACTATCAAAACCAATTGCTTTTAGCTTGTCAATCAGAATGGTGTGATTGACAGTGTCGAAGGCCTTTTGTAGGTCCAGCATGACCATGCCGCAGTATTTGCCCGCGTCCACCTCTTGTTTGATGTGGTCGTTTAAATAGAGAAGGCATGTGTCAGTGGAGTGGGATGTTCTGAAGCCAGATTGGAATTCGTAGATTAGATTTTTTTCCGCAAGGTATTTTTCGACCTGTTCGTATACAATTTTTTCCATGACTTTCGAGATGGAGGTAAGGATAGAAACAGGGCGGTAGTTGCCTGGGTCTAATTTACTGCCTTTTTTGTGCAGAGGGGTCACTCTCGCAATTTTGAAGTCCTTGGGGACGTGTCCCTGTTTTATAGAGAGGTTTATTATGTGTGTGATGACTGGGGTGATGGCGGCTGCTGAGTCTCTGAGGAATTTGGAGGGGATGTTGTCATGGCCAGTGGCCTTGTTAGGTTGGAGGGCGCTCAGTTTTTTGAGTACCTCATCTGTTGTTACCATTTCCAGTTTGAAGTCGTCTTTGTGGACCCCTAGGTTTTTGTAGTAAGCTACTATGTGTTCTACCCCATAATGCCCTGAGTGGGAGGGTAGTTTGTTTACCAGTGTTGTGGCTATGTTTGTGAAGAAACTATTTAAGTAATTGGCTACATCCAGCTTTTCTGTGATGAGCGTGTTGTCCGTCTTTATGTTTATGTTTGAGAATCTGGTTTTAAGTTTTTTACTGCAGCCTAGTTGGTTATTGAGTAATTTCCAAAGTTCACGCGGTTTGTTTTTGTTTTCCTCGGTTTTGTCATTGATGAATTTTTTCTTTGCTGTTTTGATCATGGAGTTTACATCATTTCTTAGTCTGTTTCTTTCCAGTTTGAGTTCCGTCACGTGGGCTTGGAGTTCACTGCTCGTGCTTTTAGTAAGCTTTGACTGACTTTTACGAAACTCAGAGCATTTTTTGTCTCTGGTTTTCATAGCGGTCAGTATTTCAGCGTGCATCCACGGCTCAGCGCGATTTTTTACCCTGGTGGTTCTTAGGGGGGCCATGTTGTTTAGTATCGTTGAAAATTTGGTTTTGAAGCCAAGCCATGTTTCTTCAACCAGTGTACCATTGAGCTCATCTGACCAGTCCAGACCCTCCAGTTCAAGGTTAAAGGCCTCGCTAGAGTAGGTTTTTAGGTCTCTAGATGTGACTGTTTTGTGACAGCCAGCCTTTTGTTTTAGCTTTTTGCGGGTACAGAATAGCATATAATGATTACTTAACCCGCATGCTATAACCCCCTTATTGGCGATCTTGGACTTGTCAGAGGTCAGGATGAGGTCAATGGTAGTCTGAGTTGACTCACACACACGTGTGGGTTGTGTGATTAGTTGGCTGAGGCCGTGCAGATCACAAAACCTATTGTAGGATTTGAAGACGGGTGCATCTTTTTGTTGCATATCCGTGTTCCAATCCCCAATAAGAATCATTTCTGTATCCTCAGCTCCAGCTAAGCACTCATCCAACACGTCATAAAAGCCATTTTGGTCTGGCGGTCTGTAAATTGTGCCGACTAGAACAGATTTAGCCCTTTCAAATAGAATTTCTACAAAAACAGTTTCAATAGCCTCATGATCTAGGTCTGTACGGTTAATAAATTTGGTGTCTTGATGGATGTACATACAGACACCTCCTCCATGCCTGTTCCTGTCATTGCGGACTAAAGAATAGTTCTCTAATTCAATTTCCGGGTCTGTTACTGATGGGTCCAGTTTGGTTTCTGAGAAACATAGTATGTTTACCTTTCCGCTACTGAAATGATTTCTTATTTCTGCCAGTTTGTGCCTGAGGCTATTTACATTAAGATGAAAGATATGTAGTCCGTTTTGATCTGCTGTGTCGTCAATATCATTGAGATAAAGGTAGGATTCTTCTTCTGTGGGAAGGGGGGGGGGCTCTGTGATGTCCGGAGGGGGGGTGGGGGATCCTAGTCCGTGTGGTTGATCTTGTGGCGGTAGGTGGGGAGGGGGGATGGGGTCCTGTGTTCATTGATGTTAGGAGGGGGGGTGGGATGATCTTTGTCCTCTGCTGGTGTATTTGGTCGGTGTGAAACCGCGAGCGTGGGGGGGGGGGGCTGGTTGCTGTCCTCAGATGTCTCTGGAGGCCCTCCGTTGTGGGGGAGGGGGGGTGGGTCGGTTAGTCTAGCTGTCCTGGCGGGGCTAGCCGAGTCACCCGGCGGGTCCCTGGTGCTCACGTCCCGCGCTGATATGAGTCCCTGATTGCAAGCTCTCTCCCTCTTGCATCTCGGCTCCTCTGCTTGGGCTTCGGTGAGGGGATGTCGCCGCCTGCTGGGCGGTTGGTGCATCCGCTGGCCGTTGTGTCCTGGCCGGCGACGGTGTGGAGATGCATGCTATTGACGGTGTGAGGATGAGCCGTTGATTCTTCGCCTGTTGGCGCGTTAAAACAGGTCCTGGGTTCTGATGAATGTCCCAGACAGGAGCAAATACAATAAAAACATCGATTTTCTATCAAACTTGCCTGTCGGGGGTAGTCTCTTTCTTTCGGGATTCGCCGTCAACAGTCTGTGAATAGTTGCCGCTCCATAGCCGGATGTTTATCTCCGAGCCATTCAACAGGTAAAAGTCACAATGGACTGTAGATTTGCGCGTTTGTTGCCTTCCACCGCCGTTTCCTGACGATTCTGTGCTGAATTCAGGCACACGTCTGTAATCCAAAGTATGGCGAGCAAGAAATGCATAAATATTCCTGTATATCTTCTTTTTGTTGATTTTTGTTGTTGGTTTCCATGGGAACAGCAAGAGCTGGATATTCTGCGACCGTTCATGTCGAGAGCCGGAAGGTGTATGTTGCTGTTGGTCGAATGTTTGATTCTGATATATTTAGCCAACTTGGTACACGTGTATGTGTGTGTGTGGGTTGGAATTGGAGCAGGTAAGGGGCCCAACACATTTGGTGCTACACGTAGTGGTAATATTGTCTAGACACACTAGGTAAGGAGTGATGCCACTCATTGTAGGTTTTGAACATAACGTTTGGTTAGTCAGTGTAGGTAGTGAGTAGTAGGTTTTATTTGACCTTTGTGTTTGTATATAGGTAGACAAGATATTCCTTACTGAGTTAGTTGTGTTTTGTTTTACTTAGTTTATTCCTTTGGCATCATTCAAGCTCCTTTTCCCTTCTCCCCCCCCCTTTCCCTTTGGTTGTGTGTATCAAATCCACCTTGTCATTGTCTATTAGTCTGTTTTGTTTGTATATATAAAAGGCACAATATATTACTTTCTTTAAACTAAACTTGTTGTGGGCATTGAATTATTATCTTTGTTCATTTATCACTAATTACAACACAATCATCTTTATGTTATTCACCCCTTCCCCTAGACATACTGGGGTTGTAACATAAAATGGGGGCTCAGTCCGGGATCTCCTGTAAAGGGTTCCTGGTTTTGATGATTGTTTGTGGTGATGATCCACATAATTAATTCTTTCCTACTGTTATTGGTATTTTGTAATTGGTGTACTGTTGCTGTCCACTGCTGACATGGCACAGTTTACCATAGATCAGTTTGTTCAGAATCCCTCTGTTGAAATTTTTGTTAAGTGCCGAAAGGATGATTTGTTACTGATAGGCAAGCACTATGGTCTCCAGATATCAAGGAAGAGATTAGGTCTATGGTGTTGGACAAATTGGTGGAGATGGAGATACTTGTGTTGCCAGAGCAGCCTGGTTCTAGTGCCTTGGAGGAAGAGGGGACTACAGAAGTTAGTTCTCCTTTGTTGCAGGAGGAGCAACAAAAGTCACCAGTTGGCTTGGGTGCGAAGGCAGAGGTGAAACCACATGCTACCTTACCGCGCTTTGACCCGCTCTCTCCTAGCTCAACCAGTTCAGTGGTTGATGCACGAATGAAAATTCGCTTGACTCGGCTTCACATGGAAGCTCAAGAGAAGGCTGAGGCACGACAAATTGATTTCAGGCTAGCAGTACGCAAGCTGGAAATCGAGGCTGAAACGGCTGTTAAAATACGACAGCTGGAGTTGGAAAATGCAAGAGATGGTTTCCAGTCTCCGATGGCACAATCTTCATCTCAATCAATTCTGTCTAGGTCATTTGACATAAGTAAAAATATATCTCTGGTTCCACCTTTTCGGGAGACCGAAGTAGATGCCTACTTCAGTGCATTTGAGCGTATTGCTACATCCCTTCAGTGGCCGAAGGAGGCATGGCCTCTATTGTTACAGTGTAAACTGAGTGGAAAAGCTCAGGAGGTGATTTCTTCTCTGTCCATTGATGATTCATTGCAATATGACATTGTGAAGTCTGTTGTTCTCCGTGCATATGAGTTGGTGCCAGAGGCCTATAGGCAACGATTCAGGAATCACAAGAAGTCCTCAAGTCAGACATTTGTTGAGTTCGGCAGAGAGAAGGGAACTCTATTTGACAAGTGGTGTAGTGCTAACAAGTCTACGGACTACAACTCTCTTAGAGAACTGATGCTGTTGGAGGAATTTAAGAATTGTGTGTCTGAACGCATTGTGGTCTACTTAAATGAGCAGAAGGTAACTTCTTTGTCACAGGCTGCAGTGTTTGCGGATGAGTTCACGCTTATTCACAAAACTGTCTTTACACCATCCCGTAGTGATAGGTTTGCAGGGTCACTTCCTGAAGGCCCTGTGTCGCAATCAATCCACATGACACTGCCACCTGCCCACTCAAAAACCGACCGTGAATGTTATTACTGCCATAAGACTGGGCATCTCATCGCTGACTGCCACATTCTTAAAACGTAAACAACAGCAAGGTCAGAGTTCATGCCAAACAAAAGGGGTAGGCTTTGTTAAGATAATTAGGCCGTCTGCCTCAGGTCAGCCCACCGAACCGGATCCTAGTTTTAAGCCATTCATTTTTGATGGGTTAATTTCGCTCACTGGAAATCCGAGTGATCAGAAGTCTGTTCATATCCTAAGGGATACTGGTGCTAAGCAGTCCTTCCTGCTTGCTAACGTTCTGCCCTTTTCTGACCAAACGTCCTGTGGCTCTAGTGTTATAGTGCAGGGAATTGAAATGGGTTTCATTCCTGTGCCATTGCATAAGGTCCACGTCCAGTCAGCTTTGGCTTCTGGGTTCTTTGATATTGCTGTGCGTCATGCATTGCCAATCGAAGGTGTTGCCTTCATTATGGGTAATGACATAGCTGGAGGAAAAGTGATGCCAGTGCTAGAAGTATTGGATCAGCCAGAACAGTGTCCTGTGTTAGACCTTGGTCAGTTATTCCCTGAGGCCTTCCCTGCCTGCGTGGACATCCACGCTCAGTTACGAAAAGGGGAAGAAATGGGTGATGTGGTTAATCTGGCTGACTCTGTGGTAACATCCTTGTTTGTTAGTGATGATATTCTAACTGTTAGCCCTGATGTCTCCAGGTGCCCACCACTGGAAGAGACCAAAGGTCACCCAAACTCTACAGACCAGACCAAGAGTGGCTGTATTCCTCAGTTACCTGTGACTCGTGAAAAGGTTGTAGGCCTTTTGATAAGTACCCCTGACCGCAAGCGCAAGACTCGTATTTGCCATGTTAACATGTTGAAGTTGTATCACCTTAGCGGGAACCCTCAGCCAGAGGAGGTAGAGGGAAAAAGCAACCACCTCAGTTGCTTCAGTTCAGGTGATTGCTTCTGGTGTTACTGATGATGTTCATGACAAACCACTAAACAATAGTGTGTTTGCTCCAGTGTCTACTGTTTGGGTTACCTTTCTTTTTCTGTTGCTGTCGACTCGTTATCTGTTGCCGCTGACTAGTTTTCTGTTGCCGCTGACTAGTTCTCTGTTGCTGTCGACTCGTTCTCTGTTTCTGTCTACTCGTTTTCTGTTGCCGTCAACTCGTTCTCTGTTGCCGTCAACTCGTTCTCTGTTGCCGTCAACTCGTTCTCTGTTGCTGTCGACTTGTTCCGTTTGCCGTCGACTCGTTCCCTGTTTCTGTCGACTCGTTCTGTCGACTCATTTTTCGTTAGCAGTCGACTGGTTCCCGGTTGCTGTCGAATCGTCATAATCGACCCGAGTGGTTGTTGTACCAACCGCACTCTTTTTATTTTTTGGGTAATGGGTTTGTTTTTGTGTACGGGGGTGTTACGTTCCAGCATGTGGCTGTTTGTACTTTTGTTCTCTCTCTCTCTCTCTCTCTCTCTCTCTCTCTCTCTCTCTCTCTCTCTCTCTCTCTCTCTCTCTCTCTCTCTCTCTACCCTCCACCTGCTATACTCTGATCCAGGTTCCTGTCCTTCATCAGGACACTAATTGGAAACCAGCCAGTCATCCCAGCCATCAAGCAAATCACCAGTTGACCAATCGGAAGCCCTCCTCTTGTTTTAAAACCCATGTGGCACTTCCTGTTTCCCCCCTTCTTTTTGTCTATATGCTGTTGGTCGAATGTTTGATTCTGATATATTTAGCCAACTTGGTACACGTGTATGTGTGTGTGTGGGTTGGGAATTGGAGCAGGTAAGGGGCCCAACACATTTGGTGCTACACGTAGTGGTAATATTGTCTAGACACACTAGGTAAGGAGTGATGCCACTCATTGTAGGTTTTGAACATAACGTTTGGTTAGTCAGTGTAGGTAGTGAGTAGTAGGTTTTATTTGACCTTTGTGTTTGTATATAGGTAGACAAGATATTCCTTACTGAGTTAGTTGTGTTTTGTTTTACTTAGTTTATTCCTTTGGCATCATTCAAGCTCCTTTTCCCTTCTCCCCCCCCCCTTTCCCCTTTGGTTGTGTGTATCAAATCCACCATTGTCATTGTCTATTAGTCTGTTTTGTTTGTATATATAAAAGGCACAATATATTACTTTCTTTAAACTAAACTTGTTGTGGGCATTGAATTATTTATCCTTTGGTTCATTTATCACTAATTACAACACAATCATCTTTTATGTTATTCACCCCTTCCCCTAGACATACTGGGGTTGTAACAGTCCTACTGTAGAGCTCTATGTGAGGGGAAATCTGACTTGGCAAGCTAACGTAACATTTCTGGACTGAGCAGCCACAAGGGGGGGGGGGGGGGGGGGGGGGGGGTACCGCCACAGTAAATCCCAGGAACATTGACCCTTCTTTCTTTCTCTGGGTTTTGTATGATTTACCCGTTTCTCTATGATGCTCCAATGATGGTGACTGTCTAGCTAGTAGCTACCTAGCTTCCCAAGCCCAATAGCTTTAATGTCACACAGAGAGAGAGAGATATTGCACGCACACACACACACACACACACACACACACACACACACACACACACACACACACACACACACACACACACACACACACACACACACACACACACACACACACACACACACACACACACACACACACACACACACACACACACACACACACACACACACACACAGAGCGAGAGAGTCCCTACACACACAGAGAGAGAGAGAGAGAGAGAGAGAGAGAGTCCCTACACACACAGAGAGAGAGACAGAGAGAGACAGAGAGAGAGAGAGAGAGAGAGAGAGAGAGAGAGAGAGAGCGACAGAGAGCGAGACAGAGAGAGAGAGCGAGAGAGAGAGAGTCCCTACACACACACAGAGAGAGAGAGTCCCTACACACACACAGAGAGAGAGAGTCCCTACACACACACAGAGAGAGAGTCCCTACACACAGAGAGAGAGAGAGACAGAGACAGAGCGAGACAGAGAGATAGAGCGAGAGAGAGAGTCCCTACACACACACAGAGAGAGAGAGTCCCTACACACACACAGAGAGAGTCCCTACACACACAGAGAGAGAGAGACAGAGACAGAGAGAGAGAGCGAGAGAGAGAGTCCCTACACACACACAGAGAGAGAGAGTCCCTACACACACACAGAGAGAGTCCCTACACACACAGAGAGAGAGAGACAGAGACAGAGAGAGACAGAGAGAGAGAGAGACAGAGAGAGACAGAGAGAGACAGAGAGAGACAGAGAGAGAGAGAGAGCGAGACAGAGAGAGCGAGACAGAGAGAGAGAGAGAGAGAGAGAGAGAGAGAGAGTCCCTACCCTGGGTGTAGGCGTAGTCGTCGGAGCCTGAGCTGGAGCGGCGGGGCATGCGCTGCAGCTGGCTGGCAACATTCCCCGGCAGGGCGGAGATGGGCAGGATGGGCGGGGGGGCGGCGTCGTGCTCCCCCTGGTCCACGATGTTGAGGAGGGACTCCGCCTCGGCCACGGGGGGCGGCGAGGAGCCCAGGGGCCTCTGGGCCTGGCCCCCCCCCGGGGACACCTTGATCTTGAAGGTGTAGCCCGCCTGCTGGCCCGGCTGCGGGGAGGAGGAGGCGGCCGGGCGGTGGGGGCGCTGGGCGGGGCCCCCCTGCTGCTGGTGCAGGTACATGCCCGGGTGGAAGGCCACGGGGGGGGGCCCCGAGGGCCCGCTCAGACCCACGAGGCCCCTGGAGGGCGAGCCGGGCGACGGACTGGTGGCCATGTAGAGCGCCCCCTGGGGGTGAGGGCCGTGCACGGGGGAGCTGCTGCGTGGCCGCGGGCCCTCCAGCTTGATCTCGATCTGGTTCTTGTTGAGCGCGCTCTTGGAGAGGTAGGGCCGGTAGACGGGCGGCTGCTGCTGCTGCTGCTGGGGGTGGTGCTGGTGGTAGGGCATGCTGGGGAGGGACGGGGGGCTGATGGGCAGGAAGACGTGGGAGGTCTGCGGGTGCTGGTGCTGGGGCTGGTGCTGGGGCTGATGTGGGTGCTGGGCCTGTGGCTGGTGCTGGACCTGATGCTGCGGGGAGCTATAGGGAGAGCCGTAGGTGGGGGTGGCGTAGGGCGACTGCTGATGCTGCTGCTGGTACAGCGGCGTCCCGGACGAGGGCCAGGGGGGGGGCTGCGGACTCTGGGAGGGAGAGGGCCGTATGTAGAGGGTGGCGTTGTTGGCGTTGTTGGCGTAGTGCCCAGGGGGGATCTGCAAGGCCTGCGGGGCGTTGGGCAGGCTCTGGGGCAGGGTGACCGTTAGGGGGTTCATGGTGTAGCGGGGGACGGGGGAGTAGGTGGGGGACATGCCCTGCATGGCGGGCGGAGGGGTGGGCGTGCCGGCCGAGCGGCCCTGGTCGTTCATGAAGAAGGGGTTGTAGCCGGGGGAGGGCGCCATGGTGGCCGGAGCGGAGAGCGTCTCGGGGAAGGTGCCGCCGCCGCGCTGCGGCTCGATGTGACCGTCGCTGGAGCTGTGCACCAGGGGGCGCTCTGCTCCTCCTCCGTTGGCCTTGCCCGTGTCTGCCGGCAGGTAGCCCAGGCTGATGTGCAGCATGTGGTTACGGTTGAGGCGCACCTCCTCCGGACTGTGGTGGAACTCCCCGTAGAGGTAGCGGTTGCTCTCCTGCGTCAGCAGATGGCAGCAGAGATCCAGGTTGTTGTTGTTCTGAGACAGATGGCAGGAGATAAAACAAAGTTTGATTGATTGATTGATTGATTGATTGAAAACTTTATTAACAGATTGCAGAATGGGTACAATACAGTACAGCTCAATACACACAATTGTTAAGGGGATGCAGACCAGAGAAAGACTTTCGTCTTGTTTACATCAGGGTCCCCCATTTTCAATTCATCAGGACATATATGACATACATGACATACTGATAGTCAGTACTGCTACATCTATACATTTATGACATACCAGATTTGCAAATACAGTACTGTTTGTGATACAGAAGGAGTGAAGAAAAGGGAGTATATACATTTGACGTAGAAACTGTACATTGGAAGACACAGTCAGACACAGACAGCCAGCTCAGAGCAGTGGGACTGTTCCAGGGGAGGGGAGTCTGCTTCACACAGAACCTTGGACTGCCCGGTTAAATAAATAGGATTCATACACTTGTTTCCAAATCAAGTTGTGTGACTCTCCATGACTATTCCATGATATATAGTTGGACTATTCCATGACCAAGACGCGTCAGTGCTAAATATACTTCAAATGCTACATTTTGAATGTCAAGCTACTATCATTGTAGAATTATGTGACCAGAAGATTGCAACTAGATACTGTACATCAGCAGTCAGACCTGACATTTATTATCGAACTTTTTGGACGCATCACATCAAAAATGTATAATTTTACTATAATGTATCCAAGCCTGACCTTCGAAGCTTATTTTGGCAATCGAAGCTTCCGGGCCGAGCTTCGATTTTAATTCGAAGCTTCGGAAAAAAATAACGTTTTTTTTTTTTTTTTTATCTTATGTTGTGGGACTTGTACAGCACTTTGGTAAACTTTGTTGTTTTTAAATGTGCTCTATAAATAAAGTGGATTGTATTAATTAATTAAGTAGCCCCTTTCGTGACTGTGACGCAGCCAACTGAGCTTGGAAAATCTGCCTTATGCTACGATGCTCCATACACATGGAATACCCTGCAAAAGACTCTAAAGCTCGGAACATTCCCGTCATTCATGGAGTTTAAAGGCATTGCACTTGACCTATGTACTGAATCATGTAATTGTTTTTAATCCATCATTGTAGTAATTGTAATTCATTGTAATTATTAACTGTTATGATATTTGTGTCCTTTGTTAACTCGTTATCAGTGTAAATGAGGGAAACCTCAGTGCTTTCACGAGTATAAATAAAGGTTTGAAATGAAATGAAATGAAACAAGGTTTCACTCGGCTGCGCTGCCTGGGTGCAGTGTAGTGCACTGCAACCTTGCCCAGGCCCGACGGGGCCCGGCCCGGCCCGGCGGGTTCGGGCTGGGTAGGGCTTTTTTTTTAATAAATAATTCGGGCTCGGCCGGGCCCGGGCGCTTATAGCTTATCCGCAACAGTAAGTTACTTCCGGGGTAGGCCTGATTGGCCCCGACAGGCACGTGACGCGCAACTTTCTCTGCCGCGCGGCACGCTCCGCGGAGCGGAGCGGCAGAGCTTGCGGAATTATGTAATTGCCCAAATCCGCCATGATTTTCATTCGGCGCTTCAGCTCACCTGGCAGAGCAGCGGTCCTGCGGTCCGTTGTTGACGAGTTCGAATCCCATCAAATATTTTTTTTTTAACGTGATTTTTTTTTTAACATGTATTCTTTCGCCGGTTAAGGTTAGGCATGGTTAAGGTTAAGGTTAAGGTTAGGCATTGTTTCGGAGTTGGTTAAGGTTAGAACGGTTAAGTTTAGGCGCTGTTAAGGAGCTGGTTAAGGTTAGAGTTTGTCTTAGAGCAGTGATTCCCAACCTGGGGTCCGCGGACCCCCTGGGGTCCGCCAGGGGGCGCAGGGGGTCCGCCAGACCACAGATGATTTGAGGTCTTTTTAAAAAAAATAATTTTTTTTTTTTTTTTTAATTGGCATATTTTTATCATCAGAAGCATGAATAGTCTCTCCACTACAATAAAAAATAAAGATAAATAAATAAACATCTAGACATGATTTTTGAACGTTAACAGTAGGCTACCGGGTAGCCGCTAAAACGCGAATCAGTTGACTGTATCACTTTCTGTAGCTAGCCTAGCACGCTAGTTAACTTTCTCGGCTCGTCTGCAGTCAGCCGCCAGAGGCGAAAATGTGTGACAAACGAAAAGGAGATGACGGCAGCTCATCTGCAAAAAAAGTTAGGACCTACAGCAATCGCGAAAATTACATCACCATGGGCTTCACTGAGGGACCAGACAAACGACCTGAGTGTGTGATTTGTGGAGAAAAGTTGGCAAACTCGAGCCTGAAGCCCAGCAAGCTGAAGAGACATCAGGCGTCTAAGCACCCAGAAACCGTTGGGAAGGATCCAGACTTTTTTCGGAGGAAAGAACAGTCTCTCAAGGCGAACAAGCCTGTTGATGTTAGAGTAGCGTGGAGCAGGGGTGGCAGTGATTTACAGAAGGCTACCGAAGCCTCCTTTGAGTGTTCGCTTTTAATTGCAAAAGCAAAGAAACCGCACAATATTGGCGAGCAGCTCATCAAACCAGCCTGCATCAAAATGGTTTAGAAACTGTGCGGCCCACAGGTGGCGGATAAACTAAAATCAGTACCACTCTCGAACAATGTAGTGAAAGACCGAATATTGATAAGATGTCAAGTGATTGCGAGCAGCAGCTGTCAGAAAAGCTTAGAAAGGGTCCATTTGCCATACAACTTGATGAAACTACAACTGTCGCAGACGAGGCTATGCTCATCGTTTATGTGCAATATATTGAAAATGAGGATCTGAAGCAGGACATTCTCATGTCAGTCAACCTTACTACCACCACTCGAGGTGAGGATATTTTTACTGCAGTGGATTCTTACTTCATTCAACATAAATGCAAACCGTTCACCATTAGGGCCCGATTTGAGAGGATGAATACAGGATTTGAATATTGGCCAAAATTTTGAAATACATATGGTGCAAGATTAGATTTGTTGATTGAAGGCACAAGTCAAAGAAGCATAGTGGGTCTAATTATGATGCATATGCCTGTGTATAAGCAGTTTGTTATTAAAATGACAAAAAAAAGGTATTAAACCCAGCTAGGACAGATTCTCTCTGCTACTGATTGGAATTTCCTGTCTCATATTTAGTTTAATTTGTTGCATTGATTTGTTCCATAAATGCAAACCGTTCACCATTAGGGACTGATTTGAGAGGATGAATACAGGATTTGAATATTGGCCAAACATTTTGAAATGCATATGGTGCAAGATGAGATTTGTTGATTGAAGGCACAAGTTAAAGAAGCATAGTGGGTCTAATTGTGATGCATATGCCTGTGTATAAGCAGTTTGTTATTAAAATGACAAAAAAAAGGTATTAAACCCAGCTAGGACAGATTCTCTCTGCTACTGATTGGAATTTCCTGTCTCATATTTAGTTTAATTTGTTGCATTGATTTGTTCCATAAATGCAAACCGTTCACCATTAGGGCCTGATTTGAGAGGATGAATACAGCATTTGAATATTGGCCAAACATTTTGAAATGCATATGGTGCAAGATGAGATTTGTTGATTGAAGGCACAAGTCAAAGAAGCATAGTGGGTCTAATTGTGATGCATATGCCTGTGTATAAGCAGTTTGTTATTAAAAAAAAAAAAAAAAAAAGTATTTTATGGTATCTTATTAGGAGGGGGTCCGCGAATTTCATCAGAGATGTTTGGGGGTCCCTGGGGGGAAAAAGGTTGGGAACCACTGTCTTAGAGAATGGCAATATTCTTTCTATGGTTAAGGTTAGGCATGGTTAAGGTTAAGGTTAAGGTTAGGCATTGTTTCGGAGTTGGTTAAGGTTAGAACGGTTAAGTTTAGGCGCTGTTAAGGAGCTGGTTAAGGTTAGAGTTTGTGTTAGAGAATGGCAATAGACAGCCTATTTCCGCGCGACAGCTCTCAGCAGCCTCGTTGCGCGTCCTGAGTTTGCCGCGTCACGTGCCTGTCGGGGCCAATCAGGCCTACCCCGGAAGTAACTTACTGTTGCGGAACGGGTACAGGCGGCCCGGGCACCGCCGTTTTTATTTTTTTCATATAACTAGGGTTATATGATAACCTTCGTTTTAAGATTCGCTTTCTCTTTTGCGCCAGAGAAACATTTGGATGTAATTACTGCAGCGCGCAGAGAGAACTCAGGGGACAAGTTCAACTCGATTGGTTGTGTTGGAATATAGCCAGTTGGCGAACGTTTTAATTTGTTCTTGGGATGTATGTAGCCGGTTTTGTTAACGGTGTTCAACGCGTTGCTGACGTCTGGTGAGTGATGTTTACTATTTGCTGGGTCGCGACTGCTACTTGTTTTGTTGTGATTTTCATTAAGTTGCTCTGCTCGAAATCTGATTTCTGTTTTCTGTTTGTTTGTTTGACTGAGTAGGCTATTGTGTGTCGTGTGTGTGTGTGTGTGCGTGTGTCAAAGAAGATTCTATAGCAATACGTTTTACGAGGCTGATGTGTGACAGTGTGAGTCAGTCTATATAAGCGAGCCTGGGAGAGACGGCATTGCGAAACAGGCTATGTAAATGCTTCTTAGTTTTGTTTATTTATTACGTTCATATAAAACCGTGTTTCGAATATTTAAAACAAATACAAAAAAAAGTATATTTTAATAATAATAATAATAATAATAATAATAATAATAATAATAATAATAATAATAATAATAATAATTTTTTTCTGGTTTTCACGCGGGCTAGGGCTTAAAATATTATTTACAGTCGGGCTTATTTTCGGGCAGGGCCTGAAGTTCAAGGGCTCGGGCAGGGCTCGGGCTTTATTTCAAGGCCCTTGCAGACCACTAGTGCAGTGGGGCTGTTCTCACAGCCAACGACATGACATTACATAATTATGTTGCAACCTTCGTCTATCAAGCAAACAATTATATAAATATTTATATGTAGTTGATAGAGACAAAGGCAGAATTTGACTTAATTAAGCACGTTTTATTAAGACATATTTTTATATGGGTCGGGACACTTTAAAAAAGAAGCACAATGAACACAAATCTGTCCGACATAGTCTTAAATAACAAACGGCATTGCTTCGCTTCTTCGTCGACATGTTAACAAAAAATTAAGAATTATTAAAAAGAATTAATATATATATATATTAGAGGTGGGCATAGATTAATCTTTTTAATCTAGATTAATCTAGATTAACACTTTGGGTGCCGGGAGCCGTCTTTAGACGTCTTTGCTGGCCATGCTAAAGTTGCCGGGGGACGCTGTACGTCGTCTTTATATCAATATTTCAAAAATCTGCGATCGGATTCATAATGTCCCTCCGCTGGCCTGAGATCCACCAGCAGGACCCACTGAGCTCTCTGGCGGTTCAGGAGCGCCATCTGGTGGCCGATCGGCGCAAGCGCTTAACAGGAAGCGCACTAGAGGTTTTGCTAGACGTCCGTATTGCTTCCGGCCACTCGGTACATGTCCCGTGACTCTAGCTCGTCACTCTACATAGCGATCGATTGCCAATAACTCGATAAACAACATGATTTGGACGTATATACCATTATACAAGCTGGAGATGGACCGGGTAATAATATATCCCATAATGATAAAATGTCTACTCGACGATGATCGCCCAACGGCGCGCGGAGACTGGGGTGAGTTTCAGCGTGTAACGTTACCGTCTTCGATAATAACTGATATTATCAACATTTGACCCACATTAGATGATTGGTATAACGCTGCCCACGGAATTATAAACGCCCCCTCGCCCATCCGGTCAACATCAGATGACGTGTAGTAACTTCTAGAAGTACGTCTAGTTGGAATTTTTTATATCGCGCTGATTGCCATCAAACTGTATTTCATCATCAATATAATGCATTTGGGGCTATATATCACGTTCTGGAGAAAGCTGCAGAAAGAGATGAAAACATACTTATACATTAGACCATACTTTACTATGAATATGTGAATGAAAAAGTTTAACGTTGCTACACAATGAACAATACATATAGGACTTTGAATGGGCCCTAATAATGGCAATGTAGCAATAGAATTTAAAAAGTTATAGCCCTGCAAAGAAGGGGACTTTCTCCATAGACAAATAGCGCTGGCAATCTATGGTATATCATTAATTTAACCTTAGGCAACCAAAGTGTTAAAATGGCTCAAAAAAAAAGAAAAAAACCTGCCGAAGGCATTCAAAATATGTGTGTTCTACCCAAATAATGACCAGAAGTAAGTCCTTACTTTTTCTTTCCTCCTTATGTTTCTCAGGCCAGGTGGCCCATTACACCATGAGCCCATCTCCCGTTTCCAAAATGCATTACAGACTGTTTGAAAAAGCTGTTTTGCTATGATAATTGGTAATGAAATATCAAAATAATGTTCAATAAGATGTACTTGTGTTTAATAAGTTGTTTTATTCAGAAGTTAACACAAATAAATAATATTACCAGTACAGTACAGTATCTAGCACACTCTCAGGAGCAAAACAGAAAGAATCATTTCAAACTTGAACTATGTGACATGGCTTGAATCAACTGCTCCAGTGGAGTTGCTCAGTGGCCAATGGTGTCAACTGTGGTTGTACTGGGCAGCTCCCAGGTGTGAATGGAACTGTGTGAATGTGAAGCAGGGCGTTCCTGAAAAAGAGCATCTGTGCTCAGCGAACCTACCCTGGGTAAATAAAGGTAAAAAAATATATATATATATATATATATATATATTAATACGTTAATTATATTATCGCGCGATACCGTTAACGGCCCAGCTCTAATATATATATAATATATATATATATATATATATATATATATATATATTTTTTTTTTTTTTTTATGTTCAAAGCTTGTGCCATCGAACGAAGCTTCGAAGCTTCAAAGTATTTAAGACAGCCTACTGGAAAAACACAATTATTTTTTGAATTACATGATAATACCAGGTTTTCCAAATCGGTATGATCCCTGAATATTGAACTTTAGTAGAATGTTTGATTGTATAGGTTCCTGGCCAGTGGCCACAATATAAGTCCAACCAAGTCTCAACATGATAACTCCAAAATACGAACGAACGTGGACAAAGTAGACCCTTCTAATGTATGAAACAACAAGAACAAGGCCTCTTGCAAGAGGAAAAAGCTATAAAGTAGACACTCCAGGATTTTGCGATCGCTAGAATTAACGCATTTTCAACCAAACAGGCTATTTGCGACAGCTTGACCAATTCGTGCAATATTGCATAAAATGGTGAAGCTCTGTTAGGAATTGTCTGGTTCTCACGGCCAGTTGAGTTTACCTCACAAGACAGACACTATATTAATTTTGACAGTCACTCTTCAAGGAGATAAGCAGAGAGTAGAACTGAAATCATTCAACTACAACAGAATGAATCACAGCGAAGAGGGAACTGCTTGGAAGTTGGTGGTGGCAGGAACCAAGGTGAGCATTTGATGGAAAAGAGTTAGTGAAATCGAGAGAGAGAGAGAGAGAGAGAGAGAGAGAGAGAGAGAGAGAGAGAGAGATAGAGAGAGACAGACAGACAGGAATGCAGGCCCATGTGTGTGTGTGAGGTAGGAAGGGAGAGAGAGGGGGGGTGGGCGTGTCTGTGTTGGTGAATGGAAGAGGTACTGTAGGAGTATAGAGGGGGTTACAGGCAGAGCAGCTTGTGTGTGTGTGTGTGTGTGTGTGTGTGTGTGTGTGTGTGTGTGTGTGTGTGTGTGTGTGTGTGTGTGTGTGTGTGTGTGTGTGTGTGTGTGTGTGTGTGTGTGTGTGTGTGTGTGTGTGTGTGTGTGTGTGTGTGTGTGTGTGTGTGTGTGTGTGTGTGTGTGTGTGTGTGTGTGTGTGTGTGTGTAACCTACATAGAATTCTTGATGTGAGGCAATTCTAAAGAATATAGCAACATTAGCATTTTTTTCATGGACTCACAATTAATTTTCCCTGCCATAAAACCCAGAAAACTTAGCAAATTGTATTGCAATTTTGTTGAAAAAGACACTGCAAAAATCAAGCATTTAGCATAATATGCATGAGGACTTGCTTCATAAGCAGCATCCACTTTGTCTGTGTTTGTTTATGTGTTATGTGTTTCCCACAGGTCAGGTCATGGCAGGCGCGGCGGCGTGTGATGACACTAGGGATGTCATGTCACGACGCTCGTGATGTCACAGCGCTAGGGATGTCACAAATATGAGATTTTAATGGTACAATTATTGTGCCCTCGCAAATATCACGGTTTCCAGGATTATTATACTTTTCTTTTTAAGATATATATATATAAATAAATACAAATCAGTACTGTATGTTCCTTTTGAATAAAATAGGCTTTTTCTACATCAGGATTGTTAAATATAATTAGCCTAATCCATGTAAAAAAAAAAAAGAGTAGCCTATAAGAAACTTATAAGAGAGAGTTTATCATCATCAACTATCAGTTTGTTTTTATAGTGTAAGATTTGGCTACTTAAAATCATTGAACGTACAGAGAGAGAGCGAGAGCGAGAGAGAGACACTGGGAGACAGAGGGAGAAAGAGCTCCATTCCTCCCTTGGAGCCGCTGGTGCTTCTGCAAGCAAAAATCCCTCCACAGCACGTCTCCTCTGTAAACTAACGCACGTAAGACTGTTGGTGGAAGTGGCACTGACTCACACATAAACAACAGCGTTTTCACTGCAAACAGAAACAGCGTAACTCGCGAGTGGTCCCAGGCCAGGCGGTGTGATGTCGAAAGCAGGGCTGAATAGCTATTGCTATCATAGATATCTTAATCTATCTGGGCGGGGCGCCCAAGTTAGAGCCCATGTATGGGAAACGCTTGAGACACGGTTTTCGCAAGACCACATCAATGCATGTGAATGAAAAGAGAAAAGAAAAGCTGCGTTCCTCCCAGTGGTACACAGACAGACCACAGGAGATGAACATGAGTAGTACCAACTAGCAGCACATGGACTTACATCATGGCCTCGTAGCTAAACAATCAAAAGGTTCTACCAAAGATCAATAACACTGTAAAAGCTAAGGTAAAACAGCTTTCTGTTTCAAGTGATGGCTCCAATAAGTCTGATGACCCCCCTTTATGTATGCAGAATCATATGCGCGTGTGTGTGAGAATCATGTGTGTGTGTGTGTGTGTGTGTGTGAGTGAGAGAGATAAAGAGAGGGGGAAGGAAGACAGAGAGAGAGAAAGAAAGAGAGGCTCACCTGCAGAAGACATTGGGACACTACTCCCTCTGGGATCTCGGGGAAGCGCTGCTTCAGGTCCTGCAGGATGTGATAGTCAAGCTGGGGGCCTGCCTGCGCCATCCTCCTCCTAAGCCCTGTACTGCTGCAAACGCTGCACCGACCGACCTCTCATCCCCTAACGTTAGACACAAAACAGATCCAATTGAACCCCCCTGTGTGTTAGTTAGTTGCCTTCCTCTCGGTGTCGTTTACCCGCCCAGACCAATCAAATAAATCAAATATCTGTCAAAAGGCTGTTTGTGAGACAAACAAGACAGACAATGTGAAACGACAACAATACAGCACACATAACGTCACACGATTAACGTTCAACACGACACGTTATACTCACTTCGATTCACACACTAGGAGACGCCAGTGTCTGTCTGTCACTGTTGTTGTTTGTTTAGTGTTTAATGTGGAACGCCCTGCCTAAAGCTGTAAAGGAATGTGAATCACTACCCACCTTCAAAAACACTCTCAAAAAACACCTACGTGAGACTGCAATTCGAAACTGGCCCCTACAAATGTCCTAACCTAGTTGTACAGTAAATGAACAAGTAAGGCTTTGTCAATATTCCAATGTACAGTGTAAAATGTGTGTGTGTCCCCTACCCAACCCCCCCCCCCCCCCCCACCTCCAATGTACAGCCCTCACCCAACCCCACCAACCTCCTCCAATGTACAGTTTCTACGCCAAATGTATATACACTCCTTTTCTGGACACTTTTGTATCACAAACAGTACTGTATTTGCAAATCTGATATGTCATAAATGTATAGATGTAGCAGTACTGTCTATCTGTATGTCATGTATGTCATATATGTCCTGATGAATTGAAAATGGGGGACCCTGATGTAAACAAGACGAACGTCTTTCTCTGGTCTGCATCCCCTTAACAATTGTATGTATTGAGATGTACTGTACTGTACCCATTCTGCAATCTGTTAATAAACTTTTCAATCAATCAATCAATCAGCCATGTTGCACCAAGCAACGACTAGCTGACAGCAGCAGCACCATAGCCTGTACTAGCCTTACTGGAAACACCACCACATCATTGATTGATTGATTGAAAACTTTATTATCAGATTGCAGAATGGGTACAGTACAGTACAGCTCAATATACACACAATTGTTAAGGGGATGCAGACCAGAGAAAGACTTTCGTCTTGTTTACATCAGGGTCCCCCATTTTCAATTCATCATGAACCACCAGACTGCTGCTGTGCTGGGTTGACGACGAGAGGCAAAACGTTATGAATATGAACGCATGGCCAGATAAGATAGTTTAGAGACGATATATAAGTCAACTAGTTACGCATGTTTAGTTGTAGTTAACTTAACGCTACCAGCTCCCACTGGCTGGTCAGCTGTCAGACCTGTTAGGAGTTGGACGGATTAGCTAAGCTAAGCTAAAGTTAGCTAACGACACAACGTTATGCTGCTTCAACTCACCATAGGTTTAGCTTTTCTCTCCTTGGACCATAATAATAACAATAAAGTTCGGAGGAGGACGCCTCTCTGGTTATTATTATTTCTACAGCGACACACCGGTGTTTGCTAAGACAGTGTTGGAGTAATATCGGTTATTGTTTCCCATTCCAAAAGGCTTGGGCCCCTGGCTGTCGCCGAACTGCATAAGAAAAGGTAATATCGCGATAATAATCAGGTCTCTCAGAGCCAGGAAGTTGTTGTCGACGCTGCTGTCATCAATACTGCGCACGTCTGCACTGCGCAGCCGACAGAGCCTCCAGGTAAATAGTATGGAAGGCCCAAAGAATCCTTAATTAATACACCAATAATAATACCTGTATGGTAAACAGCCCCGTGTGTTACCAGAGAGGAGGGTAGTCATTGTTTGATTGATTGATTGATTGATTGATTGATTGATTGATTGATTGATTGATTGATTGATTGAACATTTTGTTTTGCAGAATGGGTACAATACAGATACAGTACAGCTATACACACAATTGTTAAGGGCATGCAGACCAGAGAAAGACTTTCGTCTTGTTTACATCAGGGTCCCCCATTTTCAATTCATCATAACATAATATGACACACACGACATACAGATAGACAGTACTGCTACATCTATACATTTATGATGACCAGTGGTGCGTTATTGAAATCATCTGGGGTGACACGCACCACGTGCACGCGCGCTCCCGGCGCGTGCGCGCGCTCCCGCGAATGCGCATTTAATGTCCCCTCGCTTGGGCACAGACTAAAGACAGTGCCTAATTGCCTCTACAAATGGAATGTAACACGTCTTCACAACAAGGTTAGGTGTGAATGTGTCTGAGAACGTATTTAACACACCTGACGACCGGAGCTATTGATATGCAAATAGCGAGTGAGGTTGCACACCGTGCTACCCCGTCCCATGAACAACGCATGCCTGATGATGACATACCAGATTTACAAATACAGTATACTGTTTGTGATACAAGAAGAGTCTAAGAGAGTATATACATTTGACAAAGAAACTGTACATTGGAGGAGGTTGGGTGGGGGGGGGGTAGTCATTGTCATTGTCATTGGTCTAAAGTTAAAAGTTCTCGAAGTGAAAGACAATGGTCACAAACAATAATGTTTAAAGGGGCAATTCACCCCCCCCAAAAAAAAACATTTGTTCCTATTACCCGCAATGCTGTCTATCCATCCAGATAGTTTTGGTGTGATTTTGCAGAGTTTCGAAGATATCGAAGGTTATCCTATAACCCTATAGTTATATGATACTGGCAGGGGTGCGTTGCTCATGGGACGGGGTTGCACGCCGTGCAACCGGCTCTGTGAGCAGAAGCATGCGAACACAGGAATGCGCTGCACTCGACTGATGCGCCAACTCACTAAGTACCCACCTGGCTACTTTGCATAACAATAGCGCAGGTCGTCAGGTGTGTTCAAATACGTTCTCAGATACATTCACATAAAACTTGTGAATGAAATGTGTTCCTCTACATTCCATTCGTAGAGGCGATTAGGCATTGGGTCTCATTCTCCAAAATGTTTCAAAGAGTTCTCTTGGAAGACTTATCTTGGAACCGACTGAGACAGAATCAATGACAAGTTCACTCTGAGTCCCGAACGTGCTGGTAATATGTCTTAAGTGGCTGAAACGGTCGCACCTGTGATATGATCTGATATCTGCTTGGAGAATGGCATTATGTCTTAAACTCGAAAGCGCATTCCCGTTCAGGTCATTTGCATACAAAACAACGCCTCCAGAGTTCCTTATAAGGCAAAGTAATGACGCAGCTGTGTGGAAATGGATGCGGAAGTGCCTTTGCGAGTCTTGCGCGAACCATCGAAATGAGATTAGATTAATGTATTGTCATCATATATAGTACAGCTCGTGGTACACCTGCCGCAGCGCGCGCGCACACACACACGCGTGCAGTATACTGTAGCCTACGGCGTAATGAATGAACGCAGTATAGGCTTATTATTCCATTACTTTGTTTTTAAGTGCTTTAGAGGAAATGTCAAAATATCGCGATGGCGATATATATAGTGCATTAGGATTTAGTAGATACTATATGCTCTGCCCTACGTACAGTATAGGTACAGTCTGTACTTATACTGTACGTAGGGCAGAGGCAGAGCATATATATAGTATCTACTAAATCCTAATGAAACAAGTAACTAGAATATATTAAGCCTATACTGTTCATTAGACACGTAGGCCATACTGGCGCACACAAGACTTGTTATGGAATATTAATGCAGTCTATTTCCATGCTATTAGCTTTAGTTCTTATTTATTTATTTATTTATCCACTGTCATTTCAGTGTTGGTGTATAGGCTATATAGTGTATTTCAATATAAGTTTAATTGATTAATTATATATTCAAAGGAATGCAGGTTTATAGCTATATCAACCCCCTCCAATGTACAGTAAATGACCAAGTATGGTTTTGTCAATATTCCAATGTACAGTTTTGCTTGTACAGTGTCCCACACCCACCCCTCCTACCCAACCCCCCCCCCCACCTCCAATGTACAGTCCCTGTCCCCCCGACCCACCCAACCCCATCCCACCTACCCAACCTCCTCCAACAGTTTCTACGTCAAGTGTATATACTCTCTTTTCTGGACTCTTTTTGTATCACAAACAGTACTGTATTTGCAAATCTGGTATGTCATAAATGTATAGATGTAGCAGTACTGTCTATCTGTATGTCGTGTGTGTCATATATGTTATGATGAATTGAAAATGGGGGACCCTGATGTAAACAAGATGGAAGTCTTTCTCTGGTCTGCATCCCCTTAACAATTGTATGTAATTGAGCTGTACTGTACTGTACTCATTCTGCAATCTGTTAATAACGTTTTCAATAAATAAATCAATCAATCAAAGGTATGTCCCATTGTATACCAATCAATGGGATATATTGCATGTTGACCTGCATTCTTTCAAATGTATATAATTAATCATTAAAACAGATGTGTAACAAATAAGAAATACAAATTCCACAGAAAGCATTAAATAATTATTATTTTCAATCATTTCACAATAATTGCATAATTGTGTTTGAATCAGGGGCGAATTTAGGATTGTAGGAGATCCGGGGCTTAGCCCAGATAGGTGCCCGCGTCGACACCACAACCTTTAACTTATACCACCACCTTAAAGCGGACAAAAGGCACTAGAGAACACGTAAATTCACACCCTTTAATTAATGAAGCAAACTATAATAATTTATAATAATAATAATAATAATAATAATAATAATAATAATAATAATAATAATAATAATAATAATAATAATAATAATAATAATAATAACTAGACAATTCCGCGCGGGGGAAATTGTGAAAGTGTGGGTGACGCCTGTGCACCGCCGGCCAACGGGGGAGAGGGTCTCTCGCGAGTCTCTATGACAAACGGTTCAAAGGATACAAAAAGGGGGCGCGGCCTAAGGATCGGGGGAGTGGTCAACATAGACCAATCAAAGAGGATATCCCTACTGAGTGCAATGACACAACCCGCAACACTATTACACTATTACACTATTACACAATATTACACTATTACACACTATTACACACTATTACACTATTACACACTATTACACTATTACACACTATTACACTATTACACACTATTACACACTATTACACTATTACACACTATTACACACTATTACACACTATTACACACTATTACACACTATTACACACTATTACACTATTACACACTATTACACTATTACACACTATTACACTATTACACACTATTACACACTATTACACTATTACACTATTACACACTATTACACTATTACACACTATTACACTATTACACACTATTACACACTATTACACTATTACACACTATTACACTATTACACACTATTACACTATTACACACTATTACACACTATTACACTATTACACACTATTACACTATTACACACTATTACACTATTACACTATTACACACTATTACACACTATTACACTATTACACACTATTACACTATTACACTATTACACTATTACACACTATTACACTATTACACTATTACACACTATTACACTATTACACTATTACACACTATTACACTATTACACACTATTACACTATTACACACCATTACACTATTACACACTATTACACTATTACACACTATTACACTATTACACACTATTACACTATTACACACTATTACACTATTACACTATTACACACTATTACACTATTACACTATTACACACTATTACACTATTACACACTATTGCACTATTACACTATTACACTATTACACACTATTACACTATTACACACTATTACACTATTACACACTATTACACTATTACACTATTACACACTATTACACTATTACACTATTGCACACTATTACACTATTACACTATTGCACACTATTACACTATTACACTATTACACACTATTACACACTATTACACTATTACACACTATTACACTATTACACACTATTACACTATTACACTATTACACACTATTACACTATTACACTATTACACACTATTACACTATTACACTATTACACACTATTACACTATTACACTATTACACACTATTACACTATTACACACTATTACACTATTACACTATTACACACTATTACACACTATTACACTATTACACTATTACACTATTACACACTATTACACTATTACACTATTACACACTATTACACTATTACACTATTACACTATTACACACTATTACACTATTACACTATTACACACTATTACACTATTACACACTATTACACTATTACACTATTACACACTATTACACTATTACACACTATTACACTATTACACTATTACACACTATTACACTATTACACTATTACACACTATTACACTATTACACTATTACACACTATTACACTATTACACACTATTACACTATTACACACTATTACACTATTACACTATTACACACTATTACACTATTACACACTATTACACTATTACACTATTACACTATTACACACTATTACACTATTACACTATTACACTATTACACACTATTACACTATTACACACTATTACACTATTACACTATTACACACTATTACACACTATTACACTATTACACACTATTACACTATTACACACTATTACACTATTACACTATTACACACTATTACACTATTACACTATTACACACTATTACACTATTACACTATTACACACTATTACACTATTACACACTATTACACTATTACACTATTACACTATTACACACTATTACACTAGTACACACTATTACACTATTACACTATTACACACTATTACACTATTACACTATTACACACTATTACACTATTACACACTATTACACTATTACACTATTACACACTAGTACACTATTACACACTATTACACTATTACACTATTACACACTATTACACTATTACACTATTACACACTATTACACTATTACACTATTACACACTATTACACTATTACACTATTACACACTATTACACTATTACACACTATTACACTATTACACACTATTACACTATTACACACTATTACACTATTACACACTATTACACTATTACACTATTACACACTATTACACTATTACACTATTACACACTATTACACTATTACACTATTACACACTATTACACTATTAGACACTATTACACTATTACACACTATTACACTATTACACACTATTACACACTATTACACTATTACACACTATTACACTATTACACTATTACACACTATTACACACTATTACACTATTACACACTATTACACTATTACACACTATTACACTATTACACACTATTACACTACTACACACTATTACACTATTACACTATTACACACTATTACACACTATTACACTATTACACTATTACACACTATTACACACTATTACACTATTACACCGAGTACAATGGCACAATCCGCAAGTCTCTACGACAAACGGTTCAAGAGATACACTGAGGGGGTGTGGCCTAAGGGGGCGTGGTCTAAGGATCGGGGGAGTGGTCAACATCGACCAATGAAAGGTGGTCAACATCGACCAATGGCAC
Source organism: Notolepis coatsorum (assembly GCF_963971535.1). Taxonomy (NCBI): domain Eukaryota; kingdom Metazoa; phylum Chordata; class Actinopteri; order Aulopiformes; family Paralepididae; genus Notolepis; species Notolepis coatsorum. Next base: position 211,025,720 of record NC_140167.1, read on the forward strand.
AATCCCCAAGTCTCTACGACAAACGGTTCAAGAGTTACACTGAGGGGGTGTGGCCTAAGGGGGCGTGGTCTAAGGATCGGGGGAGTGGTCAACATCGACCAATGAAAGGTGGTCAACAGGGGGAGTGGTCAACATCGACCAATGAAAGGTGGTCAACATCGACCAATGGCACAATCCACAAGTCTCTACGACAAACGGTTCAAGAGATACACTGAGGGGGTGTGGCCTAAGGGGGCGTGGTCTAAGGATCGGGGGAGTGGTCAACATCGACCAATGAAAGGTGGTCAACATGGACCAATGAAAAATGAAAGAGGATATCCCTACTGAGTACAATGACACAACCCACAAGACAGAGGGCGCTGTCAGCAATTCAGTACTGCAACACAGTGATGGCCAATGATGGGTTAAGTGGATGATGTCATTGGCAGCTCAGCCACTAGCCACACAGCTGAGTGAGCCATGAGCCACACAGGTGAAGCAATCACTATGACTTGCATATTTTCTATCCAATGCATTTCTATGGAGGCAGATGCATGACTGCATTGTCACGTTGATTAAAAGAAAACTATAAGAGATGAAGCGTTGTGACGCGCACATGAGCACTACAACGAGTAGGCGAAGGGTTGTGCGCGATATTGTGGCATTCGTGCGATATTGTGGCACTCCTTCGGCGATCGGAACAGAAGGCTAAAAAATAGTGTGAAAAATGTGATTTCTAGAGGGCGATTGCATGGCGGTCAATGGGGAGGAGAACCTTCAAACAAATGGTCGTCAGTTGAGATAGAAATGTCCAATTCCATTTATTTTTCTTTTGTGAGCGGGATGACAGCCGTGTCATCGTTTTGATGTGTTTGTTTTATTTCTACGTCCAAAATTGAGATCACACTCGCAATTCACCCAAGGTAGGGGGAAAAAGATTATTTCAGCTGCTACACTCTAAAATGCAATGCATTCCCAATGGGACCGAAATTTTACCGTTTAAAGTCGATTCGTAGCCAGACGGTGCGGTGAAACTTTTACGGGTTCGAAGACCGCAGTTGCCATAGGCAAGCCGCTCGTTTTGATACCTTTCACGTGTATGGTGCGCGAACGCTTACGTGTTGCAAAGTGTTTGAAACTCTAAATTGCACTGTATTTCCGAAATTTTACCGTTTAAAGTCGATTCGTAGCCAGACGGTGCGGTGAAACTTTACGAGTTCGAATAGTACATCGAGTTGGAGCAAGCCGGTCGTTTTGATACCTTTCACGTGTATGGGGCGCGAACGCTCTGGCACGAGTGTTGTTTGGAAAATCGGTGGATCTCGCACTCTAAATTGCATGCATTTCTGAAATTTTACCGTTTAAAGTCGATTCGTAGCCAGACGGTGCAGTGAAACTTTACGAGTTCGGAGACCGGTGTTGCCATAGGCAAGCCGCTCGTTTTGATACCTTTCACGTGTATGGGGCGCGAACGCTCTGGCACGAGCGGTGTTTGCAAAATCGGTGGAATAAAGAATAATAAAAAGAGTAACAAGAACAACAGTGTGGGTGGCAACCTGGCTTCGCCAGGTCACCCACACTAATAATAATAATAATAATACACTGTTTGTATAGCACCTTTCATACAAGAATTGCAGCTCAAAATGCTTCACAGCAGTACAAAAAGACAGGCATAAAATGAGCACAACATTGGCAGATCAAGAGCCAGACCCGGCGGCGTGAATATTAAAGGCAACCAACTTGTGTTCAGCTTTTCGTTCAGCGTTTCTCTGATTGGCCACACGGCCACGTGACCGCCCTAGCACACGCCCTTCGCGGCAGAGAGAGACGCGGCAGAGAGTGACCGCGGCCGCGCATGCGCATCCCCCAGGTGCTCTTGAGAGGTGCTCGAGAGGTGCTCGTTGGTTAATGCCTCGTTGTGTTTTGTATGGGCGTAAATACATGTTAAGATATTCAAAATCGTCACAGCAGTATAGTTTGTTTATACTTCAGAAGTGATGTACAGTGACGAGTGAATCTGGTAGTTGGTTGTTAAAAACGCGAAATAACATAATAACGTTACAGTTTCTAGTTCAGTCAGCAGCCTCGCGAAATAACATTATACATTATGCTCCGCGAAATAACATTATACATTATGCTCCGCCTCCGCGCTTCAATTATACATTATGCTCCGCGCTTCATTCATTCATTTCATAATCAGTCAGCAGCCTGCGTCCTCCACTGATGTTAAGCGAAATAACATTATACATTATGCTCCGTGCTTCATTCATTCATTTCATAATCAGTCAGCAGCCTGCGTCCTCCACTGATGCAGCCTCCACTGATGCAGCCTCCACTGATGGATTTCATTTGGGACTGCTGCCGCTTCCTCCACTGATGGATTTCATTTGGGACGGCTGCCGCTTGCCTGCCGCGTTCGCGGCAAAAGGGGGCGGGGGGTTGCGGCCAATCAGAGAAAAGCTGAACACAAGTTGGTTGCCTTTAATATACACGCCATGGGGCGGGCATTAGGGGGCCGGGCCCGCCCACTGAGTCAGCTGTGCCCACCCTGGTAAATTTATTTTTTATTTTTTTTGTCATCAAAGTCAACAATCCAAATCCTTAGTCGGGGACAGCCCTAGTGGGCACTGATGTCAACAACAACACTACTGAAGCTAGCACGGCACTCTGTGAGAATTCGTTTTCTAGAACGTCTTTACAGAACATCGCCTTATTATGCTTCATCAACGCAAGGCCAATTTAATTCAGTTGGCATTTGGAATGAGTGGAGGGGCAGTGTTTTAAGAAGATTTCACTCTGTCCCCAAACACCGCTTGCCTCTCCACTTATGATGGTGAGTAGCCTGTGGAGGAATTTTGTTTGCTTTTTTATGCACCTTATTTTTGTCCGTTCAGTTCAGTTTGTCAGTGAATTCAGAAGTGTTGAATAAATGGAGACTTTTCAAAGATATAGAATAGAATAGAATAGAATAGAATAGAAATGTATTATCCTGAGGGAAATTTGACACTGCAAATCACTCAACATTAAACATTTAGACAGAACAAGTCACGAATAAGAATAACAAAACAAATGGCCTAAGAATAGAATAAAATGAAATAGAATAAAAATAGAATAAAAGATACAGTAAATAAATACAGTAAAAATATACTGAAGTCTACAGTAGGTTTTCCCTGATGGCCTGGAGCTTAGCAAGGTTCCTCCTCTCCGCCACCCTCGCTAGAGTCCAGCTCCACCCCAACCACGCTACTGGCCTTTCTGACCATCTTATCCAGCCTGTTTGTGTCCCCTGCTCTCAGTCCATTGCCCCAGCAGGTCTGTTATATATATCCGTTCAGTCTGTTTTTGTATAAGTGAATGTTCTTAAGATAGAGAGAAATTAGATTTTTCAATTGCCTCTCTAGTTTAGTTCAGCACCGTGGGCAGCGCCAAGCAAGCCACAGTGCCGTTGTCCCAGCTGAAACGTATAAAAGGGAACCTGTGTTGAAAAACCATTGTGCCCCCCCGAGAAAATTTTATGCCCCCCCACTAATTTGTTTCTGCAGCCTGGTCTGTCAAGAGCAATGCATAAAGTGCAGACATAAAGCATAAAATAGATAGCAGTAAAATAGACAAAGTCAAGGTAAGACATAGAACATTAAATCACATCGTTTTTCATATTAGGATCTAAGATCTAGGGTTAACTCGATAAAATTGTTAGTAAAATACAATAAAATAGTGCATTGCAATAAAATAGTTATCATCGGATTTTTTCGGGAGGCCGGTCATTTTCTACTTCTAAATTACATGCTATACTATGTTATTTGATACTATCTTGTCTAGCACAGTCTCTGGAGCGTAACAGTAAGAAGCATTTTGTATGAAAGTATTCTGTACTTCTGTATGACAACTATTAAAGAAACTTGAAACTTGAAACTTGAAACTTGAGTGCATTACAGTAGTCGAGTCGGCTTGAGATAAAGGCATGGATCTGGTTTTCAGCATCCTTTTGATTTATAAATGGCCGTACTTTAGCTATGTTTCTAAGGTGGAAGAATTATGTTTTTGTCAACTTGTTGATTGTGATTTAAAGCTTAGGTCTGAGTCTACCATAACACCAAGACTTAACTCACTCAAATACAGTTAGCAGCTGGATAGACTACAGATGGAAATTAGCTTCTGCTAAATCTGGTCCAAACATATTTTCATGTAACAATAGATTTGAAAATAGATTCGGGGCTTTTCAGAAAACATTCGGGGCTTGAGCCCAAGTAGCCACCCCCTAGACCCGCCCCTGGTTTGAATATCTGAGTAATTAAAGTAATTATACATTTGTCCAAAATAGCTGGTTCAGATATGGTTAAGCAGCTGCCCTGTGATCAGATGAATCCATATTATTTATTTTTCCGACATCAAATGCGTAATTTCTTATTGTACAAATATTGTCACATATTTATTTTAATTATGATTAAGTAATTAATTCCAAGGAGGCCTGTAGCGTTAACATGAAGGAATCACTATGAGAACACAGTCTGTCAAGTTAATAAAAATTTCAATTAGTCAATCAATCATAAGTGTGCTCCTTAATGGCATCATTAAAACACCGTGCAACCAGCTTTGAAATCACCAACGCAACCCTGATTACTGTCAAACGTCTTGCTCGCCCTTTTGGACCAGCTCCTTTATACCTATTGTATACATTGAAAGTATTACTCATGCACCTTACATCTATCCAGCCACACCCACTTCCGGCTACGTATATAACCCCGTGGCGTGGCTGTGCTCCCCCTTCCGAGTCTGAGTTTCATTCGAAAAACAGTCAGGGGTCCTCAGGGCCGCAAAGCAAGACGCTTGCCAGTAATCATATAACTAGGGTTATAGGATAACCTTCATTATATTTCGTTACTGGCTGTGCATCTTGCTCGCCCTTTTGGACAAATGGGCGGAGCAAGGCGCGTAGCCCCGATAAATGTACTCCCTGAGGTCCCCTTTACGACCATCAGAAAATGGGGAGGTTCCTGGCCCTCACACTCGTCCTAACGAGGAGCTCTGTGTTAGCTCTGTGTTGTTAATGAGTGAAAAACATACGCGATGCCTTTTTATCGCTTGAAAGCCCAACACGAAAACCAACCATCATCTGTGGGCTCTGAGCTACGTTGTTTAAAAACGTGTCACATGCTCCATTTTCACAAGACAAACAATTGCCGCCCGCTTTATCAGAAAGGGTAACGTGGCCCACTTGTCATTTTGTTTCAGGCACACATTTAACACATTGAGTGAAATGACTGCACGTTTGTTTCAACCAAAAAATTCAGCTCTTTCAAAGAGTTCTCTTGGAAGACTTATCTTGGAACCGACTGAGACAGAATCAATGACAAGTTCACTCTGAGTCCCGAACGTGCTTGTAATATGTCTTAAGTGGCTGAAACAGTCGCACCTGTGATATTATCTGATATCTGCTTGGAGAATGGCATTATGTCTTAAACTCGAAAGCGCGTTCCCGTTCAGGTCATTTGCATACAAAACAACGCCTCCAGAGTTCCTTATAAGGCAAAGTAATGACGCAGCTGTGTGGAAATGGATGCGGAAGTGCCTTGGGAGTCTTGCGCGACCCATCGAAATGAGATTAGATTAATGTATTGTCATCAATCATATATAGTACAGCTCGTGGTACACCTGCCGCAGCGCGCGCGCGCACACACACACGCGTGCAGTATACTGTAGCCTACGGCGTAATGAATGAACGCAGTATAGGCTTATTATTCCATTACTTTGTTTTTAAGTGCTTTAGAGGAAATGTAAAAATATCGCGATGGCGATATATATAGTGCATTAGGATTTAGTAGATACTATATGCTCTGCCCTACGTTGAACAAAAACATATGCAGACGGGGGTGGGGGGGGGATCACAGGTGTTTAGCCCGGTCCCGCAGCCTCCACCTCTTGCCGCCTCGTGAGGTGCGCCCTCGTTTGCCCTGAGGGGCAAATACCTTGGTGGCACGGGTCGGGGGTCGTACAGCCTCGATGCGCTGCGCGACGCCTCGCGGACCGCGCTGAGCCAAACAATGTTATGATGAATGGAAAATGGGGGACCCTGATGTAAACAAGACAAAAGTGTTTCTCCGGTCTGCATCCCCGCAACAATTGTGTGTACTGAGCCGTTACTTACTTACTTATCCCCATTACGCCGGCTGGCGCATAGGGCAGCAACAAAGTTTCTCCACTTGCATCTGTCTTTGGCCATCTTCTCTATGGTCCCCCAGCTCTGGTGGTTTTGCTGGAGCTCCTTCTCTATAGTCCTACGCCATGTCATTTTAGGCCTCCCTTTCTTTCTTTTGCCTTCTGGGGTCCAGTGTAATGCGACTCTTGGGATTGCGTTGGTGTCCATTCTGAGTACGTGGCCAATCCAGGTCCACCTTCGTTTATTAATTATACAGTGCATGTCATCTTGTTGGGTAATGTTGAGGAGGTTATTGTTGGAGATGATCTTGGGCCAGAATATACATAGGATTTTGCGCAGGCATGAGGTGTGGAAAGTGGATAATTTATGGGTGTCGCTTTCTGTGGTTTTCCAGCATTAATAATAATTAATAATAATTAATTTAATTTATATAGCGCTTCTCAGGCCCCGTTTAGACGAGCGTTTTGTGAACAGAAACCGCAAAAGTCATCTTGCGGTTTCACTTTAAATTTTACGTTTAGACAAGCGTTTTGGGGTGGAATTCTCCGTGCAGACGACGCTGTAACGACGGCGCCCCGCTGTCACACGATTGGCGCATATGTCACATGACGTGCTGTGAAGACCCGCCCTACTCTGCCTCTGATTCGCAGACTGTGGATGGGGAATGTGATTGGACAAAAGCAGAGTCACTCACAGACAGTGGGTCCACTCACGCCGCGGGACAGATTCTTGTGTATTTAACCCTTTCACTGCCACACGACAGCCGGTTGTGTGATAGTAAAGGGTTAACCTTCTGTCGTGTGGCAGTGAAAGGGTTAAAAGTACTGCCAATGTAGCCTTCAGGTGATCTCCGTTGATATAAGTCAGACATACTTGCTTTGTTTACGTCTCGGCTACTGGCGCATACCTGCTACCTGTGACGTAAGCAGTACGCGCGACCAGAGCCGTGATTGATTGATTGATTGATTGAAAAGTTTATTAACAGATTGCAGAATGGGTACAGTACAGTACAGCTCAATACATACAATTGTTAAGGGGATGCAGACCAGAGAAAGACTTTCGTCTTGTTTACATCAGGGTCCCCCATTTTCAATTCATCATAACCCTGACAACCCTTTCGTCATCGTTTTATCAGATTTATACGTTTTAACAGTTTAGACGAGAGCGCAAAGCTTTTGCGTTTCTAGGAATTCCACCCTGGAAGGTAGTCTCACTTTTTTGCGGTTTCACCCCGTAAAAACGCCGTTTCCGTATAAACGAAAGGCACATCCGAAAAAATATTTTTGCGGATTCACCTGCTAGCGTTTCCGTCTAAACGGGGCCTCAATAACCCGAAGTCGCTGACAGTAGTCGGGAGCAGGGGTACAAACAAAGAAACGAAAGCAAAGAAACAAAAACAAAACAACAAAGAAACAAAAACAAAAGGAACATGAGACCATGGGGGGAATGGGGGAGACAGCCTGATGGCACAAAAAAAAAGACTGGAGACATATCAATCAGGTTGGAGGGGAGGGGGGGGTTTAGGGGTGGGGGGGGTTGAAGGCAAGGGAGAACAGGTAGGTTTTGAGGCGAGCTTTGAAGGTGGAGAGTGTAGGGGAGTCTCTGATGGACTGGGGGAGGGAGTTCCAGAGTCGGGGTGCAGTGCGAGAGAAGGCCCGATCTCCGAAGTTTTTAAGCTTGGATGTCGGGACAGTGAGGGAGGCAGTGGAGGAGGACCGGAGGGAACGGGTGGGGCGGTAGGGGAGAAGGAGATCAGTCAGGTAGGGGGGGGCCAGGCTGTGGAGGGCTTTGAAGGTGAGGAGTAGTGTTTTAAAGTTAATGCGGTGTTTGATCGGGAGCCAGTGGAGGGAGTGGAGGACAGGAGTGATGTGTTCGCGGGACCGGGTGTTAGTGAGGAGGCGGGTGGCTGAATTTTGGACCATTTGCAGTTTATGGAGGGAGCGGGAGGTGATACCAGTGAGGAGGGAGTTGCAGTAGTCCAGGCGGGAGGAGATGAAGGCGTGGATGAGGGATTCAGCAGCGAGGGGGGAGAGGCAGTGACGGATTTTTGCGATGTTGCGGAGGTGAAAGTAGGATGTTTTCACGATGGAGCGGACGTGGGGGTCAAATGAGAGGGTGGGGTCAAGGAGGACACCAAGGTTGCGGACTGGGGGGAGGGGGTGATGGTGGAGTCGCTGATGGTGAGTGTGATGGGTCCGGATCTGGTGAGGGTGGTTTTGGTGCCAATGATGAGAAGTTCAGTCTTGTCACTGTTCAGTTTGAGGAAGTTGTGGGTCATCCAAGTTTGGAGTTCGGTGATGCATGATTCGATGTGACTGAGGGGTGGGCTGTGGGGGGATTGTGTACTGATGTAGATTTGGGTGTCATCAGCGTAACAGTGGAAGTTGAGGTGGTATTTGCGGATGATGTGACCAAGGGGGAGAATGTAGCAGATGAAGAGCAGGGGGCCGAGGACTGAGCCTTGGGGGACCCCCTGTGTGACTGGGGAGGGGGAGGAGGTGTGGCCGGAGAGGGAGATGAATTGGTGTCCGTCAGTGAGGTAGGAGGAGAACCAGTCAAGTGCTGTGCCCTCAACACCCAGAGAGTATGCAGCTTTGGTAGATCCAGAGTTTTGTTTTGTTGCTGTATTGGCTTGACTTCCAGATTTGTTTAAGTCTTATGAAGGTTGTATGCTTTGTTAATCCGGTTTTGGATGTCCTTACTTGCTCCCCCATCATGGTGAATGATGCTTCCAAGATATGTGAAATTATCAGAATTTTCCAAGACCTGTTCTTCTATTGTTAGAGTATATGTGTTGGTGTATTGGTGTTGATGGGCATGACTTTGGTTTTATTGTTGTTTATAATCAGTCCAACTTGATGGCCATAGTGTTGGAGTCTGTCTGTCTTTTCCTGGAGATGTGTGTGTGTATGTGACAGAAGTACTAGGTCATCCGCAAAGTCAAGGTCTTCAATGGTGGAATAGGGGGTCCAACGAATCCCTCTAGCCTTGTCTTCTGTGGTTCTCCTCATAACCCAGTATATTGTAAGGTTGAAAAGTAATGCTGACATCACACATCCTTGGTGGACTCCGGATCCTACTTCAAAACTGGTGGTGCTTGTTCCCACAGTGCAAGAAAAGCCAGTGTAGAACAGTTTGATGACATTAACTAAGCATCCAGAAAGTACGGCTACACGGACAATCTTGCCATCATGCTGAGAAGACCCACATGGAAGGCACTGGAGGACGGTCTTAACCAAGACATGGACATCCTAGTAGCCTATCTACAAAAGTGGCGCCTACAGCTCAGCACCAGCAAGACCGTTACAGCAGCATACCATCTCTGCAACAGAGACACCAAGAGGGAACTGGAGTTATATGCTGACCACAAGCGTCTGGAGTCCCAGCAAGCCCCTAAATACCTTGGCGTGCGTCTCGATCGGACACTGTCCTTCAAACAACACCTCGAAGATGTCAGGGCAAAGACAACATCAAGGGTTGCGCTGATCCGACGCCTCGCAGGTACAACCTGGGGAGCCACTGCCAAGACCCTTCGGATATCCACCCAAGCCCTGGTCTTCTCGGCAGTGGAGTACTGTGCCCCAGTCTGGAGCAGAAGCCCACACGTTAAAAAAGTTGATGCGGCTACTAACAATGCCCTCCGGATCATCAGTGGATGCCTGAAGGCTACACCCGTCTTCCTGCTGCCAGTCCTTGCAGGAATCGCACCAGCTGGCCTACGACGAGAGGCTGCCACTCTCGCCCTAGCAAGGAAGGCAGTGAAGCATGACTGGCACATCCTACACAACACCACAACAACAACAGCACCTATGAGCAGACTCAAGTCCCGCCACCCCTACAACAAGGTGGCACAACAGATGCTCCGTTCCACCACTGAGGACCTATCCAGAAATGGATGGCTGGCGGCAGCCTGGAAGAGAGAGTGGGAGAGCGCTGGGCCAACCCGTATCCACCACTACATCTGGGATCCAGGAGATGGCGCCACAGGAGACGATCTTCCACGCCGGCAATGGGTTCTGCTGAACCGTTTAAGATCTGGGGTTGGTCGCTTTAAAGCATCATTAAAGAAGTGGGGCCTGGCAGACAGCGCTGCATGTGAGTGTGGAGACCCTGAGCAGACTGTTGACCACATCCTGACCATCTGCCCCCTATACAAACCACCCTCGGAAGCCAGCCTCTTTGATGTGGGACCAGAGTTAAGGGCATGGCTACAAGATACGGAGTTGGACCTCTGACGTTACACGAAAGAAGATCTTCCAGAGACTATCACGGTGGATGCTGTCAAAAGCCTTCTGGAAGTCGATGAAGTTTATGTAGAGCCGCCATTGCCATTCACTGCACTGCTCGATGATATTCCTGAGAGTGAAGATCTGGTCGACGCATCCCTTTCCTTTCCTAAAACCGGCTTGTTCATCACGGAGTACTTTGTCAACTGCTGATGTAATACGGTGTATAATGATTTTACAGAATATTTTGCTGGGAACAGAAAGAAGTGTGAGGCCCCTCCAGTTGTTACAATCAGATAGTGTGCCTTTCTTTGGAACCTTAATGATCACTCCTTTTGTCCAGTCTGATATAGTGGGAGTAGGATGTTTGCAGTTAGCTCCGGATCAACTTTAAAGAGTTCTGCGTTTAGGTTATCAGCACCTGGGGATTTTCCGTTTTTAATGTCCAGATCTTCTACGGCTGCTTGTGCTTCTATTGGGTATAGAGGGGGATCTCTGTTGAGAATCTCTCTGAAGTGTTCTGTCCAGCGATCTTCTTGTTCTTTTTCTGTGGTGAGTAATTGTCCTTGTTTGCTTTTGATATGTTTGGTGTTTCTGAATTTTCTTCCACATATCAGGTTCGTGATTTTGTAGACTGTTCCATGTTCAAGTTTCAAGTTGCAAGTTTCTTTAATAGTTGTCATACAGAAGTACAGAATACTTTCATACAAAATGCTTCTTACTGTTACGCTCCAGAGACTGTGCTAGACAAGATAGTATCAAATAACATAGTATAGCATGTAATTTAGAAGAAGAAAATGAGGTCACAGTGTTCGGTATAGACATATGTACAATGTTCTGAGTTACCATATAATATACAATACTATGCAGTGTACTAATGTACAGTACTATATAGTGCAAAGCAGAAATGGGATGAGGTACAATTTAGGTACAATTTACAGTAAGGTGTACGAGTTGTAGTGCAATCCTTCATCAATAAATATAAAGTGTGGGGAGTGGGTGCTACAGTGTGTTTGTTTAAAGTGGGTGTGTGCTATAAAGTGTGTGGAGTGGGTGCTACAGTGTGTTTGTTTAAAGTGAGTGTGTGCGTGTGGATGTGTGTGCTATGTGCGTTTGGTGGTTGTTGTTGTGTAGTGTTCATTGTTCGTTTAGCAGCCTGATGGCCTGGGGATAGAAGCTTCTTCTGAGTCTTTCTGTGCTCGCCTTGAGACTCCGGTATCGCTTGCCTGACCGCAGCAGTTCAAAGAGGCAGTTGTTCGGTTGGTTATGGGATGCTGCTTTTTCGGCTGCGCTTGCCAGCTTGTCCCTCCTTACTAGCCTTTTCACCTGTTTGTTGGTATTTCGTACTGGATTTGAAGTTCTTGTTGGATTTGAGTTTTTTTTTTTTTTTTTTATTATATCTCTTTTTCCCCCTCCATTTTCCTCAGATTTTCTCCCATCCCAATGTTAGTCGTATGCCAATTCCCAATCCCCTTCCTGGTCGCTGCGCACTTACCCCCCACAGTCGGTCTGGGAGAGTGGAGGCTACCACGTGCTTCCTCCGACACACGTCCAGCCAATCACCGCTTCTTTTCACCTGGCAGCGTGGATATTCTCTGAGAGGGCGTAGCATGTGGGAGGATCACACTATCCCACTCAGGTCCCATCCGCGCTTAGCAGGCGCCCCGACCGAACTGTAGGAGTCGCTGTTTACAACGACCCGGACCCACCGCGCCAGCTTCTCCCACCCTCTAATACAGCCAATTGTATTAGTGTGAACGGCCAGCCAAGCTGGTGACAACCCCGGAGCTGTGAGCTGGATTCAAACAGGCGAATCCTAGCGTCTCCGGGGTTGGTGACGAACGCAATCTCGAACGCGAGTTTTTGTTCCTTCTCTCTTCAATGGTATTCCATGATTCATTACTGATCCATTCTTTATGCTGTTTTTTCCTGTGTCCAATCATTTTCTTGCTGGTTTCTTTGTATGTTCTCCAAAAGGGCATCGAGAAATCACTCATTGAATGGAAACCCATCAACAATAGAATAATAACAGCCAGATTCAAGGGACAATATAACAACCTTACAATTATTCAAAGCTATTCTCCCACCAATGATGCCAAAGATGAGGAAAAATACCTTTTCTATGATATCCTCCAATCCAGAGAACACCTGCCCAAGATCTCCTTATAGTCAGCGGCGACCTAAATGCAAAGGTGGGCAGCGATAACACCAACTATGAGAGAGCGATGGGCAAACATGGATGTGGAGTAATGAACAACAATGGTGAGCGATTAGCTTCATTCTGTCTATCAAACAACATGGTTATTGGAGGCACTCTGTTTCCCCACAAGAACATCCACAAATTGACATGGCTCTCACCAAATAGGAAAGACCAGAACAAGATTGATCACTTGATGATCAATGGCAAATGGAGACGCTCATTGAGCGATGTCAAAGTGAGGAGAGGAGCAGATGTCTCCAGCGACCATCGCCTTGTAACAGCAGATATCAAACTGAGGTTGAAAAGAACAGGATCGACACCCAAAGGGTCCCCAAGATTTGATGTTTGCATGTTGAAAGACCCATCAATAAAGAAGAAATTCACAATACAACTCCGGAACAGATACCAAGCTCTCTCCAGTACTACAAGGGATGATGATGTTGATGGGATTGACTAACTGCACTGCTAATACAATTTTCAATCAATTAATTAATCAATACTGGGAAAGGCAAGCAGTATTATTTTCACATTGACTGCCACGTACACGTCCCGCGGGGCAGGGGTGGTTAACCCTAGCGTGCCGAGCGGGGATGGTTGGCTGGCCTATACCCAGGCTGAACTCTGCGGGTACACCAGGGCCGGGGATCCTCCTCACACAAGAGGGACCCGCCATGGCCTCCGGGCGGCTCAAACTCCCCACCGCACGCCGCGGGGGCTCACCTGACTGCCATGACAGCCGGTCCAGGGAACCCCCGCGATGAGCGGTGGAGGCCAAGCGATGGAAGCGCTGGTGGAGTCCTGAAAAGGACTTTTTTTGTGGTGGCGTTGCCATCTCTAAACTAAATTCACACTAATAACTATCTCTAACTCTCAAACTGCAGGATGCCTCTGAGCAAAAACCTCCTGCCACGGGGTTATATACGTAGCCGGAAGTGGGCGTGGCTGGATAGATGTATGGTGCATGAGTAATGTATACAATAGATATAAACGAGCTGGTCCAAAAGGGCGAGCAAGATGCGCAGCCAGTAACGAAATATAACTTCTGTCGCTTCAACGCAACCGCGCTGAATGGCAGGAATTGTGACACGGTCACTCAAGATAATCCACGGACCTGTCCTTGTTGTGAACTGCTTCATTTAGGAACTATTTTGCATGTTATCATATATTACGGCAGGTGTACTTCGGTAGAAAAAAGTTCCTATTGTTTATTGTTTAAAAGGATCCCCATTAGCTGCCACCTAACTGGCAAGCTAGTCTTCCTGGGGTCCACACAGAAAGACAACAAAAAACACAAAACATAACAATACATGAGATACATATGACAATCACAATTCACTTAATTAACAATGATAATCTAAAAACAGTAAAACATTGTAAGCATCATTATAAACATCAGAATATTTTGCTCACATATTTAAGTAGTGCATTCTCAGGTGGTATTTGAAAGACACATTGCTATTCAATTGACTTATGTTCAGTGGGCAGTTATTCCAATGATTGATGGCAAGATAAACAACCGTCCTCTTTAAAGCATTTGATTTTGGACGTGGTAACATAATCTGTCCATCATCGGCTGACCTAGTAAAATAAGAATGAAATAGTTCCACATGTATTGTCATCAGTGCTCTAATGAAGTAGAAATTCTAAATGGAGTTATGGAAGAAGATTCATTGGTATTCAAGAGTTCAAGACTCCACTGTCACAAGGAGGCAACAGGGAAACAACTGTACCACCTTGTAGATCCTGTCCTTATTAACACTCAAAATCACTTGGTATGGTGATATGGTATTGATGGCTATCAGAGAAGTAGCTTCATTGTACAAACCTGCAACAGACTGTGACAAGAAGAGACATAGCTAAGCCACCATGCAGATCCAAAGACTTAAGAATCCCTCAAAGTCAAAAGATGCAGTGTTGCTAATGGGAGCTAGAGGCTACTATAGTAAACAAGTCAGTAGTTGATATATGTTTGCAATGTTAAATGAGGTATTATCGCTGTGTGCCTCTGCCTCCCCAATACCTCCCTCCCTCATTCAGATGTCCTTCTCACATTACCACATGCTCCCCATGCGTTGGTCCAACCAGAGTCCTGTCGATGCAACAGAAATGTCATCTGGTCTTAACATTTATTTTGCATGACCTGTCACCTGAGCACCAGGTTTGGCTAAATGTTATATCAATTATTATTACATCTGCCATTTCACATATTTATGCAGAAATTGAGACCCTTCAAAATCCATTTGAAAGGCAGCCACTTTAAAGTGCATGGGAGGTAGAGTGACATGGCTGGGTGAAGAGATAGAGGAGCCGGTAGCCTATATGGGATGCATTCCTGGACCATATCCATCTTTTCTTTTCAGAAAAGAAAAAAAGCATTTAATAATCAAAGCACATCTCAATTAGCACATTCCATGACCGAAAGGGTGCAGGGAGATGAACATTGTATTTTAAGATTAATAGAATCATACTCCATACACAATAATTGACTATCACTAAGGAAACATCTCACCCCATTACTTCATAAAGTCTGATTATTCTTTATACATTTTCTTGAATTTAAAGATATACAACACTTTAAATCTTTCTGTAGAGAAATCCACAGTTTTATGCCACATACTGAAACACACATCTGCTTTAAAGTAGTTTGTGCATACTGATGCCTAGTAAAATAAAATGTAATTCTATGGTTTTCGTCCTCAAGAGCTAAAATCAAACAACTTAACATTTTACATTTAATTAAATGCATTAAGAAAATACACCCTGGCATCACTAAAGGTGATATTTTGAGCTGCGTGTGTAGAATGTGCTGTCTTGTACAGCAAAGGAATGGCTTTGTATGACCAAGGTGCTATCACGAAACAAACTGGTCAGACTACTACTTGACCTTACCCCCAGAACCCACCTCACCCCTGCCCACTTTGACAACCTAGGATGGCTTAGAGTAGACGACAGAGTACAGCAACTTGCAATGGGCCTGGTCTACAAGATACACTATACGACCGGGGTGCCCATGTACATGTCAAAATACTTCCCAAAGGTCAGTGAATACCACAACCACTACACCAGAGGAAGCTCAACAAATCATGTTAGACCCAGATTCGGCTCAAACAAGGGACTAAACACGTTTCGCAATTATGCCACAACAATGTGGAACGCCCTACCCAAAGCTGTAAAGGAATGTGAATACCTGCCCACATTCAAAACCGCTCTTAAAGAGCACCTACGGGAGGCTGCAATTCGAAACTGGCCACCGTAAATGCCCAAAACCCCCACCACCTCCTAATAGACAGTCTCCTCCCCACCGCATGTATATATTCCCTCCCCGCCGTATGTATATTTCCCTCCCACCCACGACCACCCACCCCCTCCTAATGTACAGTCCCCTCCCCATCATATGTATATACTCTGTCAGGATCTAGGGGTAACAGTACTGTATATTTGAATACCGTTATGTCACAAATGTATCAGTACTAAATACCTATATGTCCCTATGCCATAAATGTCATGTATGTTGTGTATGTCATAAATGTCTATATGAATTGAAAATGGGGGACCCTGATGGAAACAAGACAAACGTCTTTCTCAGGTCTGCATCCCCTTAACAATTGTATGTATTGAGCCGTACTGTATTGTACCCATTCTGCAATCTGTTAAATAAAGTTTTCATTCATTCATTCATTCACCAGGAGTGCTTCTGGGAAATGAGAGTGTTGTGTTTACCTGTTCAGCTGTTGGCTGTAGCCATTTAATTCGACTCGGATTCGACTCGACAACAACCTTCTACGTGTCTCCTCATTCCCGCATTTCATTTACCAGGTGCCGAGTCTCCTTTAGTTTCTAGTTTGGTCTTTGAGCAAAACAAAATATAAATGAGTTGTTCATTATCGAACATTTCTTTGCGTTGGCTTTTACCTGTCAGTCATTATTCCAACTATCACCACTAGGGGTCAGTAACAACTCTACACCAGTAGCCTACTACAAACAAAAGCAGAAAGAAGATATTATGTTTACAGGCAACATATTAATTGTATCCTTAAAAGCTAGAGATTCTCCCCTCTGTTGCATAGTTTAAAACCTTGATCTCCATCCCTTTGTCAATCAAGTTGTACATGTTTTAATTGATTTGTTATCCTTGCTTTTGTCTACCCTTGTATTGTCTTATTGTTATCATTTTATATTCTGTGTGATTTGATATACTTGTATGCTTATTTCTTAGAGCGAGAGAAGAGAGAGAGCAGTGCTTCAGTCTGTAATGTATGCCTCGAAGTCAGTTCAGGTGCATCTTGAGATTTAGCTGGAATGTAAAGAAAGTCCATTTGAAGATTACTCGTATCTTACAGTGACATAGATAAGGGCTGCGCTATACTGTATCATGTCAGTGACTGAGCATAACCTATAACCAGCCTGTGACCCACACACACATCACAACAACAGCTCATGGAAAAGGCTCTTTGTAGCCGATAAGTCAACTACTGACTGAGCGGTGGGAACAGAGACATGTCTCAGTTGTCAGGGGGTCTTAATATAGCCAGCGCCTGTTAGCTGATAGCAGTGCCACTGACATTAGGTGTCTGTAAATACTAGATCTTAGGAAGGAAACAGGGATAGTCCTGGGCCACCATTTTGGTCCACATTCTGCTGCTGCTGCCCTGAATAAAGATTTAGTCAAATATATGTTGAAAACTCTATAACCCCCCCCCCCCCCCTCAATCTTTATAACGGAACAAGTGAAATATGACTAAATAATACTCTATATTTAACCCTTTCACTGCCACACGACAGAAGGTTAGCCCTTTACTATCACACAACCGACGGCGATGCTCCATCATTAGCATTAGCTCCGCATTTGGAGCTAATGATGCTAATGGTGGAGCATCGCCGTCGGTTGTGTGATAGTAAAGGGCTAACCTTCTGTATTGTCACAGTGAAAGGGGTTAACCGGCTGTCGTGTGGCAGTGAAAGGGTTAAAAGGGGCTAATGTGCCATCGTCTTGCTGAGAGCTTCGTTGCATAGTCATACTATGGCTGTCATACTCTAAAACCAGTTTGGTGAGACTCCAGCCTTCTCTCTCTTCCCTTCCCTTGTGGCATCTGTCTTAGTGGTCGGGTTGCATTATCCCTGCAAACTCGACAGCTGTGGTCTTATCCTATATTGACGTCAAACGAGAGAGAGAGAGAGAGAGAGAGAGAGAGGGTAACTAACTACATGTTTCCTATGTGGAGATCTCATCCACCACGTCAGCTTTCATGTCGTAAATGTGCTACTTGGGAATTCAGAGTTTTATGATGGACCTGCTCAAATCAACAACATTGATTTAACATTGAAACATGCATAACATGTGATTTCCAGCATATAAATGAGTTTCAAACATTTGAAATGTAACTACACACGTCGATGATACCTGCTGGAATTTTCATTTATGCGTGACATTGCAATTAACCCTATAATAGAAAATGAGCCGTTTTTAAAATGTGAAAAATCTTTAAAAAAATTTAAAAGCACTCCAAGACAGACAGGTTCACAAGTTCAAAATGCCTGAACACTTCCAACCTGATACATCTTTCCTTACCATCCTTCCTATGACGTGTCGTGAACGCAGCATTAGAAACCAGAATGAGGAACTCATGACATGGTGTGCTATATAAATAAAATGAATTATTATTATTATTATTATTATTATTATTATTATTATTATTATTATTATTATTATTATTATTATTATTATTATTATTATTATTATTATTATTATTATTATTATGATTATGATTATTATGATGATGATGATGATGATGCAAAGCACCTCTATGACCAGCAATGTCACTAACACATTACTCACTCACTCATGGTTTGCCACTCTGCCCCCTAGTGGTGGCTCCCAGGCATTATATCTAAGTGTAAAAAGAGTTTGCCTCCCGCCTGTGTGTCCTTGTTAAAAGCAGAATCTATATTGTTGTCAAACAGCGACCTCTAGGCAAAAGATGACAACATGGTACTGCACTTTGATTACAGTTTTTGTCTGATGTGTGGGTTGGATTTCAGTGGGTATATAGGGGAGGGGTTGCTACCTCAGGCTCCACCAAGAGAGGTCTGGAGAAATTCACAGTATAATAAGTTACTAAACTCCAACCCACACGTGAGACCAAAACAAAAAAGTAAACTAACTTTTGCCTAGAGGTCGCTGTTTGACGATTACAGATTCTACCGGGTACAGCGAGTCACCCCAGTACTGTTGACGCCTCAGTTAACCCTTCCAGACAGGGCAGCTGTCAGGAAGAGATGGTCCTGGTAGGTCATCATTCATCAGCTGACCGTTGGCCTGGTCAAGGGCCAGTCGGTCCGGTTATGGCGTACAGCCCCTTGAATCCTAACTTGCCACATGCGTTGACCACCCTCACTTTTGAGATCACCTTACAGAAAAGCAGTGTCGTCGGTTTCAACAGGCCGTCCAATAATAGCAAGCTGTTCTATAAAGTTCAGCGGCGTCATTCTTCTCAATGTCTTGTGAAGACATTAAGACAACCTTTGCATTGTACCTTATTGAGATCTCATTTCAAACCTTTATTTAAACTCGAAAGACTGTCGCATGTATACAGAAATAAGCAACAAAAAAAGGCATATAAAATCATAACAATAAGACAACAAGGCGAGACAAAAGTAAGGATAACAAATCAATCAAAACACGTACAACTTGATTGACAAAGGTTGGAGATCAAGGTTTTAAACTCTGCAACAGAGGGGAGAATCTCAAGCTTTAAGGACCGTTGGAGTTCATTCCATGAGCTAAAGGGGCATCATAGCAAAAATTCTGATTTACCAGCCAATCCTAGGCAGATTACAGTTTTATTCTGTTGTTAAAAGATGTGGATTTTATAGTACAGTGTGTGTTTGTTTATTTTATGTGTTGATATTCATTAGAATTGTGGCAGGTACACTACCCTGACAGTGTCCCTGACTGAGACTCTTTAAAAACTTGGTATCTCACGTATAAACCGACCCCTACCTTAACCTCATTGGACCTCACGCCCTACCTGAGATAACACGTTTTTAGTGAATCACGCCCCTCACACAGCAGTTTACTCCTGCTGATCAATTCTCCTGTGGCCCTGTGTCTCGATAAAGCAATATAATACTGTGACCCTAAAATTATAGTATTTGAACAGAAACTATCAGGAAGCAAATTCACATTTGCTCTAAAACCAATAAGGTTTTGTTTGGGTTTATTGAAATGGCAAAAGATAAGATATTTGTTTATTGATCCCCTTGGGGGAAATTCAGGCAGAATGGGGGGGGGGGGGGGGGGGGGGGATACAGGTATGGGCATGGTAATAGTAGAAAGAGATAAATATAGGCAATAAAAGTACAAAGTAGTACAATGATTGATTGTATATCGTATGGAGGTCAAAATATGGTACATAATAATAATAATAATAATAATAATAATAATAATAATAATAATACTAATAATAATAATAATAATAATAATAATAATAATAATAACTTTATTTGTATAGCACTTTTCATACAGAGGTTGCAGTCAAAGTGCTTCACAGCAGTAAAATGTACAGGCATAAGCGAGCATAAAAAAGATAGAGAGGTAGCAAGGTAAGGTAAATCACAGTGTTAGGATCTAGGATCTAGCATCCCAATAGGCTCTCTGTTTACAGTTTCATTAAGTAATACAAATAATACAAATAGAATAGACTAAATCACAGTGTTTCACATTAGGATCTAGCATCCCAACAGAGACATATAAGACATATAAGATCGTTATTGTCTTCACACAGACTGTACCACCCCAAGGATTTACAGGGGTGTCAGGGGAGCAGCTGCAGCTGAGTCCCAGTCTGACTCAGCTCAGGGTAGCTGTCTTTACACAGTTGACTGGTTCCCACAGCTGTGGGGCTATTTAAGGCAGCCCCTCTTGTTGTCACCAACCGCCTGCAGGGTTCTTCTGGACATGTGGGGATGATGGCGGTGCTCCCCTCTCTTGGAATTCAAGGAGCCGACTCCCTACTCCTCCTCCTCCGACCTGTTGCCTTAATCTTGAGCAAGGAGGTTAAACAGAGGAGATGTCGCTACTGTCATATTGCACCATATCCTGTGACAGGGTTCGCACAAGGTCCTTGAAGTGCTTAAAGTGCTTGATTTTTTTTTTACCAAAAAATTTCAAGGTCTGGAATTTCCTTGAAAACGGCCCATTTTTTTAACAAGGTGCTTAAAAAATCGTTGAAATTCAAATCAACCATTCACATTGAACGTTTTTGTTCATCCATAATAGAATTGTTCTGAATCAATGTGGGGAAATTGGTTTTAAGCCAATTTTTTCTATAAAAAAATAAATAGAATTGCAATGTTTCTGGCAACCCTGCTGTGAAGGAACTGGTGTGAAACACAGTTAAAATGTGTAGCATTTTCATTGATTTGGTCCCCCAACACTCCACCAGTGTAATCTGAGCACGAGCCGTGCACCCATTTTAGCCTTAGATAAACCTTGATCTAGCAGAGGAAGTGAGGCAGCATCTGCTAGACATTAAAGGGGAACAGCCCCCAAATTAACAACTCCAATGTGATGTTTCTGTGACCAAGGAAAGTTAATTCAATATCTGTGTGAACCTGAGCTACTCTCTCCCGAAGCCAGAAACATTTGATTTATGGAAAAATGCATATACACTGTAAATGCCGAAACAATTACCAATGTGTTTACAGTAACATATGGCTTATTAAAGGAATCTGAATCTGAGATGAAAGAAGATGCTCTAAAAGTCAAATGAAGTCATAAATGAAGCAGGACACAATTAAAATATCTTGAATAACCTTTTTTCTTTTACTCTTTTAACCCTTTAATCGTCTGTAGTGTGGTAGTGAAAGGGTTAACCCTTTTGTCGTGTGGCGGTGCAAGGGTTAACTGTCTGTATTGTGGCAGTGAAAGGGTTAACCATTTTGTCATGTGGCAGTGAAAGGGTTAACCTTCTGTATTGTCGCAGTGAAAGGGTTAACCATTTGGTAGTGTGGTGATTTTATTCTATTCGATTCAAATGTATTGTCTCATCAAAAGAAGTTTGGCATCCAACCAGAGTGCAAATGTAACAGTAAAGTGCAACAGCAATATACAATGTACAGGTGATGAAGTAAGACTTAAAATTTGTGATGTCATCGGGTATAATGTCTGGAGCTGCTCTATAGACAATGAACAGGAGACAAATGTTGTAGACCCACAGAATAGTTATATATCATTTTTTTTTATACATTTTTATAACTATTTACTTAATTCTATTGTAGTGTTCTCTGTTCTGAAACAGAAAATGTTCCCATATACTCGCAACATTACCCTGGTTGCTCTAGACGTCTTTACCGTCTCTTACCCAATTCATTGTCTATGGAGCAGCTCCAGACTTATATATCATTCATAACGCTTTTATCCAAAGCGACTTACAAGTTCTGTACAACAAGTCAGCAGGAAGGGTACAACTCTTTCAGATGAGTATGAGTTTTTCATCTGAAATAAATAAAAATAATAATAATAATAATTTAAACAAACCTTCTTACTGTCTTTGTGCACACTTGGGTGTTATCCCTAACAGTTTCTCTTTCAAGTAGGGCTGGGCGATAAAATGATAACGATAATTATCGCGATATATTTTAAAACCAGAGACAGTGGACAGACTTGTCTTTCTTGCCTGCAACTTAAAGTAATGGCCTTGCTTGTCCAAGTGACAATACTGACCAAATTGAGATTTATTTTTCTCTTGTCCATTTATTTTGTTTGCCCTCTAATTTAAAATACAGTTTGAAACCGTCTGTACACAGTATATGCTGCGTGAATATTTTCCCTGACGGGGTTGCACTTCCGCGTTCGGTTTGCGTGATCTGATTGGCCACTGACGTTTCTGGTCATGTGACATGTGTGCCAATCGTGTGACGCCTGTTTCTATCACCGGTTAAGCTTAGGCACTCTTTCGAAGTTGGTTAAGGTTAGAGTTTGTCTTAGAGCAGGGCGATAGAACACCAGCCCTGATTCCAAACTCTAACCATAACCAACTTCGAAAGAGTCGCCTAAGCTTAACCAGTGATAAACTAGGCGTTAGGTAGTTTGCAGGCGTCACGCGATTGGCACACATGTCACATGACCAGAAACGTCAGTGGCCAATCAGATTGCGCAAACCGAACGCGGAAGTGCAACCCCGTTAGGGAAAATATTCACGCGTATAGGCTATGTGTGCTAGCAGAGCTTTGTCCACCAAAAAGCGCCAAAAGATAGAAAAGAAACTAGCAGAGCCAGAACTGTTCAACTCCCCTGGAGCCACAGCCACTTATTTTGGTACTTTCGCTTTCAAACCAGCTGCAGCCTGAGAACTGGAGTGTGAGGGGCTGTAACACTAAAGATGGCGGCAACAACAAAGAATTGCTGCAAAATAAACATACATTTGTTGTTTAAATAATAATAAAAATATATATATATATATATATATATTTTTAATACTAATAGAAATATAGATAATTATCGATATCGGATGATATGAAAAATGTTATTGTGATATATCGTGATAAAATGTTTGGCCATATCGCCCAGACCTACTTTCAAGCCAGTCTCTGTAGTTTACATTATCACTCTTTTAAAAGGTCTCAAGTGCTCAACAAGGCAACTGGTCTAGACGATATCCCAGCCAGGTTTTAAAAGACATAGCTGAGTTGATAGCGCCACCTATTACACATGTGGTCAACCTGTCCTTGGCGCAGAGCATTGTCCCAAGCGACATGTAACATACCAAAGTCATCCCCCTTTAAAAAAAGGGGGGGGAATAGGTCTGACCCTATAAGTATAGGCCCATCTTGATTCTTTCACCTCCAAAGTTTTAGAAAAGGTCATTCACGCAGCCCTATGAGTAGCCATATGAGTACTCAAAATTATTATATAAATTTCAATCAGGTTTTAGGAAATCACATTCCATCGATTCTTGTTTACCTTTCCCTTTTTTTTTTTTTACAGATTTGATCATAGCTGAAATGAATGCTGGCAAATTCTGTGGTATGATTTTAATTGACCTTCAAAAGGCTTTTTACTTTTGAACAAACTGTCAGCCCCATAATGACAACTGTATGGCATTGGGCTAGCCCGCATGCTAGGATCATCGGGATCATCCCTATGTTCCCCGGGTCCTATGTTCCCCGGGTTCTATGTTCCCCGCTTTGATTGATTAATAGATTGAAAATGTTATACATTTTTATTATTTTATTAATTATTAATGTCCGCCTTGTTTCGAACGGTTAAGCTTAGGCCCTCTTTCGAACTGGTTAAGGTTAGAGTTTGGAATCAGGGCTGGTGGTCTAAAATGTTCAATCAATCAATCAAAGCGGGGAACATAGAACCCGGGGAACATAGTGTTAGATCCTGATCAATCTGGCCAGTATCACGTCTTCTTGTGTTATCCTCTCCATCCCAATTCCTCTGCGTTGTGTAATTTTAATGGTCCTGACGTCTCATATACTGGCTGATATACAATCCTTATCTCTCCCCGTTAGTGCAATCCGCAAACCATAATAATTCTCCACCTTCGTAAGAATTCGACACTTTGACAACGTAATACCTTACAAGGAAAAGCGTTGTTTATTGATATAAACAGAAGCCTCAGCTCAGATGTTAACAGATTGTATTGTCCTTGAAAAGTCTATTCTAATGATCTTTCGGTGTGTTCAGTCTATCGTCCTTTTGCTATTCAGTCCAATGGTGGTCAGGCCTGGTCTTTAGCCTAAACCCTCCTCGCGTTAGCCGAAGCTAATGATGATGTGTCATTCTTCCTCCCCCCCCCCCCCCCCTTCCGTGATGAGAGGAGAGAGAGTCTCTTTTGGTTTCTTCCCTCTTAGTCTCAGTCAGATTTTAGTCTGCCCTACCCGGAACCACTGTCAGCTTTATAGGATCTTCGTCATAGCTATGATAGCCCACCCCTTTCTGGTTGTCATGTGCCGCGCTGTCATGACAACTGCTAATAACCTTTCACACATTAAAACGCAGTTTCTACTGTTTCATTAAGATGAACCCCTCTCCCTCGCTCTGGGCCCACACTCGCTATCAGCTTGTTCTGGATTGGAATTCAAAACATTCTCTCGCTAGCAGTGTGCTGCTATTCAGTCACTCCTGCTCGCTCTGAACCACCTCCTGCTCCCACCGTCAGCATGCACTTCGACCTCTCTGGCACCGTTACATGCTAGCATCTCCCCCCAATCTATACATCACATACATTGAAAAACACCCCCAGAACACCCGTTTTCTCTCATTCCCCCCTTTGATTCTTAATCAACCTTCAGAATCAACAGACTACTTGGTTTTTCAATTCATTATACCCAAAAATAGACTCATAACAATTAGGGCCCCTGTCTGCTCCCAACAATTCTATCCTGTTGCCTTATTGTTTCCCATTACCCGCATCACACCTAAACCAGAAAGGATAAACAACGGTCCGGGAGGAGAGAGAGAGAGAGAGAGACAGAGAAAAACACAGATTGCAACTTTTCAGACAAAACACCTAAACCCTTTGGCCCCCCTACTCAGGTACACCCCACGTCAAATCAGAGCGCTCCCTTCCCTCTTACAGTACACCTCCCATCTTGGGCCGGTCCCGTCTTCTAGGGCAAGGGCCCCTTTCAGTGACGGCTCCTTTCCTGAGCTGGTCCCCGTTCCAGGGCGCGGTCCCCTAGGCAAAAATGTCTCCCCTGGTCTGCTACTGCTCAGTGTCTCTGGCTGTCCTCTCCACATCTGCTCTCCCACCGCCATCGTCTCCTCCCTCTTGTTGTAGATGATCTGTGTACCAGGCTGCGGTGCCTGGCCCCTGCTGCTTCCTCCTCCTCCCGTCTGTCTCCTGGTCGTCTCCACCGCGGTCGGTGTCTCCCCCCGCTGAAAGCAGAAACACAACACCAGCAGTCGTCTGTACATTCGACTTCCCTTGTTTTGCTATTAGTCTACCACCTTCTCCACACCTATTATCTATCCTACAGGGCGGTTCCTTGTTTGTTGTCTTCCGGCGTGACACCAGCAGCCGATACCCACTCCGCGCTCTCATCTTCATCCCAGTTTGACCCCCAGTGCGCGCCAGTTCTTCTGGTGACGTGTCGTCTGAAGACTCTGCCTATTTATTAGGTGTGAGAAAGCCCCACTAGAATTCAAACTCCCTCTTTATTCCATAATTAACCCATTCAAATAACTGCACCTCCTCTCTGTGCAATTCTTATTTAATCCATTGTATAATTAGACTCTATTTAATTAACCTGTATATCTATTGTTATTATAATAATCCACCCTCTGTGCAATTAATTAGATTCCCAGATGAATCACTCCTCCACTCCGCCACTAGATGGTAGTACAGACCTATCTTCAAAAATGTGCCTGCATTATCCCATTGTCCCCCCTAGATGGTGGCAAACTCAGTCTAGAGTATTTTGGATGACGTCACTCTCTGACTCTTATCTGTTGTTATCTCCTCGTGGCTCACGGCCATCTTGTCCCATCCTCCTCGTGGCCCTTTGCGGCCATCTTGTCTCGGTGCAAATGGCTACTCTCTCAAACAAACGGCCGCTGCCCTTCCTTCCAAGGCCTAAAAACACTGCTGTTTTCCTCTCTTTCCTATCCATATCAGGGGACGCTTTCTCAGACTAATACTCTTGCCTGATCGGACATAATACACACTGGTACAATCTCCTTTCGACTTTGATTCTGTCCTGACGACAGTCCCGCCATAACAATTTTTTCGATCTCGTTCAAGCTTCCCCCCCCCTTTCCTCATCTCGCATTTACCCTCCTTAAACCAAAACCGTGCAGCTGCCCCGTTTGTTTTTCATTCTCTGTAGATAACACCCTCGATTTTCACCATGGCTCTCTGCTCATATTATTACAGCTGGCTTCTCTGTCGCTACTTATTTATGGATGCACTATCTGTTCGTTTTTATTTGGCTTAAAAGATCAAAACAACCATGTGTGTACAATGAACTCACATCTTTCTCCTAAGCGCTGTTTCTCCTACAGCGCTGGTTCGCCTCATGACGCTCGAAACGACTCTCTCCCATGGTTGGCTTGGCTCGAGTCCATGATGGCTGTTGTTCACTTGTCACCGAATTGAAAAGTCTTTTCCCGTTGTTCTTATCTCTTGCAAATCCGGGTCACGGCACCAACTGTTAGATCCTGATCAATCTGGCCAGTATCACGTCTTCTTGTGTTATCCTCTCTCCATCCCAATTCCTCTGCGTTGTGTAATTTTAATGGTCCTGACGTCTCATATACTGGCTGATATACAATCCTTATCTCTCCCCGTTAGTGCAATCCGCAAACCATAATAATTCTCCACCTTCGTAAGAATTCGACGGTCCAACCAGCCGGGTCGCACACCACCAACTAGGGGTGGGAATCCAAAGGCCTCACGATACGATATTATCACGATACTTAAGTCACGATACGATAGTATTGTGATTAAAAATATATTGCGATATGCTGAGTATTGCGATATTAATATTGCGATATGTTGCGATTTATTACCTTTTCTCAACTGCAAAGTAAAACTTTGTCAACATGTTTTATCTAATAAAATAAAGTTTTCAGTCTGTTCATCTCACTTCAATCATTTTTATTGCAGCAAATGGGATTTTCTCAAGCAGACAGATGTCAACACAGTAATCTGTGTTGCATGTATCTGACAAACTGAACTGTTTGTATTAGTCATATTCCAGCTTAACTGAATGCACACGTGTGCGTGCGTGTGTGTGTGTGGACTACTGTACTATTATAAGTATTGAAATTAACAATGCAACTTCCTTATACAAAAAAAATAAAAATGTACCAAAACATTTAAATAAATGTATTTTTTTTAAATAATAAATAATAAAATATCAATACTTGGCGTCCTTGTATCGATACAGTATCGTCACGCAAAATATTGCGATACTATACTGTATCGATATTTTCCCCCACCACCACTCCACACAGCTCAGCCCCACCAGCCCCAAAATAACAAGAATAGTGATGGCAATAAAGTGAATCGAACGTTTTTTTCAGCACACATGAAACAGATAGCAGACAGCGGATATGGCCCCAGTCGTACAAGGATATAAGCCAGCACAATGAAATACAGTTCTCCAGCTCAATTGAGCATTGTGTAGGTCACCTATGAACTATTGTAATAAAAATAAAGAAATGTGGTCAGTATCCATTATATCAAGGACGTTAGGCTACCAGCCGTTAGCTTAAAAGATGAACCCGGGGCTAACATAGTTATGTCAGCTCAATGCAATACATTTGTCAGTCAAAGCACGTGTTCCGCTAGCTTAATTGAACATGAGGTTAGCTTAGTGCAATGACCTGGAGCCAACCTAGCCAGGCTAGCTCAATGCAGCACAGTCTGCTAGCCAACACACATGCTCCACTGGCTTGTTTGAACAGATGATGATCCGGGAGCATGTCTATGTTCCCCGGGTCCTATTGAGAGAAAACGGGTGTTCTGGGGGTGTTTTTCAATGTATGTGATGTATAGATTGGGGGGAGATGGTAGCATGTAACGGTGCCAGAGAGGTCGAAGTGCATGCTGACGGTGGGAGCAGGAGGTGGTTCAGAGCGAGCAGGAGTGACTGAATAGCAGCACACTGCTAGCGAGAGAATGTTTTGAATTCCAATCCAGAACAAGCTGATAGCGAGTGTGGGCCCAGAGCGAGGGAGAGGGGTTCATCTTAATGAAACAGTAGAAACTGCATTTAATGTGTGAAAGGTTATTAGCAGTTGTCATGACAGCGCGGCACATGACAACCAGAAATGGGTGGGCTATCATAGCTATGACGAAGATCCTATAAAGCTGACAGTGGTTCCGGGTAGGGCAGACTAAAATCTGACTGAGACTAAGAGGGAAGAAACGAGAAGAGACTCTCTCTCCTCTCATCACGGAGGGGGGGGGGGAAGAATGACACATCATCATTAGCTTCGGCTAACGCGAGGAGGGTTTAGGCTAAAGACTAGGCCTGACCACCATTGGACTGAATAGCAAAAGGACGATAGACTGAACACACCGAAAGATCATTAGAATAGACTTTTCAAGGACAATACAATCTGTTAACATCTGAGCTGAGGCTTCTGTTTTATATGGTCCCGGGTGGCAACTGTATTACATTGTTGTGCTGGGCTGGGCTGTTGGCTCGCCATTAGCCTAATGTTTTTTGATACGCAGGCTGCGGTGGCTGGCGTGCTTTGGCTGGATTGGGGATGGGGGGCCGCTGGGTGGATAGGGATGCTAGTAGCGTTAAAAGAATTGTGCGTTAACGCATTAATAACGCGTTAACTTTGACAGCCTTAGTATATATATATATATCCTTGTACACCCGGGGGCCTGACCCAGTATCTACTGTCTGCTTCATGTGTGCTGTGAGAATGTTCGATTCACTTTAACCACTTGTTGTCTTCACTATTTTTGTTATTTTAAGTCTAGTGGGATTTTTTACTCATTAAGTCAGGGGGGAGTGGGGGCATGCAGCATGCAGACGACTTATTCATTTTTATGCAGGACCCCTCCAAATCGGCCACAAATTTACTTAGGATAATTGACGAATTTGGTAAACTATCAGGCTTCAAAATCAATTGACCCAAATCAGCTTGTCTACCTCTTTTTTTTTCTTTTTTTTCTCCATTTTCCTCCGATTTTCTCCCATCCCAATGTTAGTCGTATGCCAATTCCCAGTCCCTTCCTGGTCGCTGCGCACTTACCCCCCCCACAGTCAGATCATCTGGGAGAGTGGAGGCTACCACGTGCTTCCTCCGACACACGTCCAGCCAATCACCGCTTCTTTTCACCTGGCAGCGCGGATTCTCATCGAGAGGGCGTAGCGTGTGGGAGGATCACACTATCCCCCTCAAGTCCTATCCGCACTTAGCAGGCGCCCCGACCGAACTGTAGGAGTCGCTGTTTACAACGACCCGGACCCACCCCACCAGCTTCTCCCACCCTCTAATACAGCCAATTGTATTAGTGTGAACGGCCAGCCAAGCTGGTGACAACCCCGGAGCTGTGAGCTGGATTCGAACAGGCGAATCCAGCTCACAGCTCCGGGGTTGGTGACGAACGCAATCTCCGCTCGGCCACCTAACCGCCCTAGCTTGTCTACCTCTTAATGAATTGGCCAGAACGGTGCAAGTACCGGCCGACATCCCCATAGTCGAACATTTTAAATACCTAGGCATCGAGATGTTCCCCACCCTGAGTCCGACAGTTAGACATAACCATACAGGCACTTACAACAAAATACTTCAGGATCTCAATAGATGGTCGAGCCTCCCCAACTCACTACAAGCCCGAGCATCCATAATAAAAATTAACGTACTGTTGAGCATAAACCCATTAACAACCCTCAGTGGGAAAGGAAAGGAATCTGGGGGATGTTTATGATAAGACCGGTCTTTGCACGTTTCAAGAACTAAGAGATTTTTATGACCTCCCCGGCACATCCCTTTACTTCTATTTACAGCTAAGGGCGCCGCTCAGGGCACATGGGGTTCCGTGGGCTCAAACACGACATCCACACCCTTTTTTAAGCTCATCAGAGACAGAACAACCTTAAGGGGGTTTTGTTTCAGATTTCTATACACTCTTAATCAAATCCACATACAAAAAGCTATCATTAGATATAGTGTGGCGAGAGGACATCCCAGAATTGGACCCTGAGTTTGATTGGGATGATATCTGGACTAATGTCACATTGGCTTCCCGGGCTGGTGGGGGCCCCTGGTGTTAAAGAGGCATGATGCTCTGACTCACTGGGGCGCTGGATTAGGGGTCCTCATAGGGTGCTGTGGGGACCATAGAGGTCGGGACGGGGGTGGTTGGGGGCTCGGGATATTTCGATATTTCACTGTTCTTCACTCTATTGTTATTTATACTGCTTTATTGATTAATTTAATTTAATTGTCTTGTCGTTAATGTAATTATTATTGTTGGATTTTTTTTTAATTTTTTATCACAAAATCAAACAAAAATTCAGCCCTTAGTATCAGCCCTGTTTGTTAGCCTAAAATGGTTCTCCTCTTATCTCTCCGATAGAGACCAATTGATAGACATCCATGGCCATCACTCATCTGCTTACCAGTGACTTGCGGAGTCCCTCAAGGGAGTGTCTTGGGCCTGTTATTGTTTTTAATTTATATTTCTCTGCCACGCTTATATCCATCGATGTTTGATCACTGCCAGCACTGTAAGTCTATGGAGATGTTCACCTTCTTTGCAGGGCTATAACTTTTTAAATTGTATTGCTAAATTGACATTACTATGGCCCATTCAACATCGATTATCTATCGTTCAGGATGTAGGAACGTTTTACTTTTTCATTCACACATTCATACGAAAATACCGTCTAGAGTATAAATATGTTTTTATCGTTTTCTGCAGTATTTCCCAGAACGTGAGATATAGGCACAAATGCATATATTAGATCATCAAATGCAGTTTGATACCGATCGACGCTATATTAAAAATTTCAACTGTACATGGTCCTAAACGTTATGACTGATCATGCGCGGGTGAACGGAGGGGGGGGGGGTCGTTTATAATTCCGTGATAGTCGTTAGATGCTTCATGTAGTATGGGTGATATATTCATCAGAGCAGTTTGTATCGATAATGATAAACACTCACGCTGAAACTCACGGCATCCTCCTCTTAGCGTTGGGCGATGATACTGGAGCAAACTGTTATGTGATGGGGATC
The DNA here is from genome assembly GCF_963971535.1 of Notolepis coatsorum. NCBI lineage: Eukaryota > Metazoa > Chordata > Actinopteri > Aulopiformes > Paralepididae > Notolepis > Notolepis coatsorum. Next base: position 211,057,003 of record NC_140167.1, read on the forward strand.
GAGGCGATCTATTTCCGGTTTGTATAATATGAATACATGCCCAAATCATGTTGTTTATTGAGTTATGGCAACGATCCATATCCACGGTGTGTGTATTGAGTCCCGCGACGAGTGGCCGGACGGAATAGGGAGACGCCCCGGGATCACAAGAGATCCACTTCCGGTTGCAACTCGCCGATCAGCCACCAGGTGGCAGTATTGAAGCGTTGCAGAGTTGTGCTGGCTCAGACAGCATCAGACCAGCCTCCGTGATGGAAATATGAATACCATGGTGAAAATATGAAATATGATCAGAATAACGTCGTTTGCATGAACTTGAAACCCGTCGTATGACGTTATTGGCGGGGAAAGGGTTAATGATCTGCAAGCCGCCTGTAATGTGAACCTGTTTCTGTATGCGGATAACTCTGCTATCCTTTCCGCTGATAAGGATGTGGACAAGCTGCAGGCCACTCTCAGTAAGGAATTCTCTACCATCAAATATAGGCTAATTGACAATAAATTATCTCTGCATATGGCCAAAACTGAATTCATCATCCCAACCCAGGCTGCGGAAGCTGGTCTCGCCCAGCATACATTTTGAGGGCCAGCTTTTTGCTGCAAAAAAGTCTGTAAGCTATCTGGGTTGTCACCTAGACAGCAGCCTGAACGGGGAATCCATGGCTCTCAAAACGATGAGCAAGGTTTTGGCAGAACTACATTTCTGGCCAGAAAATAATATTTATTAGACCCCGAAAGTCTCCACATACTGGCAAATTCACTCGTTTCTTGTTGTTCTGTTCTTGGTACGGAGGTCTGACCAAAGTTTTAGAAGAAAAGTGACAGGTTTCCCAGAATAAACGAATGTGATTAACACGACTAGCCTCCAGAGCACATGTGGGCAAACAACACTTTCTAGTTGTTGGGCTTGCTCCCCCTGGAAGCCAGGTCCGTTCAACTTCAGCTCAATATAGTTCACAACATTTATAATAATAGGGCCCCCACTTATCTTACAAATTATTTTCAGTGGAATAGGGACATGCATACCCATAACACCAGAGCCAGCATTGCTGACCTGTGTATTCCAAGGTTCAACACAAATATGGGCAAATGTTCTTTTAAATTCTGGGGAGCCACCAATTAAAATTTGCTACCTTCACAGCTGAAATGTATTAGTAGCCGACACAATTTCAAGAAAAAAGTTAAATCATGGCTCCTCGACAATGTTAAAAACTACAACTAGATTTTAAAATGTATGAAAATGTTGTCTATGTTACATTGTTGTCTGTGGCTACGTTTGTACTGCACTTAAAATTGATATGTCTATGTAGTTTGTCATATTGTTATTTGTGGTCATGTTTTGTATTGCTTACTGTATCTGTCTGAGACCAAGGACCACAATGGAAATAAGTCTTGACTTTTTTGTATTTCATCCTTGATGTTTTCTTGAATTCTTTATTTTTTTTAATGTCAAATAAAAATCAATAAATCAGTCTTCTACTATCATGCACTCTTCCACGGCCAGCAGGTGGAGAGGGTGGACAGCTTCAAATTCCTCGGCATCACCATATGTGATAATTTAAAATGGGAAGTTAACACCAGCCTCATAATTAGCAAAGCCCACCAGAGGCTCCACTCCCTGCGCCAGCTTAAAAAGTTTGGTGTGTCCAGGGAGGCGATGCTCAGCTTTTACAGAGCCACTGTAGAGAGTGTCCTTACCTTCTCATTGACTGTGTGGTACGGAAACACCACCGTCCATGATAGGGGACATCTAGAAAGAACTGTACGCACAGCGTCAAAAATCATCGGCTGTGAGCTCCCCTCTGTGGCCTCCATTTATGCCACACAAATCCGGCGGAAAGGGGAAAAGGTGATCAGGGACCCTTCTCACCCTGCTTACGACCTCTTTAACCCCCTTCCCTCTGGCAGAAGACTCCAAAGTCTCAGGTGCAGGACATCCCGTTTTAAAAACAGTACATATCCCGAGGCTGTCCGTCACCTGAACTCAAGTACAAATGTTCAGGCACTTTGCACAACAAGGGCTAGCACCAGCCAACATGCACTTTAAGGCAATATGCACTTTAAACTGGAACACTGAGCAATTTATTTTAGGTATTGTAGCATTTTTTCTTTTTAATTGTTTGTGTAAAACTCTTTATTGTGGGGATTGTACTCTTGTGTTTTTATATTGTATTCTTGTGTTTTTATATTGTACTCTTGTGTTTTTATATTGTATTCTTGTGTTTTTATATTGTATGTTTTTAACATTGTCTGTACTGTACGTGGCACCAAGACAAATCCCAATCAACAGTGTTGAAATGGCAATAAAGTTTCTATCTATCTATCACACTACACAATGACTACCATACACTGGCACCCGGCACACATCACACTACACAATGACTACCATACACTGGCACCCGGCACACATCACACTACACAATGACTACCATACACTGGCACCCGGCACACATCACACTACACAATGACTACCATACACTGGCACCCGGCACACATCACACTACACAATGACTACCATACACTGGCACCCGGCACACATCACACTACACAATGACTACCATACACTGGCACCCGGCACACATCACACTACACAATGACTACCATACACTGGCACCCGGCACACATCACACTACACAATGACTACCATACACTGGCACCCGGCACACATCACACTACACAATGACTACCATACACTGGCACCCGGCACACATCACACTACACAATGACTACCATACACTGGCACCCGGCACACATCACACTACACAATGACTACCATACACTGGCACCCGGCACACATCACACTACACAATGACTACCATACACTGGCACCCGGCACACATCACACTACACAATGACTACCATACACTGGCACCCGGCACACATCACACTACACAATGACTACCATACACTGGCACCCGGCACACATCACACTACACAATGACTACCATACACTGGCACCCGGCACACATCACACTACACAATGACTACCATACACTGGCACCCGGCACACATCACACTACACAATGACTACCATACACTGGCACCCGGCACACATCACACTACACAATGACTACCATACACTGGCACCCGGCACACATCACACTACACAATGACTACCATACACTGGCACCCGGCACACATCACACTACACAATGACTACCATACACTGGCACCCGGCACACATCACACTACACAATGACTACCATACACTGGCACCCGGCACACATCACACTACACAATGACTACCATACACTGGCACCCGGCACACATCACACTACACAATGACTACCATACACTGGCACCCGGCACACATCACACTACACAATGACTACCATACACTGGCACCCGGCACACATCACACTACACAATGACTACCATACACTGGCACCCGGCACACATCACACTACACAATGACTACCATACACTGGCACCCGGCACACATCACACTACACAATGACTACCATACACTGGCACCCGGCACACATCACACTACACAATGACTACCATACACTGGCACCCGGCACACATCACACTACACAATGACTACCATACACTGGCACCCGGCACACATCACACTACACAATGACTACCATACACTGGCACCCGGCACACATCACACTACACAATGACTACCATACACTGGCACCCGGCACACATCACACTACACAATGACTACCATACACTGGCACCCGGCACACATCACACTACACAATGACTACCATACACTGGCACCCGGCACACATCACACTACACAATGACTACCATACACTGGCACCCGGCACACATCACACTACACAATGACTACCATACACTGGCACCCGGCACACATCACACTACACAATGACTACCATACACTGGCACCCGGCACACATCACACTACACAATGACTACCATACACTGGCACCCGGCACACATCACACTACACAATGACTACCATACACTGGCACCCGGCACACATCACACTACACAATGACTACCATACACTGGCACCCGGCACACATCACACTACACAATGACTACCATACACTGGCACCCGGCACACATCACACTACACAATGACTACCATACACTGGCACCCGGCACACATCACACTACACAATGACTACCATACACTGGCACCCGGCACACATCACACTACACAATGACTACCATACACTGGCACCCGGCACACATCACACTACACAATGACTACCATACACTGGCACCCGGCACACATCACACTACACAATGACTACCATACACTGGCACCCGGCACACATCACACTACACAATGACTACCATACACTGGCACCCGGCACACATCACACTACACAATGACTACCATACACTGGCACCCGGCACACATCACACTACACAATGACTACCATACACTGGCACCCGGCACACATCACACTACACAATGACTACCATACACTGGCACCCGGCACACATCACACTACACAATGACTACCATACACTGGCACCCGGCACACATCACACTACACAATGACTACCATACACTGGCACCCGGCACACATCACACTACACAATGACTACCATACACTGGCACCCGGCACACATCACACTACACAATGACTACCATACACTGGCACCCGGCACACATCACACTACACAATGACTACCATACACTGGCACCCGGCACACATCACACTACACAATGACTACCATACACTGGCACCCGGCACACATCACACTACACAATGACTACCATACACTGGCACCCGGCACACATCACACTACACAATGACTACCATACACTGGCACCCGGCACACATCACACTACACAATGACTACCATACACTGGCACCCGGCACACATCACACTACACAATGACTACCATACACTGGCACCCGGCACACATCACACTACACAATGACTACCATACACTGGCACCCGGCACACATCACACTACACAATGACTACCATACACTGGCACCCGGCACACATCACACTACACAATGACTACCATACACTGGCACCCGGCACACATCACACTACACAATGACTACCATACACTGGCACCCGGCACACATCACACTACACAATGACTACCATACACTGGCACCCGGCACACATCACACTACACAATGACTACCATACACTGGCACCCGGCACACATCACACTACACAATGACTACCATACACTGGCACCCGGCACACATCACACTACACAATGACTACCATACACTGGCACCCGGCACACATCACACTACACAATGACTACCATACACTGGCACCCGGCACACATCACACTACACAATGACTACCATACACTGGCACCCGGCACACATCACACTACACAATGACTACCATACACTGGCACCCGGCACACATCACACTACACAATGACTACCATACACTGGCACCCGGCACACATCACACTACACAATGACTACCATACACTGGCACCCGGCACACATCACACTACACAATGACTACCATACACTGGCACCCGGCACACATCACACTACACAATGACTACCATACACTGGCACCCGGCACACATCACACTACACAATGACTACCATACACTGGCACCCGGCACACATCACACTACACAATGACTACCATACACTGGCACCCGGCACACATCACACTACACAATGACTACCATACACTGGCACCCGGCACACATCACACTACACAATGACTACCATACACTGGCACCCGGCACACATCACACTACACAATGACTACCATACACTGGCACCCGGCACACATCACACTACACAATGACTACCATACACTGGCACCCGGCACACATCACACTACACAATGACTACCATACACTGGCACCCGGCACACATCACACTACACAATGACTACCATACACTGGCACCCGGCACACATCACACTACACAATGACTACCATACACTGGCACCCGGCACACATCACACTACACAATGACTACCATACACTGGCACCCGGCACACATCACACTACACAATGACTACCATACACTGGCACCCGGCACACATCACACTACACAATGACTACCATACACTGGCACCCGGCACACATCACACTACACAATGACTACCATACACTGGCACCCGGCACACATCACACTACACAATGACTACCATACACTGGCACCCGGCACACATCACACTACACAATGACTACCATACACTGGCACCCGGCACACATCACACTACACAATGACTACCATACACTGGCACCCGGCACACATCACACTACACAATGACTACCATACACTGGCACCCGGCACACATCACACTACACAATGGCTGAACGGCTCAGGGGACGGGGATTGATATCAGACAATTAAGGGGGAGGGATTATTAGGTGGCCCTGATTTCAAGGAACCCCCTACTCTTTACGATAGGCGTCCTGGGTTCTTTAACAACCGAATTCAGTCAGGACCTCGGTTTAGGGTCTCATCTGAAGGACGGCACTCGCAACTATGCCTATATGGTGTCCCTATCACCGTAACAGGGGCATTGTTAGTGACAAGTCCAGAGGACAGAGTGCCCCTTGCTGGACAACAACACCACTCTCCAACAACGGCCTTGACCGGGGCTCAAACCGGTGATCTTCCGATCATGAGTCCGGAGCTCTACTCATGTAGCCAAGCTGCCGGACAAGATTGGTTGTGTACTGTGGCGGGAAGTTTGTTCAACCATTCTGGATATACATATATGATGACATCATACATTTGAGCTTTAGCACTCTACTCATTTTTGGATTTCATGTTCATGTTCACATATATCTTTGGACAGTCTTAGACCAGAGGAATAACACATGAATTCACAGTACTATTCGACCAGAGGAATAACACATGAATTCACAGTACTATTCGACCAGAGGAATAATATGTATGAATTCACTGTCTCAGACCAGAGGAATAATATGTATGAATTATTAAATTGGCTGTAGTTGCCCTTTAACATGCCTGCTTCATATAATCAATCGATCAATCAGATTTATTTATATATAGCACATTTAACATGACACGTGTCAACCAAAGTGCTGTACAGAGGGTAGATACATAGATACATATAGACAACAATCACACTCCGTTTTATGGGAGGGCACACAGGCAAACACACAGGAAAACAGGGCATGAGTCAGTGAACGGGAAAGGCTAGTAGGTAGAAGTGGGTTTTGAGCCTAGATTTGAAGGCATCTATCGAGGGGGCGAGCCTAATGGAGGTGGGGATGCTGTTCCACAGTTCAGGGGCTGCGATAGCAAAGGCACGGCCCCCCCTGAGCTTGAGGTTAGACCTCCGGACTGTCGGGAGCCTCTGATCGGCTGACCTGAGGGACCTGGTGTTGGAATAGGGGGATAGGAGGTCTGAGATGTAGGAGGGGGGGGTGACCATTAAGGGCTTTAAAAACAAATAGGAGAACCTCAAAATCTATCCTGTAGCGTACTGGAAGCCAATGAAGGGAGGCAAGGACAGGGGTGATGTGGTCTCTCTCGCGGGTTCCGGTCAACAGTCTGGCAGCGGCGTTTTGTACCAGTTATAAGCGGGACAGGGAAGACTGGTTAATGCCTATATAGAGGGAGTTGCAGTAGTCTAATCTAGATGAAAGGAAAGCGTGGATAACTCTCTGAAGGTCTGCAGGGGAGAGAAGGGCTTTGAGTTATCCCTAGCAATATAAGTTATCCCTGCTCTGCAACATCATTTATTGCAATTGTAGTTTTGTGTATAACTTCCAAGAATGCAGTGATTATGATGTTGGCATATACTTGTATAAGATTCTCTCTGTCCCCTGCACTGTATTCCAGTCCTTTCTCTTACAGTGACAAACCTGTGGCACTGACAGGAATGTCTGCTGGTCCGGCTCTCAGATTTCAGTTCTAAGCATGGGCCAGAAGTTCATCCTTCTTGCTGGTGGGGGTTCCCAATGCCTGGCAACCATTTGCATTTCTCTGGCTACTGTAAGGGAATGATTATGTAACGTTCCGTCCCTCATTCCGGTTGACACCCATCTTCAACCTCTCTGTTGTATCCAGTGCACCTCGTGTCTAAATGAATGAAATGGCTCATTATATTTTTTTCAACCAGCAACAACCAATTTATCCAACTAACTAACCAAATAAATAAATAAGGCAAATTCTTGTGTGTGAACTAGTTAATGTCATGTTGTTATTTATACTCACTATTGTGCCACAGCAGCTTTCATGGGGCTGGTCTGCTACTACAGGAAGTAGTTAAACAAATCAGCTGCTGCACATGGAGCCATCAAGCTGACAAATGTGTCCGAACCGGTGTTACTGTTTACATCTGTCACAACCGAGGGAACCACTTTCTCATCGCAGTTGAAAGGAAATTCACACGTAATCAACAGTTTGGTTGGGGTAGTGGATAGGGAATGTGTGCTAATAATATGACCATAACTGACTGAATATATATATAGGTATATGTACCTGTACAGTATAGCTAGTATGGGCGTGACTGATAAAATAAAAAGCTGTTTGCGTGGGACCCTTGAGGTGTTGACTGGATTTTATTGCATATAGCACAGTGACGGCAATATCTAGGTTATTATCCACGCAGGCGAGAGACAAAAAGGCAATGTGGTTTCCCTCTTGTCACCCTGTCCCCCGCAGCTCACAAGTGGCCCTGATACCATTTGTCCGGTGGCAGACAAACACAAGATACAGGCACAGTATGTCAGCTGGCTAAATAAGCATTGCTCCAATGTGGGCTGGGCTACATAACATCAATTGACTATTTAGATTAGATTCAAATGTATTGTCATCATTATACAGCACATAAGTACAGTATACAACGAAAAGAGGTTTGGCATCCAACCAGAGTGCAAATGTAGCAGTATAGTGCAACAGCAATATGCAATGTACAGGTGGTTAAACTGGATACAGAATATACAAATGAGTACTACTGAGTGTGCTCATCAGATCTATGTACAGAGTTGTATTATATACATAAAGACGGTTGACTAATGACTACTACTGACCAGCAGCGTAACTAATAAGAGGATACAGATATAGTAAGGGTCCGGGACTATGTGCAGGTAAGTACAGACAGGTGAGGATAGGTATGCGGTGTGAATAAATATATGTAGTATACAGCATTATAGTACATGCCATCATATCATACTACCCTCCTTCAAAACCGCTCTCAAAGAGCACCTACGGGTGGCTGCAATTATAAACTGGCCCCTGTAAATGTCCACCCCCCACCCACCAATGTACAGTTTCTCCCCCCTCGGATATATATATTTTTTATGATCTCTTCCTACTACACAGTACTGTATATCTGTTTGTCGTGTATGTCATAAATGTGATGATGAATTGAAAATGGGGGACCCCGATGTAAACAAGACGAAAGTCTTTCTCTGGTCTGCATCCTCTTATAGCAGTTTGTTTTGTATTGAGCCGTACTGTATATTGTACCCATTCTGCAATCTGTTAATAACGGTTTCAATCAATCAAGAGCTAAGGGTTATGTGCAGATGTAGACTGATCTTCTGTATTTAGAGGAAATATACATTTCCCACCCTGGCCTGAATTGATTGATTGAACATTTTTATTAACAGATTGCAGAATGGGTACAGTACAGTACAGCAGTACGGCTCAATACACACAATTGTTAAGGGGATGCAGACCAGAGAAAGACTTTCGTCTTGTTTACAGACGGGGTCCCCCATTTTCAATTCATAATAACATTTATGACATACACAACATACAGATATAAGAATCTAATCTAATCATGATCATCTAATCTAACCTACTCTTTCGCAGTTGTGTCTGTGACTGACTGACGACTCGAGAAGGGCCACGACGCGCGTGTGTGAGGCAACAGCTGAACCTGCCGCTGGCGCGCACGGAATGTGGTCGACGGCAAAAGTAAGTGCGCTTTTATGGAGACGCGCTCAGCGACGCGCGTCACCTCCCTCGCACCCAGCAGGCCACTCTCTCTGTGGCCGCGCAGCCGACGGTGTGGACGCAGGATTCTGGATTGTTCTACTTGGCACGAAACACCGCAGCTCTGGTCTATTTACACAGAGGGATTCTTATGAGAAAAGGAGCACAGGTTGACACAAGAGGTAAACTTCCAAAACTTACTTTTTTAATATAGAATAAACCGTTAGAAAGCGTCACGTTATTATGATGAATTGAAAATGGGGGACCCTGATGTAAACAAGACGAAAGTCTTTCTCTGGTCAATTGTATGTATTGTATGTATGTATGTATTGAGCTGTACTGTACTGTACCCATTCTGCAATCTGTTAATAAAGTTTTCAATCAATCAATCAAACGTGTGGGGGGACGTATGGGGGACCTGTGGAGACAAGGTCAATGTTGAGTTATATAAAGAGGATATATTTCATATTGTGACTATATTGGCTACTATAGATTGATGGTTTAATTGAATAATACACTTTATATATTTATTGTTCATAATCATAGATGACAGCAGGCCCTACAACAACGAAATGACTTATTAGGCTATAACGATTTTATTATAAGTATTAGTGTGTTGGGTGAGGCAGCAGATATGTAAATCATAGTGGAAATAGTGTTTATTACCATAATTCGTGAATCCACTTTTATTTGTGTAAACTAACCACAGTCTCAGACATTTGTGTCACGCACCATCTTGATATGTAATGCCAGCTGAGTAGCCTACATTATGATAACCATAAATAGAACTTGCTAGAGCATTTGGGCTACTGGGTTAACGATTATATCGCAGTTCAATTTATCTTTGGAAAATCATGCAGAAACTGTGAAGTATCAGATGTGTTTTACTTTTGAAAATAACATAGGAAAGAAGTAAGAACAATATTATTTATGGAGTTAAGAATACAGAAGCATAACAGTGAATACTTTTGTCATGATCATAATCTAAAAAAAAAACGGTTGTTGAAACCAAATAGTCAAAAAACGTATCATAGTAGCCTAGTTTGACTGTAATTTCACTGTTACCATGGTACCGGCCATTGTATAATAATTTACATACTGCCATGGTAAAAGTAATGTATATGGTGCCACTTTTACTTAAATAAACATGGTATAATCCAGTTTAAACCGTGATACTGGTGATATTTGTATAATTCTTGGTCAATACCAAGATAGTGACCAAAGAAATGGTGGAAATATTTCAAATAATTTTTTTGTAAGTAATGGTTCATCACAATGGCTATGCTAGCCAGATGTATATGTTTACCAAATTGTCATGTCTCTGTGTTTCAATCAAATGGAAGACGTTGTTGGCCTGTATTAATATTAGTGCTGTTATCACAACTATAGACTGGACACAATCGATGCATTTTTAAACTCAACAGCCGACCACTATAGCTTTGGCTGAAAATAACTAATTTAGTCAACCAACGCTGGCCTTTGGATACAAAAAGTTATATTCTTAAATAAATAACAATATATCAAGGAGTTTGTATTCATCAATACAATGCACTATTTGATATAACCCAATTTGACTTATTTTCATTCTTAGATTTTTTTTTTAAATAAAAATATTTTTAATAAAAAAATGTTGTACTACCAGAAGGGATATTCCAATCGCTCTGCCTGAGGGTCACTTGGAATTTGACAAGAAACTGGGGGCCTGCAGTTGAACCTGTCAAACCTTTGTCAAACGTTTCTGTGGTATAACTGGATTTCCCCCGCCACCCCAAATGATAATTACCTCCTCCCTGACAGACAGCATTGTCCCCCAATATCCAAGTTCTGTCTAAACATGTCTAACCTTCAACCCCACCCCCCTGTCACCACCCCAAGCCCCCCCCCCCCCCCCCCACGGAGCAGAGCAAACCACACAACTCACCATTCCAGACAAACCCCCCCAAAACACATCACCCCTCCCCCTTCATGGCCCCGAAACCCCCCCACAGAACAGACCAACCACTCACATGTCCAGTCCAACCAACCACTAACAATGGACACACCTCTCACTTCTCCTGTATATAATGTACCCAATATCATCGATCTAGAACTCAGATCTAGACCCGGCCAGTGTCCACTCTGAGTCATCCACCTGTAACTCTCTTTGACAACCTGAACCTATTTTGGTGTATTAAACCCATGTTTGTTCGGGCGGCCGGGTAGCGCAGCGGACTAAGCGTCTGTCTACCACCGCAGAGACAGTGGGATCGAATCCAACTGCTAACGGTGCCTCCGGCTTGGTCGGTCGTCCATACTGACACAATTGGCAGTGTCAGCGGGTGGGAAGCCGGTGGGGTGTGTGTCCTGGTCGTTGTAAACAGCGACTCCTACAGGTCAGTCAGGGCACCTGCACAGCGAGGGAGGGAACTGGGGAGGGTATAGTGTGACCCTCCCACGCGTTACACCTCCCCAGTGAGAGTCCTCGCTGTCAGGTGAAAAGAAGCGTCTGGCTGTCTCCTATGTATCGGAGGACGCATGTGATAGACTTCAGGGCTCCCTAGACCGGCAAGTGGGGGGCAAATGCGCGCAACGACCAGGAAGGGGAGGGGGGAATTGGTATAACGACTAAATTGGGATGGGAGAAAAATACAGAAAAAGGGAGGAGAAAAAGTAGATACAAAAAAATAACCCATGTTTGTTCAAGTCTACCCGACTGTCTACATTGATTGATCCGGGAACATTTCTCCCACAGTCTCCCGTTACCCTAAAATGTTCTAACGAAATAGCACAGTATAGTCTGAGTTGTTGAAACACAGAGTCCCCCTGACACACTTCCCAGAAACAACAGGGTATTCAATGACACATTAAATGCCTCTGTATTCAGTGGCAAAGCAAGAGGAAACACCTTGACAATGACCGTTCCTCGTATTTCTGTATTTGTGAATCATTTTACTATAATTGAATACGCTTTAACATATATTTATAACATTATTTTTAAAAACATTTCCCAGAGACCCCCCAAAATGTTGAGGCTTTCAGGCGGTCTTGAGTGTCAATCAAAGGGTCTGAGAGCCCCCCAAGACTCTCCACATATTTCACACTGTGGGTGTAGAGATGAGGGAAATCTAAATATGTAATTAAAGCAGGTTTCTCATTACCACTGCCTCAGGCATTGATTTACCATCCATCTTGCTTTGCTTCCAACTTTCAAATAACAATTAATATAAACAGGCCGCCATCAATGAAACACTTCTGAAACACGTCTGGCTCTTTAGCGACATTCCTTTCAAGTTGGCCTCCTTTCTAGAAGGATTATTCAAGACGTTTTTCTGACAACTTAGAACAATGTGTGGAGTTATTTACCAGGTACCAGGCTATGGGACACTTTCAACTACACCTTCCATATAGAATACTGATACGACTGGTGATTGAGGTCACAGATGACAAGTGTTTATCCCAGAGCCACTCTAGTACAGTGTGTAATACTAGCATAGTACAGTGTGGTAGAGCTGCTAAATTATGGCAAAAATCATAATCACAATTATTTTTGATTGATATTGAAATCACGATTGTAAAAACACGATTACTCATTGATTTGAGAACATCATATGATGACGACCAAAGGCTGCCTTTTCTTGTCATCTTCTACAAGTTACCAAAGACGTTTCAAAATAACTGAACAAATGTGCCATGGCTCCCTCCTCCCTCTCGACATACAAGCTGAAACGACTGTTTATGATTTGGGGGGGGGGGGGGGGGGGGGGGGTGCTCCGCTGTGAAGGAAGAGTGTGCTGCATTTACAACACAAGACGAAATGAGAGCAAAGCATGCGGCACAATAATCGTTTCATCTCAATTATCTTGTTTTCACTAATCGCGGGAAGCGAACATCTAAATTGAAATTGAAACTGGATTAACACTTTCAGTGCCGGCCGTGTTTTCCTTTTTACCCCCTTGAATGCCGCCACCCACTTCAATGATAGCGTTAAAAACGCATAATCTATGTTTTAAATTATGGCTATGTGTCTAATCTGCCCATCACTTATCAATGACTTGTTTGCAGTCAACATTGTCGAAACGGATTGTTTTTTAATCGGTTCATATCCTTTTTATAGCATTTCGAAAAGCTATCGTTTTCTCGAAAACTTCAGGAAAATAGAAAGATTCCGTCATAAACGGCATTTATTGGAATATTCTCGAATACACTAGACACGTTGTCATTTGTCGGCCTATTTATGAATCGTTTTCAAATAAATGCTAGATTATCGATAGTATATGTGTACTTATGCACGCTATAGAAGCGAGCTGAGAAATCGATTCTCTTATTTCCTCAACAGCACACACACACACACACATATATACACATACGGGACACGCTGTTATCTCAGTGAAAACAGCTCTGATTATCCTAAAACTGGTAACATAGACTCCTTACCTTAGATCAGATGTTCTCCAAAAAGATTATTCCAATTCCTGATCGCCATTCCAAATATCGATCGCGTTTATTGATTGATTATTGGCTGCTGTAAATATATATTCCAGGCTGCTTTCCATCTCGCGATCACTTCCCTCTTCATCAGATCCCTCGCCAGCATAGTGGAGCCAGTAGGCTCCCCCCCACAGATCCACCAGTGTAATCGAATGGCCTGCAGTTACACAGGGATAGACGATAGGGGGCGGTATTTTCCCATCGGAGCTCCTAGAGGGGCTGCTGTACCAACGGGAGACTCGGTTGATGAAATATGAATTCAGATCGCTAATAAATAATAAAAAAAAAACGACAATTCGCGTCGTCGGCACTCAATGGGGGGCATGAAATACCGACATAACACGTCACTGGCACTCAAAGTGTTAACGGAGCAGCCCTACAGTGTGGACGGAGTTGTTATTTGGTTTGTAACTGGAGAGGAAGCTGTGCAACAGGTGGTAAAGCCCAGCAGTGAATTCAAAGTCAACTGCAATAGGCAGGGGCTTTTTGGCAAAAATAATATACAAACTATTTCCATGACATAAACTTGGATATGGATATGACCAAACTCTGTGAGCCATTGGTTCTGATGTTGGCTGCATTACCTGATAGTATTTTAAGCGTTTCTAAATTCATTGTCGTGCCGGAATAGAAGAGGTATTTGAAAACACTGATAAAGAGCATTTTATGTGATGAATGACTAACGGTTCAAACAGCTCCCTCTCACGTCCAATTGTCTCGCTCTAAGTCTGGCCGTTTTGTCAAGAGTCTGGGGGCGACATGTGTGGGTGCCACGTCTCTGTCCGGCTGGATATCACCCGTCAGAAATAGCCATGATCACATGTCCTGGGCAACACAAGTGGGCTATAATTAGAACCCTACAGGCCCACAATGTGCTCCGTCTCAAACACACCCCTAGACTCCAACTCAAAGGGGGTCTTCCTCCAGCTGTGTCGTGAGGAGGCATCGGTCCCAAAGACGAGCCGCACATTTTCATCTCGGATAAAGAAGAATTGATTGATTGATTTTTTATTTGTCTCGAACATAGAAACATAAAACAAGTTTAAAAAGAAAATAAAAAAAGGTAAATAGTCAAAGTTTATTTCAGTTCAGTTCAGAGTTTTTATTTGCCACATGGAATCAATACAATCAGAGTTTCTTCATTACACAATCACAAATATCATTCCATGGACAAAAGGAGCAGGAAGAAGAATACATCTTATAGTTACCTGCCCCTTATTCCTAAATTACCTGCCCCTTATTCCTTATTTCCATACAATAAGTGTTCGAGAAGGAACAGGGGGAAGTAATAAACCTATCAAGCCCTGACCCTTCCTTACAATATTTTACATTATAGTATAATACAAATAAAAATGATATAACAAATA
The DNA here is from genome assembly GCF_963971535.1 of Notolepis coatsorum. NCBI lineage: Eukaryota > Metazoa > Chordata > Actinopteri > Aulopiformes > Paralepididae > Notolepis > Notolepis coatsorum. The sequence goes on from NC_140167.1 coordinate 211,072,697, forward strand.
ATGAAAAATAAAATAAAAGTACAGTTTTTTTTATATATACAAATATCCAAATGAGAAAAATAAAATCTATTGAATGATATGAAGAATGAAATAGGATGAGGCTGAAATGGAACACACTTGACATTCAGGTGAATTTTTCAAACTAATCATAACAGAAAGAAGAAGAAAAAACAACAGTGATGGGTTGTGCCAGGGTCCATTAATTGCAGACCCTTATTGCATTGATATTTCCTGTTTGTGTGAAATAAATAGCCAATAACCTTTTTCATATCACAATATTTTTAGCAGCCAAAGTGAGGGACACTCAGAATCAGATTCAGAATAATTTTTATTCATACAGTGAATTTGTCTTGGTGCTTGCTCACACAGGAAAGGCATAACACATATATAGCCTGGCCCTATATTATATAGTACTAATACTAAGAAAAAAGTAGATTTAAAATAAAAATGTACACAAAACACAATATAAACAGTAACAGAGAATATATATATGTGTAAAAAGTACCCAGAAATTATACTTAAGTGAAAGTATGGGTACCGTCTCAAAATCTGACTCAAGTAAAAGTCAAAGTATCTGGCTAAAAACACACTTGAGTAAAAGTAAAAAAGTCCTACTTTTAAATGTACTTAAGTACTAAAAAGTAAAAGTTAATAATTTTTTTTGAAAGGGATAGACCAGGGGTCTCAAACTCATTCCATCGTGGGCCAAGTTTTCATTTTAACTATACATTGCACCAGGTGAGTTAGTTGAAGAGGTGAACCACTTAGTGAAATCATCAGCTGGTGTTTAGGCAAGGCTGGAATAAAACCAAGCATACACTCTGCCCACAATGGTGTGTTCTGCGATAGACAATGAAGGTAAACTAACATGGACGGCATTCACATCACAGCATGAATAATATCACAATATTAAAAACAGAATGGTGTATCCTGAATAATATCACAATATTAACCACAGCATACTGGATTATCCTGAATAATATCACAATATTAGAGGCAGAATACTGGAGTACCCTGAATAATATCACAATATTAAAGACAGAATACTGGAGTATACCCTGAATAATATCACAATATTAAAGACAGAATACTGGAGTATACCCTGAATAATATCACAATATTAAAGACAGAATACTGGAGTACCCTGAATAATATCACAATATTAACCACAGCATAATGCGGATCTGACAGTCTATTCTTCTGATAGCAGGTGTTTAATCAAAGATCCCCGCTTTCTAGTCTTGCACAAGGACCAATCAGCATGGGTATGGGCGGGTTCATTTTCCATTGATGGGGATTTGATTGGCTGTTTACCTGCGGTCGCAGGATTAATAACGTTAACGTTAGTTCGGCCAGATAAACAATTAAAATGGTTGGACTGCATTTTAAATGTAAGGAGTAAAAAGTATGTTTTTTTCTCTCTGAAATGTAATGGAGTAAAAGTACAAACCTAATAATACTCGAGTAAAGTACAAATCCCCCAAAACAGTACTTAAGTATTGTAACAAAGTACAATTACTCAAGTACTTTACACCCCTGCTATAGTATTTGCATGGGTGGAGAGAATGACTTTGCTGTACACAGTATATAGAGTCTAATAAACACAGTCTTCAGAGCATTAGCCTTTGCACTTGAAGAGTTGTTAATGCAGGAGTTATCTACAGAATATACAGTATTATACACTGAGGGGGTGGAAGATGTGCAGTTACTTGCAGGGTGCACTGTACGGGATGATGTTTGGCAAAGGGCCGGGGGAGTCTTCAGTACAGTTGTCCATTCATTATATTCACACAGTGGCCATTTTGCTCTTATGTCATGAATGGTAAATGGTGCATTTATATAACAGCTTTTATCCAAAGTGCTTTAAAAAAAATGTTGTTCCTCACATTCACCCATTCACTCACACATTCACTCACACCGACGGCGACCATGCAAGGTGCCGACCTGCTGCTCATGGGGAGCAATTGGGGGATAAGTGTCTCGCTCAAGGGACACTTCCGACACACTGCCCGGGAGGAGCGGGAACCAGATGACCGCTCTACCTCCCTGAGCCGTGCACCGTCACCCCTGTCAGGCTCGGGGTGGGATTTGGAATCCCTGTCTGAGCCTGACATTAGAGCGAAAGAGCGAAAAAAAATGCTTGTGTCTCTCACTGTTTTCATCATGGAAAGGAAGACGTGGTGACCAGGGTGGTGCGAGGGGTCGCTAGATGATCTTGTTTCCCCGCTTCCTGGTCCTCAAGTAGGCCTTTCACACCGGCCGGAGCCGGTTCCCGAACGTAATCTCGAACCGGCCCCGGCCGGTGTGAAAGGCCTAAAGGTGTAGAGAGGTCCTGAGGGCTGGCAGGTTTCCAGCCTGCGGTAGAGCGTCGTCTGGTGATCGGAAAGGTTCCCGGTTCAATTCCCACTCCACCACTGGGCAGCGTGTCGAAGTGTCCTTGAGCAAGACACTTAACCCCCTAACTGCTCCCAATGAGCAGGTTGGCACCTTGCACGGTGCAAGTGAACGGGTGAATGTGACAACAAAAAAATTGTAAAGCTGCTTTGGATAAAAGCTCGAAATAAATGCACCATTTACCATTTCAGCCAACGATTCTCACTGCTGCTTGGATGACGGGTTTCAGTCTGGCCTCATCCCGACGTGCTAGCCGATATATAAAATACCATGGCCAGGCAAGTACAGAATCCTCAGCTGGGAAAACCTGACAACATACACTGATGCCTGCCTACTGTTCAAGATCTTAAATGGCATGGCCCCTCCACCTCTCAGTACTTTTGTCAAACAAAAAACATCTCATAATAGGTCCACAAGATCTACCCAGAGAGGGGGCTGTTCTGTGCCGTTTAGGTCCAGCTCCTTCAGTCAGTCCTGTTTTGCAGTCAGAGCCACTCAGTTCTGGAACATCCTACCAACTGAAATAAGACACTGTGCTACCTTTACAAAAGGTGTTATACCGTGGTGAATATTGTATAGTTTCAGAGTGATCCTGGCTAATTCCTGGTAACTGTGTTATGGAGCAATACGTGAATTTAGCTAAAAGTGTTCGCGTTGCTCGCCTGGACACGCTACTATTTCCAATTCAAAGGTATATAATAGGTATTATGTTTCATCATGAATGCATGAAAGGGGGGGGGGTCGTTTTCTGATGCTTTGATCATCAGCAACGGCATACGTTTTGGAGTACGTTACATATGATCGTTGCGATCGATGTGAAATCATTGTTGGATCAAAGTAGGATTGATGTCATATAGTCCTTACCTTTACTAGGAGGTATCCCAAAAAGAATATTCCAATTGTCTGATCGCGATTTCCAGTATTGATGTCCATCTGGTCCCGGATATAATTTGGCACAATTTATGGATCGAGTGTGCTAGATGCATTTCAAGTTGCTTGGGTGAAGTGTTAGACTTGCCTGGACCAAAATTCTCCGCCCGGAGGAAATTAGATGTGACACACAGTGTGAAATAAGGTTTCAAAGGGTGGGCGATACTGCCACCTAGCAGAATGCAGCCGGTATTGCACTCTTGGAATCTCAGAATGATTTCCTATGGTAACACGAGGTCTGTGAACCTGTAATGAATAAAAAAATCGAATAAAAGAAAAAAGGATCTAAAAACTAGTTTACTCGTCTTTGTCGCTCAGCGCATGGCGGCCAAAAACTAGTTAACTCGTCTTTGGCTCCCAATGTGTTAATCAGTTCACTGTGAATTTTATTATTGGTTTTACTATTATGTTGGATTGTGTTGTAAATACTGGGTTTTACTTTGAATGCTTCTGTTCTAGGTGTATTGTCGGTCTTATAACATCTTGCCAAAAGGACTACAGTTGCGAATTAGCCAGCTGGCTAAAACTGACACATTTACAGAAATGTTTATTAATGTTTACTGTCCTTTTTAAAATAAACTGAAACTGAACCGAAAGACCATAATAATAATCTGAATCCTCCATTTTCTTTGCAGATAACATTTGAAGCGGGCCTGTCTGTCAACTTGTCACTGTGGCACAAACATGACCGAGGTGGCACAACAGTTTGTGGCCGATGTCGTTCACGACATGGATGACGTTGCGAGTGAACACGAAGACGACACGAGCGATGACGTGGCGCGCGAGGAAGATGTGAAACACGGAGAGGACGATGTGAAACACGGAGCGGACGATGTGAAACACGGAGCGGACGATGTGAAACACAGTGAAGATGATGTGAAACACAGTGAAGATGAAAACGAGGAGGAGGAATCACCTGACAAAGACGCGATCGACGAGGAGCACAAGGTGAACGGTGTGGATCACAAAGAGGAAGACGATGATGATGAATCCCAAGTAAATGGACTGGATCATGATCATGATGATGATGATGATGATGACGATGATGATGATGATGATGCAAAGGAGACGGTGAAAGATGATGAAACAAATGAAGAATCTCAAAACATTTCTGAAGTGTCACTGAGACAAGAGGTGAGAGGCGGGAGTTCTCTGTTAGACAATCAATGTCATTGTTGTTTTTAGATCTGATTAGATGTAGCTACAGATATGTAAGAGGACTATGTGCAGGTAAGTACAGACGGGTGTGGATGTGGCGAGAATAAATAAATATACATTTACATTTACATTTAGTCATTTAGCTGACGCTTTTATCCAAAGCGACTTACAAGTTCTGTGCGACAAGACAGCAAGAAGGGTATAACTCTATCAGCTGAGTAACAATGTTCATCAAAGTGTTGCGTGTTACAGTGTAGGTTAGTTTATTAGGACAAGTGCATGACAGTAAGGTTAGTCGGGGTTAGATTTTTTTTTTTTTTTTTTTTTTTTTTTTTTATCATTTCAGATAATGGTTGAAGAAGTGAGTCTTTAGTCGACGGCGAAAGATTGGACGGGATTCGGCTGTCCTAACTGGGATGGGTAGTTCATTCCACCATTGTGGGGCAAGGACTGAGAATAGGCGGCTTCTCTTTGATGACCCTCCGGGAGCTTGGATAGGAGTAGATCTGAGGCGGCCAGAAGACGCAGAGCGTAGGGGTCTTGAGGGTGTGTAGTTAGAGACCATTGACCGAAGGTAGGCGGGAGCGGTTCCCTTTGCCGCACGGTATGCTAGGTCGAGGGCCTTGAAGTGGATACGTGCAGCAATGGGGAGCCAGTGCAGGTCCCTAAGAAGTGGGGTGACATGGGCTGACTTCGGTAGGTGTATATATATACGGTATATACAGCATTATTGTACAGTACATGCTATCATACAGAGCTATGGGGTATATGCAGGTGTACAAGTATGTATATAGAGGGGTTATATGCATGTATATTCAGACAAATAGGAATATATATGCAGTAAATATAAAATATAGATATGTGGTATATCCAGCACTGTTGTACCATACAGTTGTATCATACAGAGTATATGGGTAGACTATTAGTATGAGCTGGGTAGTTAAGATTATTATGATTACTATGATTACAGTGTAGGGCAGTTACAGTTACAGTTAAAGGTACAATTATATTAAACTGTTTCTTAATATTCTTTACCGCATAAATGTGACCTTGGCGCCTCTTTGTGTTCTCTTAGCGCCACGTGATTCTCTTCCTTGTTTGTCTGTCCAGTGGATTCTTACCTCATCCCTCAAAAGTCCCCACCGCATAACTTCCATTATCGTATAACGTTCATCCTTCCGTCTCATCCACTGTCTCATCCTGATGATGATGATGATGATGATGATGATGATGATGATGATGATGAATAGTTTATTTTCGGTCTTTGTTTACAGATCAATCAAAAACACACTTGTGTGGACTTTCAAAAGAAAAAAAAAGAAGAAAAATCACAAATGTACATATTCTTTTTTTTTGTATCCACTTTTTCTCCCATTTTCTATTTTTCTCCCATCCCAATTTCGTATCATCCAATTCAACCCTCCCCTGTCTCGAACGCTATTTCTTGCCTCCCACAAGCCGGCTGCAATGTGGACTAAGTCATACATAGCACGAGTCCCCTCCGATACTCGAGGTAACACCAGTCACATCTTTTCACCTGCGCGGCGCGATCTTTCAGCGTCAGGGGTCTGCGCTTTGGAGGGGCGCCGCCCCCATCGCTTCCTGATTCTACTGCGCAGGCGCACCAACCGACCTGTAGGAGTCGCTGTCCACAATGCCCGATCCCCACCCATCAGTTTCCCACCCCCTAATACTGCCAATGTGTATTAGTACGGATGACCAGCTAAACTGAAAGCAATGTGGAGCGCTGGGCTCGAACAGGCGAACCCAGCGTCTCCAGTATTCGTGGTGAGCGCCTTTCCCACTGCACCACGTAGCCGCCCTACAAATGTACATATTCAAAGTAAGCTCACACACAAAATCCAAACTCAATGACCGAAAAATGGAATAGGCTGAAGCACATGCTTATTTTTGCCTATCCTTTACAATTCTTAAAAACTAAATATACGTTAATATAAGAAAGAAAAACTTAAAATATGCTGCAAGATATAATAATTTTTTTTTAAAGAAAAACAAAAAACAAATGTTTGATGTTTTACTCAAAACTGTACTCCTGAATTATTTTATCCTTCAGGGCCTTTTTAAATCCCCCCTGAGAGGTACACAACTTCAACCCGTCACAAAGACTATTCCACAATTTAACTCTCAAAATTGAAACACATCTAGCTTTTACATTAGTTCTTACCCTTTTACATGTTTTAACCCTTGTGCCTTGTTAAGTAACTGACAGAGTTGTCACCTGGCTTAGTGCATGAAAAGATTGCATCACGTTCAAGGTCATAAAAAACTTAATTTGTAATATTTCGTTCCAATAATTTTTTTATGAATACCACTATGAACCGAACTCAACATATCTATCAAAGATTCCAAATATTTCCGTTTGTAGGGTTATGGTTAGGGTTAGGGTTAGGGTTGGGGTTAGGGTTAGGGTTAGGGTTGGGGTTAGGGTTAGGTTAGGGTTAGGGTTGGGGTTGGGGTTAGGTTGAGGGACTGTTGAGCAAGTGTTGGGGTGGGCACGGGCACAGGGATGCGATTTTACCTTCTCCTAATCTTTCTGTCTGGGTAACCCTAACCCTAACCCTAACCCTAACCCCCATGGCAAGAAATAAACCACTATGGACGGTTTTGAAAGCTAATATTGTTAACTTTTGTGTTAGAGGGTTTCAAAATCTAATCTTTTCAAATTCTGTGAATATATGGAAAATAAGCAAACGGACACAATTTCATGACATAATAATCAACACAGCCATCGTTGTACACAGAAACACAAAAAAATATAGGCAAAAAACACAAAATAGTCGCTAAGGGGGCAGAAGAGTTAAGAATACACAACCCTCTTAACACTTTGATCGCCATGGGTTAAATTCATAATTTACCATCTCTCGCCATCTCTATTTGTCTATGGAGAAGTTCCCCTTCTTTGCAGGGCTATAACATTTTAAATTCTATTGCTAAATTGCCATTATTATGGCCCATTCAATGTCCTATATGTATTGTTCAGGGTGTAGCAACGTTAAACTTTTTCATTCACATATTCATACTAAAATATGGTCTAAAGTATAAGTATGTTTTTATCGTTTTCTGCAGCTTTCTTCAGAACGTGATTTATAGCCCTAAATGCATTATATTGATGATCAAATACAGTTTGGTAGGAATCTGTGCGAGATAAAAAATTTCAACTGGACGTGGTTCTAGAAGTTACTACGTGTCATCTGATGATGACCGGATGGGCGGGGGATCGTTTATAATTCCGTGGGCAGCGTTAGATGATTCATCCAGAGTGGGTCATATGTTCATCATAGCAGTTTATATGGAACACGTTAGAATATAACGCTGAATCTTACCGTGGCTTCCTCGCGCCGCTGGCAGATGAGCGTGGAACAGAATTTTTTCTATTATGGGATGGAGAAATGCCCGATCCATTTCCAGGTTGTATAATAGTATATACGTCCAAATCATGTTGTTTTTTCGAGTTATTTGCACCGATCGATGTTCACTGTGTCAAGACAGAATCTCTCTAACGATAGCGAGTGCCCGGACCACATATGGATGAGCACTACCGGTTCAAAGGCTCATTTCCGGTTGGCGATCTGCCGATCGGCCACCAGATGGCGCTCTTGAACCGCTAGAGAGTTGAGTGGAGCTTTGCAGTGTGTCTCAGGGCTCCGGGGGGGAAATATGATTTCGATGACAGATTTTTGAAATATTGACATCAAAGACGAGTTACGGCGTCTTCGGCAGAATGAGCATGGCTAGGAATGACGTCTTAACTCGTCCCCGGCGATCATAGTGTTAAATGATACTTTCCTCCACAGAGACTCCTCAGGTCCAGGAAGCCTGTGGCCCGGAGCTACGTGCCCAAGCTGAACGCGGACAAGGGCGACGTGAAGAACAAGTTCGAGCTGATGCAGAAGGCGCGGGAGGAGCGGAGTCGTGCTCGGAACACGGGCGAGCAGCAGAAGAGGAAGGAGCAATACATCAAGGAGCGGGAGTATGGCCGCAGGAAGCAGCAGGTCAAAGACAGATAACCCCCCCACTAACCCCCCCGCCGTGACCTGCATGGCATGATGATGGTGATGATGATAATATATATATATACAGGTGCAGCTCAATACATTTGAATATCGTGGAAAAGTCAATATTAGGGCTGTCTTAAATACTTCGAAGCTTTGTTCGATGGGCATGGGATTCGAATATGGAAAAAAAAATCAAACAAATTAATATATTTTTTTTAAATGTATATATAAAATAAAATAAAAAATTATCTTGAAGCTTAGAATTAAAATCAAATCTCGGCCCCGAAGCTTCGAATTCCAAAAATTCCAGCCAGCAGTAATTTGTGCAAAAGGAGCCCCAACAAAGTACTGAGTGAACATACATTCAACATACTTTTCAGAAGGCAGACATTTCTATATACATTTTTTTTGTATTGGTCTTATGTAATATTCAAACTTCTGAGACACTGAATTTTGGGCTGTAAGCCATAATCATCCAAATTAAAACAAAATAAAGGCTTAAAATATTTCACTTTGTGTGTAATGAATCTATAATATATGGGAGTTTCGCTTTTTGAATTGAATTACTGAAATAAAATAACGTTTCCACGATATTCTAATTGATTGAGCTGCACCTGTATAATATACTAACCTACATTGTAGCACTCGACACTTTGATGAACATTGTTACTCAGCTGATAGAGTTGTGCCCTTCCTGATGACTTGTCGTACAAAACTTGTAAGTCGCTTTGGATAAAAGCGTTCAGCTAAATGTAAATGTAATGTAAATGTAAATGATGAGGGGCATCACCTGGCATCACCTGGCATCAATGCTGGCGGTTTGTGTGAGAATTCACTGCAACAACCACCACCAACCAAATATTTCATATAGGGCTGTCAGTTTATCGCGTTAATTAGATTAATTAATTACACAGCAAATGATCGCGTTATGAAAATTAACTAAAAATGTATTTAAAAAATTATATATATATATTTTTTTAAATCTCATTCCTTCTATAACAACGTAGAATAAACATTTACAAACTTTTTTTTTAAATGGTCCATTTGCATGTTCTTGGTATCTGATTCTAGGGACATCTATGGATCTCAGGGGATGTATTCCCAGTGTCAGAAATACTGTGTCTGTTACTAGGCTTGAGTAAATTGTAATGAACCAAATGAGAATAACAATTAAATTCTTTTTTTTTACTGTGAATAACACCATGCTAAAATTGACCAGACCTGAAAAATGTAAGCAAATGAATAAAGGGAAGATGATTAAACAGAAGGTTTTGTAGATACAGTACTCTACAGTATTCTGCCATCCGGACACATGCAATTTGAAATATGATTATAGAATATAGAATATCAGGCCTAAAATGGTTATGCGATTAAAATGTGATTAATTAGATTAATTAATTACAAATCCTGTAATTAATTAGATACATTTTTTTAATCGCCTGACAGCACTAATTTCATAAATAATGAACTCATTCATTCATTGTTGAATGAAAACAAATATTGGCAATGATTTCATGTAATAATGAGCTTTAGCTTGTGCTTGAACATTTTAATTTTATATTTTTAACCCAATTAATGGTCATTATGCACTGAAACACATTATAGGCTACATCTGGCTGGCAGGCTCTGCACTAAGACTAACCTGTGGTCAAATAAATACAACGATTTGTATTTATCAGATCAGGGGTCTGATGTGAGTGGATTACCAGGTGATACACGGAGGAAACAACCATCCTTATGACCAGCCGTACGGTCGCTCAGCCAGGCCAGGACACCTATGGTGATCTCCCGTCTGTGCTAAGGCAATGCTGTCCAATCAAAAGCCTACCTGCAAGGCCACATGACCCAGCTATTAGCGAGGATTAGGCCTGTGTCCTTGCTGGAACCAGCATGGCTTCTGAGGTGCAAAGCAGATGATCCCGGCTAAACCGTAAACCCAGCCCTGCTCTCTGTTCCCGATCCGCTACAGATAAAAGAACTCCTCGCGTCCAGCGATGAGGAAGAGGAGGTGAAGCCAGCCAAGGTAGAGAAATCCTACGTGCCCAAGATCACTGGTAAGACGTGCTGAGGGATTGGCAGGGATTTGGCAGGGAGGAGGAGGTATACAGTGAGTACGGCATCGTGACCTCTTACATGTGCTTTGTTCTCTTGTTGACATGCGGGCTCCTCAGGCAGTGTCAAAGGGAAGTTCGCCGTGATGGAGAAACAGAGACAAGAGAAGGAGAGGAATAGGGCAGAAGGAGAGAGGAAGAGGAGGACTGCCCAGGACCACATGGAAAAATCCAAGATTCAAAAAGAGCTAGAGAAGAAAGCCGTGGAGGTGAGTGAGGTTGGGGTCTGGTTAGGCGGGGCGGGGGGTTCCACCAGGCCACAGGAAATGTACCAGTGATGTCTATAGTATTTACATGTTGCTGTAGAGAATGGTCTAGGTTATTTAACTGGTGCTGTAGGGAACGACCTCCATGTATAGGATGAGTTATTTTTACAAGGCAGTGGAGGCTGCATGCAGGTCTAAACCCGGCAATGGAGTCACTACATACCATGGCCCAGCATAGGGACTCAGGATATCTGACATTGGAGGATGTGCGTAAACAGCGTCACAGAATAAGGTCTTTCACATACAACATACGACCACAGCAAGACTCTTAACTACGCCACCCTTCAATGTAGTTTAAGCAGAAGGTTAAATGTTATGTATAACGATTGTTGTTCCAGCTATTATAGCCCATTACATTCTACTTACTCAGAATACTAATTCTGGCCTTGTTCTTGTAAAGTAAATCAAAAGTAATCAAATCAATAATGATTGTGTCAATCCAAATGTGCAATAGTAAAAGTAATGCTTTTCACAGCCCTGTAACTAGCAAGCAAGTGTGATTTCATCCAGCCTTTTATTTTGACAGAGTATACAGACATCATGTGCGCAGAGGTTCACCTCTGATGGTTGTACGACTGTAGGGCTTCACCAGCTGTCAACAGTTGTTATGACAACAGTATAAAACCTTATCTTAGTGACATCATCAACTCTCCTCAATAACCTGCTTTCCACTATATATGTATGGTATAATAGACATTATCTTCCCCTTTACCATTGTGGTGGTTCTCAGTAAGTTCCCCATTAAAAAATCTGTTACATTAAAACGGCATGTTGTTTTTTCACGTTGCTTTTGATCTAGTATCTAGTATTATAAGCGTTTTAACTTGGCTCTTGCGAGCTCCATTTGTCCCGGCGTTAGAGAAGTGGCTAATGTCTCACTAAGACCCCATGGTGGTGGTGATCTAGAAACAAATGGTCCACAATATGCCCTCCTGCTCCGGCCTGCCACACATACCGCAACACAGACCGCCAGGTGTAGACAGCATGTGACTGGCAACTGTTTCCGACACCACCGCTCACTCACTCACTCACTGACTAAATTAGCCCCTAACCCCCTCCTCTCTCTGACCGAATTAGACACTCCTATCTTAGACTGACACGCATACTGACCCACTGCAAATGGTAACCGTTAGGCCAAATTATTCTCACCCCACCCCCACCCCACCAAAACGACACAATGCCAGACCCCCTCCGGTCTGTTTGATGGCCACGTCTGGCCCGTGTATACGTCAAACGCAAGAACGTCGTGAGCTAAATGTTTTTATTTTTTTTGTATCTACTTTTCCTCCCCCTGTTCTTCTGTATTTTTCTCCCATCCCAAGTTGGTCGTTATGCCAATTCCCTTCCCTCCCTTCCTGGTCGTTGCGCAGTGTAGTTTGGCACAGTGTAGTTTGGCACAGTGTAGTTTGGCACAGTGTAGTTTGGCACAGTGTAGTTTGGCACAGTGTAGTTTGGCACAGTGTAGTTTGGGGTGTGTGGTTTGGGGTGTGTGGTTTGGTGAAAATTATGTAGAGAATTAATGGTCACCATTTGCAGTGGGTCAGTTCCTTCCTTGTACCTTTTATTTAACCAGGCAGATCAATTAAGAACAAATTCGTATTTTCAGTGACGGCCTGGCGTGAGGAATAAAGGTCCCCTCGAAAGGGTAACAGGGCATTTTTTTAATAAAATAGAATAGAAGAGAGACATATGGTACAAACATCACAAAGGTACGGGAAATAATTAAAACACACATCGAACAAACAACCAAATTAAATGACATACATGATACATGATACATACATGAAGCAGAACAGTCAAATTACAGTTAAAAGGCTGGGTGACAGTTGCAGGTGTGTAATATAATAGAGAGGAGAAGGGGAATCAACATCTTATCTTCAGTCTCAGTGTGTTGGTACAGTGCATACTGTGAGTGACCTCTGTGATCTGTTTTGTACATCAACACCTTGCAAGCTGTGTTTTTGACCGTTACATTTTATTTTCTTTGCGAATGTCTCACTCCTAGCATGCTACAGGGACAGTCTGCACACACTGGAAGCTCCTAGCATGCTACAGGGACAGTCTGCACACACTGGAAGCTCCTAGCATGCTACAGGGACAGTCTGCACACACTGGAAGCTCCTAGCATGCTACAGGGACAGTCTGCACACACTGGAAGCTCCTAGCATGCTACAGGGACAGTCTGCACACACTGGAAGCTCCTAGCATGCTACAGGGACAGTCTGCACACACTGGAAGCTCCTAGCATGCTACAGGGACAGTCTGCACACACTGGAAGCTCCTAGCATGCTACAGGGACAGTCTGCACACACTGGAAGCTCCTAGCATGCTACAGGGACAGTCTGCACACACTGGAAGCTCCTAGCATGCTACAGGGACAGTCTGCACACACTGGAAGCTCCTAGCATGCTACAGGGACAGTCTGCACACACTGGAAGCTCCTAGCATGCTACAGGGACAGTCTGCACACACTGGAAGCTCCTAGCATGCTACAGGGACAGTCTGCACACACTGGAAGCTCCTAGCATGCTACAGGGACAGTCTGCACACACTGGAAGCTCCTAGCATGCTACAGGGACAGTCTGCACACACTGGAAGCTCCTAGCATGCTACAGGGACAGTCTGCACACACTGGAAGCTCCTAGCATGCTACAGGGACAGTCTGCACACACTGGAAGCTCCTAGCATGCTACAGGGACAGTCTGCACACACTGGAAGCTCCTAGCATGCTACAGGGACAGTCTGCACACACTGGAAGCTCCTAGCATGCTACAGGGACAGTCTGCACACACTGGAAGCTCCTAGCATGCTACAGGGACAGTCTGCACACACTGGAAGCTCCTAGCATGCTACAGGGACAGTCTGCACACACTGGAAGCTCCTAGCATGCTACAGGGACAGTCTGCACACACTGGAAGCTCCTAGCATGCTACAGGGACAGTCTGCACACACTGGAAGCTCCTAGCATGCTACAGGGACAGTCTGCACACACTGGAAGCTCCTAGCATGCTACAGGGACAGTCTGCACACACTGGAAGCTCCTAGCATGCTACAGGGACAGTCTGCACACACTGGAAGCTCCTAGCATGCTACAGGGACAGTCTGCACACACTGGAAGCTCCTAGCATGCTACAGGGACAGTCTGCACACACTGGAAGCTCCTAGCATGCTACAGGGACAGTCTGCACACACTGGAAGCTCCTAGCATGCTACAGGGACAGTCTGCACACACTGGAAGCTCCTAGCATGCTACAGGGACAGTCTGCACACACTGGAAGCTCCTAGCATGCTACAGGGACAGTCTGCACACACTGGAAGCTCCTAGCATGCTACAGGGACAGTCTGCACACACTGGAAGCTCCTAGCATGCTACAGGGACAGTCTGCACACACTGGAAGCTCCTAGCATGCTACAGGGACAGTCTGCACACACTGGAAGCTCCTAGCATGCTACAGGGACAGTCTGCACACACTGGAAGCTCCTAGCATGCTACAGGGACAGTCTGCACACACTGGAAGCTCCTAGCATGCTACAGGGACAGTCTGCACACACTGGAAGCTCCTAGCATGCTACAGGGACAGTCTGCACACACTGGAAGCTCCTAGCATGCTACAGGGACAGTCTGCACACACTGGAAGCTCCTAGCATGCTACAGGGACAGTCTGCACACACTGGAAGCTCCTAGCATGCTACAGGGACAGTCTGCACACACTGGAAGCTCCTAGCATGCTACAGGGACAGTCTGCACACACTGGAAGCTCCTAGCATGCTACAGGGACAGTCTGCACACACTGGAAGCTCCTAGCATGCTACAGGGACAGTCTGCACACACTGGAAGCTCCTAGCATGCTACAGGGACAGTCTGCACACACTGGAAGCTCCTAGCATGCTACAGGGACAGTCTGCACACACTGGAAGCTCCTAGCATGCTACAGGGACAGTCTGCACACACTGGAAGCTCCTAGCATGCTACAGGGACAGTCTGCACACACTGGAAGCTCCTAGCATGCTACAGGGACAGTCTGCACACACTGGAAGCTCCTAGCATGCTACAGGGACAGTCTGCACACACTGGAAGCTCCTAGCATGCTACAGGGACAGTCTGCACACACTGGAAGCTCCTAGCATGCTACAGGGACAGTCTGCACACACTGGAAGCTCCTAGCATGCTACAGGGACAGTCTGCACACACTGGAAGCTCCTAGCATGCTACAGGGACAGTCTGCACACACTGGAAGCTCCTAGCATGCTACAGGGACAGTCTGCACACACTGGAAGCTCCTAGCATGCTACAGGGACAGTCTGCACACACTGGAAGCTCCTAGCATGCTACAGGGACAGTCTGCACACACTGGAAGCTCCTAGCATGCTACAGGGACAGTCTGCACACACTGGAAGCTCCTAGCATGCTACAGGGACAGTCTGCACACACTGGAAGCTCCTAGCATGCTACAGGGACAGTCTGCACACACTGGAAGCTCCTAGCATGCTACAGGGACAGTCTGCACACACTGGAAGCTCCTAGCATGCTACAGGGACAGTCTGCACACACTGGAAGCTCCTAGCATGCTACAGGGACAGTCTGCACACACTGGAAGCTCCTAGCATGCTACAGGGACAGTCTGCACACACTGGAAGCTCCTAGCATGCTACAGGGACAGTCTGCACACACTGGAAGCTCCTAGCATGCTACAGGGACAGTCTGCACACACTGGAAGCTCCTAGCATGCTACAGGGACAGTCTGCACACACTGGAAGCTCCTAGCATGCTACAGGGACAGTCTGCACACACTGGAAGCTCCTAGCATGCTACAGGGACAGTCTGCACACACTGGAAGCTCCTAGCATGCTACAGGGACAGTCTGCACACACTGGAAGCTCCTAGCATGCTACAGGGACAGTCTGCACACACTGGAAGCTCCTAGCATGCTACAGGGACAGTCTGCACACACTGGAAGCTCCTAGCATGCTACAGGGACAGTCTGCACACACTGGAAGCTCCTAGCATGCTACAGGGACAGTCTGCACACACTGGAAGCTCCTAGCATGCTACAGGGACAGTCTGCACACACTGGAAGCTCCTAGCATGCTACAGGGACAGTCTGCACACACTGGAAGCTCCTAGCATGCTACAGGGACAGTCTGCACACACTGGAAGCTCCTAGCATGCTACAGGGACAGTCTGCACACACTGGAAGCTCCTAGCATGCTACAGGGACAGTCTGCACACACTGGAAGCTCCTAGCATGCTACAGGGACAGTCTGCACACACTGGAAGCTCCTAGCATGCTACAGGGACAGTCTGCACACACTGGAAGCTCCTAGCATGCTACAGGGACAGTCTGCACACACTGGAAGCTCCTAGCATGCTACAGGGACAGTCTGCACACACTGGAAGCTCCTAGCATGCTACAGGGACAGTCTGCACACACTGGAAGCTCCTAGCATGCTACAGGGACAGTCTGCACACACTGGAAGCTCCTAGCATGCTACAGGGACAGTCTGCACACACTGGAAGCTCCTAGCATGCTACAGGGACAGTCTGCACACACTGGAAGCTCCTAGCATGCTACAGGGACAGTCTGCACACACTGGAAGCTCCTAGCATGCTACAGGGACAGTCTGCACACACTGGAAGCTCCTAGCATGCTACAGGGACAGTCTGCACACACTGGAAGCTCCTAGCATGCTACAGGGACAGTCTGCACACACTGGAAGCTCCTAGCATGCTACAGGGACAGTCTGCACACACTGGAAGCTCCTAGCATGCTACAGGGACAGTCTGCACACACTGGAAGCTCCTAGCATGCTACAGGGACAGTCTGCACACACTGGAAGCTCCTAGCATGCTACAGGGACAGTCTGCACACACTGGAAGCTCCTAGCATGCTACAGGGACAGTCTGCACACACTGGAAGCTCCTAGCATGCTACAGGGACAGTCTGCACACACTGGAAGCTCCTAGCATGCTACAGGGACAGTCTGCACACACTGGAAGCTCCTAGCATGCTACAGGGACAGTCTGCACACACTGGAAGCTCCTAGCATGCTACAGGGACAGTCTGCACACACTGGAAGCTCCTAGCATGCTACAGGGACAGTCTGCACACACTGGAAGCTCCTAGCATGCTACAGGGACAGTCTGCACACACTGGAAGCTCCTAGCATGCTACAGGGACAGTCTGCACACACTGGAAGCTCCTAGCATGCTACAGGGACAGTCTGCACACACTGGAAGCTCCTAGCATGCTACAGGGACAGTCTGCACACACTGGAAGCTCCTAGCATGCTACAGGGACAGTCTGCACACACTGGAAGCTCCTAGCATGCTACAGGGACAGTCTGCACACACTGGAAGCTCCTAGCATGCTACAGGGACAGTCTGCACACACTGGAAGCTCCTAGCATGCTACAGGGACAGTCTGCACACACTGGAAGCTCCTAGCATGCTACAGGGACAGTCTGCACACACTGGAAGCTCCTAGCATGCTACAGGGACAGTCTGCACACACTGGAAGCTCCTAGCATGCTACAGGGACAGTCTGCACACACTGGAAGCTCCTAGCATGCTACAGGGACAGTCTGCACACACTGGAAGCTCCTAGCATGCTACAGGGACAGTCTGCACACACTGGAAGCTCCTAGCATGCTACAGGGACAGTCTGCACACACTGGAAGCTCCTAGCATGCTACAGGGACAGTCTGCACACACTGGAAGCTCCTAGCATGCTACAGGGACAGTCTGCACACACTGGAAGCTCCTAGCATGCTACAGGGACAGTCTGCACACACTGGAAGCTCCTAGCATGCTACAGGGACAGTCTGCACACACTGGAAGCTCCTAGCATGCTACAGGGACAGTCTGCACACACTGGAAGCTCCTAGCATGCTACAGGGACAGTCTGCACACACTGGAAGCTCCTAGCATGCTACAGGGACAGTCTGCACACACTGGAAGCTCCTAGCATGCTACAGGGACAGTCTGCACACACTGGAAGCTCCTAGCATGCTACAGGGACAGTCTGCACACACTGGAAGCTCCTAGCATGCTACAGGGACAGTCTGCACACACTGGAAGCTCCTAGCATGCTACAGGGACAGTCTGCACACACTGGAAGCTCCTAGCATGCTACAGGGACAGTCTGCACACACTGGAAGCTCCTAGCATGCTACAGGGACAGTCTGCACACACTGGAAGCTCCTAGCATGCTACAGGGACAGTCTGCACACACTGGAAGCTCCTAGCATGCTACAGGGACAGTCTGCACACACTGGAAGCTCCTAGCATGCTACAGGGACAGTCTGCACACACTGGAAGCTCCTAGCATGCTACAGGGACAGTCTGCACACACTGGAAGCTCCTAGCATGCTACAGGGACAGTCTGCACACACTGGAAGCTCCTAGCATGCTACAGGGACAGTCTGCACACACTGGAAGCTCCTAGCATGCTACAGGGACAGTCTGCACACACTGGAAGCTCCTAGCATGCTACAGGGACAGTCTGCACACACTGGAAGCTCCTAGCATGCTACAGGGACAGTCTGCACACACTGGAAGCTCCTAGCATGCTACAGGGACAGTCTGCACACACTGGAAGCTCCTAGCATGCTACAGGGACAGTCTGCACACACTGGAAGCTCCTAGCATGCTACAGGGACAGTCTGCACACACTGGAAGCTCCTAGCATGCTACAGGGACAGTCTGCACACACTGGAAGCTCCTAGCATGCTACAGGGACAGTCTGCACACACTGGAAGCTCCTAGCATGCTACAGGGACAGTCTGCACACACTGGAAGCTCCTAGCATGCTACAGGGACAGTCTGCACACACTGGAAGCTCCTAGCATGCTACAGGGACAGTCTGCACACACTGGAAGCTCCTAGCATGCTACAGGGACAGTCTGCACACACTGGAAGCTAAGAGAATAAGAGTGATGTTTTTCAAGTGCACTGCTCTTCATCACTCCTTGCGGGCGGAATACTAAAAAAA
>NC_140167.1:211096562-211201451 GCF_963971535.1 Notolepis coatsorum
CTATCTATCTATCTATCTATCTATCTATCTATCTATCTATCTATCTATCTATCTATCTATCTATCTATCTATCTATCTATCTATCTATCTATCTATCTATCTATCTATCTATCTATCTATCTATCTATCTATCTATCTATCTATCTATCTATCTATCTATCTATCTATCTATCTATCTATCTATCTATCTATCTATCTATCTATCTATCTATCTATCTATCTATCTATCTATCTATCTATCTATCTATCTATCTATCTATCTATCTATCTATCTATCTATCTATCTATCTATCTATCTACAAACAGAGCCCATTGAAGCCCGCCCCCCGGCTTTGTATTGTTAATCAGTTTGTAGATGATGATGACGAGGTGTTGTCGATGGCTTTGTATTATTTTTTTTTAAATCTTTTTCCCCCTCCTCTTTTCTCCCATCCCAATGTTAGTCGTTATGCCAATTCCCAATCCCCTTCCTGGTCGCTGCGCACAGTCGGTCTGGGAGAGTGGAGACTATCACATGCTTCCTCCGACACATGTGTAGCCAATCAACCGCTTCTTTTCACCTGGCAGCGCGGACTCTCACTGAGAGGGTGTAACGTGTGGAAGGATCACACTACCCCCCTTAGATCCTTTCCTCGCTGAGCAGGCGCCCCGACCGAACTGTAGGAGTCGCTGTTTACAATGACCAGGACCCACCCACCGGCTTCCCACCCTCTAACACTGCCAATTGTGTTAGTACGACGACCGGCCAAGCCGGAAGCAACGGCGAGAGCTGGGCTCGATACCAGCATCTCCTGCGTTAGTGGCGAGCGCCTTGCCCACTGCGCCACTCTGATGGCTTTGTATAGTTTTTTTTTTTTTATCCACTTTTTCTCCCATTTTTCTATATTTTCTCCCATCCCAATTTTGTATCATCCAATTCAACCCTCCCCTGTCACGCACGCTGTTTCTTGCCTCCCACAAGCCGGCTGCAATGTGGACTAAGTCATACATAGCACGAGTCCCCTCCGGTACTTGAGGTAACAGCAGTCGCATCTTTTCACCTGCGCGGCTCGATCTCTCAGTGGCGAGGAGTAACGCGTGGGAGGCTCACGCTGCCCCCGACACTTCCTGATTCTACTGCGCAGGCGCACCAACCGACCTGTAGGAGTCGCTGTCCACAACGCCCGATCCCCACCCATTAGTTTCCCACCCCCTAATACGGCCAATGTGTATTAGTATGAACGACCAGCTAAACTGAAAGCAAATGTGGAGCACTGGGCTCGAACAGGTGATCCCAGCGTCTCCAGTATTCGTGGCGAGCGCCTTGCCCACTACGCCACGTAGCCGCTTGGCTTTGTATTGTTAATCAGTTTGTAGATGATGAGGTGCTGATGGCTTTGTATTTTTAATCAGTTTGTAGATGAAGATGACGAGGTGCTGATGGCTTTGTATTGTTAATCAGTTTGTAGATGAAGATGATGAGGTGTTGATGGCTTTGTATTGTTAATCAGTTTGTAGATGAAGATGACGAGGTGTCGATGGCTTTGTATTTTTAATCAGTTTGTAGATGAAGATGACGAGGTGCTGATGGCTCTGTATTGTTAATCAGTTTGTAGATGAAGATGACGAGGTGCTGATGGCTCTGTATTGTTAATCAGTTTGTAGATGAAGATGACGAGGTGCTGATGGCTCTGTATTGTTAATCAGTTTGTAGATGAAGATGACGAGGTGCTGATGGCTCTGTATTGTTAATCAGTTTGTAGATGAAGATGACGAGGTGCTGATGGCTCTGTATTGTTAATCAGTTTGTAGATGAAGATGACGAGGTGCTGATGGCTTTGTATTTTTAATCAGTTTGTAGATGAAGATGACGAGGTGCTGATGGCTCTGTATTGTTAATCAGTTTGTAGATGAAGATGACGAGGTGCTGATGGCGCTGCTCAACCTGGAAGGCAGTGAGCCGGGGAAGCTGTGCGTCAGCTTCGAGGAGATGAGGGGGCAGAGACGAGAGGAGGAGCAGAAGAAGGCGGAGGAGGACGCCAAGAAGAGGCTGGTTGAGGAGAAGAGGCTCTTCAAAGAGGCCCGCAAGAGCCTGGTGAGTCTGGATAACTGCTCGCCTGGACGTCTGCGTGATCATTATTACTGTAGTCCTAGTCATTCAATCCAACCCAATTCTGTCTGTGTTTGGAATGAACAACCCCCCCCCCCCCCTTTAAAAATAAAGAAATACATTAGGGCTGACCCCTATTAGTCGATTAGTCGACTAATCGGTCGAAAGGAGCCGTAGTCGACTGGCCAACCTCTTAGTCGAATATAATAATAAAAATAATAAAAAATATTTATACATTTTAATTTTTTTTTATCATTCTTTCCAAAAGAAAAGAGGCCTAGAAGTGTGGCTAACGCTAATGGCACGCATACCAGAGGCTAACTGCCGACGAAAACAGGCACAGAGGCACTGAAAGAGGATTTCACCCGTCTAATGAACACACTAGAGTAGACAAATATCAAGATGTATCCATCAGTGGACCAATTGCATGCTTTTGCAGAGGACAAGAAGCCTTCAGTCGACTCCTTCAGACATTAAGCACCCCCCACAGCCCAAATGGAATGATACAAAAAAAAAAAAAAAAAAAAAAAAAAAAAAAAATTTATACTTTTTTTATTTTTTTTTGTCGATCAACAGTCGACTAACGGCAAATTTTGGCCAATCATAGTCGACCATCCAAATCCTTAGTCGGGGACAGTCCTAAAATACATACAATAAAATTACCTCACATTATATCAAATTAAGTGTAGAAAGTATAGGCTATTCCAAACACAGCTCATTTTGTTGTTCTGAGTGACCATGGCCAGTTATTTTTCATTGACACATAGCACTAACATTAATAATAAAAAAAAAATATATATATATATACGTGTATATATCGTTTTATTTGTACAGTATATATATATTTTATAATTCCTTCTTTGAGGTTTATTTTTCTGCTATGCAATGCCTGGCTCTCTGCATAACGAAAGGTTATGTAGATAACCTAGTTATATTAGTATTGGCTGAGCGTCCCGCTCTGCGCCTTACGAGATACTCTGTGATACATATTGTATCTCCCACGAATAAAAAACACATGCACCCCACCTGTATGGGGCCCCGCCCCTAATGGTGGCCACCACCCATATAACCATGACTCTGGTCATGAAACACCCTTCCTCGCCAAAAACCCGTCCCAGGAAAAGATCCCTCAAGAGGGAACTCAGGGTACCCCCTGAGGACCCGTAAGCCCACATCAAGGGGTGCGGGGAGCCCTGTCACCCCATCCTTCCTAATGAAGGGGGGGCGCAGTCAACTCCACCTGAATGCGAACAAGAGAGAGCTAGAACCCCTTGAACACACCGTACAGGCGGAACCACGTGTGACCCAACACACTGTGGCCCAAACCTACACACTCCTGCTACCCGACCAAAGAACGGGAAGCAGGAAAGGCCACAGACCCCAGAACCGCCTGGGAGACAGAACCCCCGGTCATGTCCATGAGGTAAAACCTTACAAAGGGGCCCGGTGAGGAACATGAAGCCGCAGCACAGATGTCCTCCACCGAGGCCCCACCCAGGAGAGCGGCAGAAGCAGCCACCCCACGAGTGGAGTGCGCCCTGACGCCCCCAGGGGGATCCCGCCCAGCCAACGTGTAGCAGAGGGCAATACCCTCGCACAACCAATGGGACAGGCGCTGCTTCGACAGTGCCTTACCAGCACGAGCCCCACCGTAACAGACAAAAAGCTGGTCGGTAACCCTGAAGTCCTGAGTACGGCTGAGGTAAATCCCCAAAGCACGGACTGGACATGACAGGTGAAGGCCCGCATCTAACTCACTAGTGTGAGGAGGAGGACGAAAAGCCTGAACCACAATATCCCGGGAGCGGAAGGAACTCCGGATATTTTTAGGCACAAAAGCAGGATTAGGTCGCAGAGTGGCACCGCAATCGGTCCGAAAAGACAGGCACTCTGGACGTACCGAGAGAGCACAAAGCTCACCCACGCGTTTAGCGGAAGTGACAGCCAGTAGGAACGCGGCCTTGAAAGACAGCCGTCCCAACGGCGCCTGCTCGAGCGGCTCAAACGGGGCCAAGGACAACCGACCGAGGACCAATTGAAGATCCCAAGTCGGAGCCAAGGAGCGTCGCACCGGCTTAACGCGTCGAGCGCCAAGCAGGAAACGCTTCACAAGAGGGTGGCTGAACAAAACAGTCCCCTCAAAACCCTCATGACAGGAGGATATAGCTGCCGCATATACCCTCACCGTCGAAGCCGACAGCCTACCAAGAAGAGACTGGAGATAACCCAGAACAGCATCCAGGGGACAGGAGACTGGGTCCCAGCCCCCCCCCCTTACACCATTCTTGGAACGCACGCCACCTGCCCGCGTAAACCGCGACAGTGGAGGGAGCATGCGCACACCGGATGGTATCAACCACCGCGGGATCCATCTCTCCAGACTCACCCTCTCACCAGCCACACCACCAGGCGTTGACCCAACACCGGAGGCTGGACAATCACTCCGTCGTGCTGCGAGAGGGCCGTCGCTGACCACGGAATGACCCAAGGAGGAGCGACCAGAAGCTGGATTAAGACCGGGAACCACACCGACGTGCCCCGGTCCGGCGCGACCAGGATCACCGTCCTGCGCTCCCTCCGTATCCGCTCCAACAGCTGACTCAACAGCTGTACAGGAGGGAAGGCGTACAGAAGCCCGGGCGGCCATGGAAAGGTCGAGAAGGCATCCACCCCCAAGGGGGGACGATCCGCTCGCCTGAGCGAGAACCACAAGGGGCACTTGTGAGAACGTCGGCACGCAAACAGATCTACTGAGGCCACCCCGAACCGATCCCAGATCTGTCTGACTATGTCGGGGCGGAGTTCCCACTCGTCGTGACGAGGACCGCCCCGAGACATTACATCCGCCGCCACATTCTCCGTACCAGGAACGTGGAGCGCCCGCAGACTGCGCAGCCTGCGGGATGCCCATAGCAACAGCTTGCGCGCCACCCCGAGCAGGCGGGCGGAACGAGTCCCACCCTGCCTGTTGATATACGCCGCCGCCGTCACATTGTCCGTCCTGACCAAAACGTTTCTGCCTACCACCAGGTGGCCGAGCCGTTTGAGGACCAGGAGAACCGCCTTCAATTCCAACACATTGATATGCAGGACAGCCGGGTCGGCATGACCCGTCCAGCTGCCCCCCACAACATGGAACCGCAACGCCCCTCCCCAACCTGTGAGAGAGGCGTCGGTGAAAACCGTGACGTGGGAGCCCCTGCTGCCCATGAGGACCCCCGCGGAGAGGATACCCAGCCTCCCCCAGTGGGCGAGATCCCCCCATATCGACAAAGGAACCGTCAACCGTCTCCCTTTGCCCCACACCGGATCTATTCTCAAAGAGAGAAACCACCTCTGTATCCGCCTCATAAAAAGGAGGCCAAGAGGAACCACCGTGTGGGCCGCCGACATAAGGCCTAGCAGGTGCATCACCTGCCGCGCCGTAACCGTCCCTCCCGGACGGAAACCCCCGAGCGCGTGACGGAGAACCCTCCGACGCTGCTCCGAGAGGGTCGCAAGCATGGGCATCGACCTCAATGTCAAGCCCAAGTACTCCACCTGTTGACTGGGAAAAGGGGTACTCTTCTTCCAATTCACAGCAAAACCCAGGTTGGTGAGGAATTCCACCACCAGCCGAGTATGAGACCTGGCAACCTCCTCCGAACGGCTGAGAAGCAGAATGTCGTCGAGATAAAACAGGACCTGTATCCCCCGACGACGTAAAGGCCCCAGAGCAGCCGCCACGCACTTGGTGAATGTGCGGGGAGCCAGAGAATAACCGAACGGCATTCTGTGGTACTCGTACGCTACGCCCTGAAAAAGGAACCGTAGGAATTTCCTGTGAGGAGGGTAAATGGGTATGTGAAAATACGCATCCTTCAGGTCTATGGAGGTGAACCAGTCCCCCCTCCTGACAGCAAGCAGAAGGAGTCGGACGGTCAACATCCTGAACGGTCTCGCTACAATCAACCGATTGAACACGGACAGATTCAGTATAGGTCTGACCCCCCCAGTTTTCTTGGGCACCAGAAAATAACGGGAGTAGACGCCTGACATTGCGTCCTCTCTCGGGACCACAACGACGGCCTGCTTCGCCAACAGAGATTGAATCTCGTCGGCCAGGGCTGTCACTGCGTCTGACCCTGACAACAGGGTCGGCACCAAACCCGAGAACGGAGGATGGGGCCGCGCAAATTGCAAAACCAGCCCCTCCTCTAACGTTCTCCTCATCCACTGATTCAAGCGACATTCCCGTCGCCATATGTGAACATAATCCCACAGCGCCCCCGCCGTCAACTGACGCTGGGCCGCAAGGAACAGCAGATAATTGGCCCGGTCCCCCCCGTCGTGCAAAGCAACCAAGGGAGGACCCCGACAGAAAGGGCCGGTTTGATACGGGAGGAGCGGTCATCAAGCTTGTGGACACACACTCACCCCCTGAACACCCCTCTAGCACACGCTGAGGAGACGTTCCGCAGCCAGACACGCAAGGCCTGAGGACCCCATGGGCTCCTACACGCCGAAGCCCTGCAGTGATATTGCTACCACCCAAATCACGCCAGCCTCTCCTTTGCAGACCACTGCCGGTTTGACGGGAGTGGGAGGCAACAGCGCGACACCCCGCCTGGCGAGGGCGAAGCTGGGGTAACCCCTGCTGAGCATTCAACAGAAGAGGCACAGAGTCCCCCTGCTGACCACTGAAGCTAGTGGCAGCTGCAACACCAGGTTCCACCCACCCACAACCTGCGGTGTAGGAACCACGCGACGACGGAACATTCTCACGGACAGACCCAGGCTCAGCCATCAACTGGGTGTCAGCCCCTGTCTCCATGAGAAGCGAAGAATGGGGCCGCATACGCTTCAAAGAAGGTTCGCGGCCCGCAGCCAAAGGAAAACACTCAGAGCCCCGCTTCTGAGGGTAACAGAAAGCGGACTGAACGGGGAGCGGGCTGCTCGCGGCAAAATGACGACGGGGTGGTTTACCAACCCCGAAATCACCCAAAATGGCCGATCCCTCGGCCGCCAAGACTGTCGGCCTCGCGATACCCTGTCGATTCTCCACCCAGGGCACCACTGGCGGGGGAAACATGGCCGCCTGTCGAGGATCTCGCCACAGTCGTAGACGAGATCGTGCTCCCACCCCTGGCTGCACAGCGTGAGGCGGTGTAGGACCCGAATCAAAAACCGCCTGCGCCTCCACAGAACGCCCAAAAAGACTATCTGTGGAAAAAGGAGTCGTGAGGAGAGAAAACCTATCCTCTTCCCCAAGAGGAGACTGCTCCAACCAAAGATGCCTAACAACCAAGGTCGATAGCATCCGAATCCTCCCCGCAGTTATAGCTTGCGACTGAGTCAAGATCTCTATAACACCACAAACATGAATCACGTTCATAGTGTCGGTCGGACCCAAAGACCTACAACCCGACGCCATCTTGGATAGGAAAGTAGCCAGCTGAGCCACAACACTGGCCGCCGCTAAATGCCATCCTGCAGCAGTATACCACTCATTCGTCCATACTGCCACCCTCCGAGCCGACATGCTATCAAGCAACGGCCGGGCGGAACGTCGTTCATCCCCGCCTGGGCACAAACAAGAAGCTACCTGGCTACTTAGCCAAGGCACCCCCGGGCTGCACCCCGTCGTCAGCCCCTTCACCCGCAAAAAAGGTAAATAGAGCTCAGCGAACCCCCCCCCACCCACCACCGACTGACCTTCATCAATGAAGCTGGCAAGAGGAGGGAAAAGCGGAAACCCGCGGCGGGGATTATTAGACATTCCAGCGTCAACATCAGCGTCAGCAGAAAAAGCAGTAGTAGCATTAGCATTAGCATTAGCGTCAACAGCATGTTCCAGGATCGCCAAGACATCGCCCACTACAGTGGAACGATCGCCAAGCCGCCCCGGCCCTGGTGCCGAAACATACTCCACAGCACGACCAACACCGACATTGACGCCTACCGACACAGACCTCACCTTTGTACAAGCCGACCCGTTAGCCAAACCTTGTACGCTGCCCATCGGTCCGTCGTCGTCAGCCGAGGAACCACCAGCACAGGTCTCATGCGTCGCCGAAACAAGTTCCGGAGAATCCAGGGAAAAACAACTCTCCGGTAAAACCTCAACATTATTAATCTTCCTAAATCTTTTCATTCCGCTAGTCTCGTATGGTGCACGCATCCAATACGCTGGGACGAAAACAGAGGAAGGGTGTTTCATGACCAGAGTCATGGTTATATGGGTGGTGGCCACCATTAGGGGCGGGGCCCCATACAGGTGGGGTGCATGTGTTTTTTATTCGTGGGAGATACAATATGTATCACAGAGTATCTCGTAAGGCGCAGAGCGGGACGCGATGCAAATACGAAATATAACCACTGACATCATCCGAGCACAAAAGGCGAACCCAGTAATAACCTACTCAAAATTAACACCAACATTAACGTTTTGAGGAAGACTCTTTTAATCGGATTCTAATTGGACATAATCATATTAATTATATGACAAATTAACTACATGATATTTATCATAAGGATCATAAGTGTTGATTTGGTGATTATCATGATTCGAACGTGCTCAATGGTACAACCTGCGCTGCTGTTTCCTTTTCCCACTCGTTTCTTTAAGACCCCCGGCCTCGAGCTGCAAAACTCTGCGTATGGAGATGGAAAAGTAAGACATTTTCAGTTTTGAAGGTCTACTATTTATCATACAGTGACTCAGATTAAATAAATGTTTTCCATTATGCTGCTTTACTGGAAGAAGAAGAAAAACCGCCAGAAAGATTCAGATGATGACGTGGTTGATTTGCTTGAATGCCGCCTTTTAGACTGTGTGCAATAGTGTTGTTGAATTGTCCGTGGGGTCAGCTCACTTCTTTGTTGATTCATAAGGTATTCATAAGGTATGTGAGGTGGGGTAAGTATGTTGGTTTGAATCGTCTTTCTCCTTCGAAGTCTTTTTCCTACTTCAAGAATACTGATGGATTAGGGATGTCCGATATTATCGACCGACCCATATTATCGGCCGATATCGGCAGTAAAATGTGATATCGGAAAATATCGGTATCGGTTTAAAAATAATAAAAAACAATAACAATATTTGTTATATATATATCCAGTGAAATTATTAGTTACCTGAAATTATTCAGTTTTTTGGACGGGGAAACCCTGCATATATCGGTATCGGTTGATATCGGTTGATATCGGTATCGGAAATTAAGAGTTGGACAATATCGTTATGTTGTATTGTATCGATCATATGGGATGATCCTAACAGGAGACGCCGACAATAGTATCACAGTCCGTTCACTCCCTTACACAATTATTCTGTGTGCATAATTATCCCTTAACAGGCACAAGACGAGGAGGACGGAGTGGCCGGGAGCGAGTCTCAAGATGCGCTGCCTTCCGGGAAACTGGAGATCAACTTTGAAGAGCTGCTGAAACAGAAGCAAGAAGCTGAGAAGAGACGGAAGGCGGAGGAACGCAAACAGAAGAGGGAGCAAGAGAAGCAGGAGTTTGAGCAGCTCAGACAAGAGATGGGAGTGGTCAGTCATACGTGTTCCACAATGCACCTTCCGGTCAATAATTCCTTTTCTATCATTATGATGTGTTCAAGGCTATGGCGTTCAAATCCGCTTCTTTATCCCTTAGGATGAGGTCAACGAGAGCTCGGATGTAGTCAGCAAAGAGTACCAAGAGCTGACCAAGCTCAAGAGGACGGGGTCCATCCAAGCCAAGAACCTCAAGTCCAAGTTTGAGAAGATCAAGCAGTTGACCGACGAGGACATTCAGAAGAAGATCGAGGAGGAGAGAGCGCGGAGGAAGGCTGTCGACGAGGAGATCAAAGAGAGAGAGTCCGAGAGGTTCCAAGAGGTACGTATATCAGGGTCTTCACTGGCCTCCTGAGGGACTTGGAGCACAAAGGCCTTGGAGAGTGAGCCAGAGTCCATCCAAGGGTGAATCTTTGTGTCATGGTGTTGCCACAGCCGGAAATCATAGCTAATGTTTGGATCAGTGTTTGTCCTTATGCCAACATGAGCTGATATGATGATGTTAAAGGGATAGTTCTGATTTGTGGCCATTGATTTGTATGAAATACTTGCCAGTAGTGTAGTGGATGCATAGCTATTAGCGTACTTACCGAGTCCTGTGGTTGGAGTTCTGTCCGGTTTCCAAGTGAACCAGAAAGCAAACAGGGCCTTGAAACCAAAACATTTTAATCCACACCACAACATGCAAGCAAAGAAAAGTGACCTATTTCTAACACAAAATCATCGTCCTCTAGCACTTTGTATTCAGCTATCATTTGGCAAAAATCTTTTCCTTGAAAAAAGCCAGTGTATGGGCGGCTAAGTGGCGCAGTGGGCAAGGCGCTTGCCACTAACGCAGGAGATGCTGGGTTCGAGCCCAGCTCTGGGCGTTGCTACCGGCTTAGCCGGCCGTCATACTAATACAATTGGCAAGTGTTAGGCGGCTAGGTGGTGTAGTGGGCAAGGCACTCGCCACCAGTGTGGAGACGCTAGGATTCGCGTGTTCGAATCCAGCTCTCCACATTGTTTTCAGTTTAGCTGGTCGTCCGCAGTAATACACATTGGCCGTATTACGGGGAGGGAAACTGAAGGGTGGGGATCGGGCGTTGTGAACAAGCGACTCCTACAAGTCGGTTGGTGCGCCTGCGCAGTAGAATCAGGAAGTGTCGGGGGCAGCGTGAGCCTCCCACGCGTTACTCCTCGACACTGAGAGATCAAGCTGCGCAGGTGAAAAGATGCGACTGCTGTTACCTCAAGTACCGGAGGGGACTTGTGCTATGTATGACTTAGTCCACATTGCAGCCGGCTTGAGGGAGGCAAGAAACAGCGTGCGTGACAGGGGAGGGTTGAATTGGATGATACGAAATTGGGATGGGAGAAAAACATAGAAAAATGGGAGAAAAAGTGGATAAAAAAAAAAAACAATTGGCAAGTGTTAGAGGGTGGGGGTGGGTGGGGATCGGACGTTGTGGACAGCGACTCCTACAGGTCGGTTGGTGCGCCTGTACAGCAGAATCAGGAAGTATCGGGGGCAGATTGCAGAATGGGTACAATAGAGTATGGCTCAATACAAAACAACTGCTAAGAGGATGCAGACCAGAAAAAGACTTTCGTCTTGTTTACATCGGGGTCCCCCATTTTCAATTCATCAGGACATTTATGACATACAGATATACAGATATATAGAACTGTGTTGTGCGTTCCACATTATTGTGGCATAATTGCGAAACATCTTTACTGTTTAGTCCCTTGTTTGAGCCGAATCTGGGTTGAACATGATTTGTGGAGCTCCCTCTGGTGTTGTGGTCGTGGAATTCACTGACCCATGGGAAGTATTTCGACATGTATATGGGTATCCCTGTATCAATGTACTGGCAAGATCAAGAAAAATTGATTATGGGCAATCATTTCCCCAGGCCTATTTAATATTTTACATATACTTAAATATTATTAAACATGTAGAATTATGGGCTTGGTACAGTTGTAGGTGTACAGGACATAAACATGGCTGTCAACTACATTATCTTTCAACAGTCCAGATTTGTATTAGGGCTGGGCGGTATAATTAGGAATATCACTGTAAGGTATATCGTCATAGATCCATGTGTGAGGTTAAAACCTTGCAGTAGTTAACCCCTTGGTGTTAAAGGCCGCCTCCCTCACCACCTGATTTGGATCCTTGTCGAGTGGCAGAACGGTTAAGACGGTGTTACTGTATTTAACTCTCATGGTCACGTGGTGCTGATGAGTGGAGGGTTTTGTGGTTCGAAGCTGGTCAGAGGACAGGCTTCGAGTGTAACGTGTCTGGTCAGTAGCCAGTAGCCAGTGACCACCACGTCACGTCACCACATGCAAAGTTATGCATTTTTTGAAGATAGACCATTTTAAATGACGTACCATCAGGGAAATTGTATAGCAAAAACAAATACATCAAAATATGTTACATTTACACAGATGTCATTTGCATTGGAAAAACCAAATGCAGTCAAATATTGTCATGCAATCAAAAAATAAGGAAAATACCGTGACATGATATCACCCAGCCCTAGTTTTTATTTGCCTTGATCTTCAGAGTTCATAACTCGTAAAAAATATTAATATCGAGAGGGCTGCTTTGCTTGATCTTCAGAGTTCATAACTGGTAAACAGATTCATATTGAGAGGGTTGCTTGATCTTCAGAGTTCATAACTGGTAAACAGATTCATATTGAGAGGGTTGCTTGATCTTCAGAGTTCATAACTCGTAAACAGATTCATATTGAGAGGGTTGCTTGATCTTCAGAGTTCATAACTCGTAAACAGATTCATATTGAGAGGGTTGCTTGATCTTCAGAGTTCATAACTCGTAAACAGATTCATATTGAGAGGGTTGCTTGATCTTCAGAGTTCATAACTCGTAAACAGATTCATATTGAGAGGGTTGCTTGATCTTCAGAGTTCATAACTCGTAAACAGATTCATATTGAGAGGGTTGCTTGATCTTCAGAGTTCATAACTCGTAAACAGATTCATATTGAGAGGGTTGCTTGATCTTCAGAGTTCATAACTCGTAAACAGATTCATATTGAGAGGGTTGCTTGATCTTCAGAGTTCATAACTGGTAAACAGATTCATATTGAGAGGGTTGCTTGATCTTCAGAGTTCATAACTGGTAAACAGATTCATATTGAGAGGGTTGCTTGTCTTGATCTTCAGAGTTCATAACTCGTAAACAGATTCATATTGAGAGGGTTGCTTGTCTTGATCGTCAGAGTTCATAACTCGTAAACAGATTCATATTGAGAGGGTTGCTTGTCTTGATCTTCAGAGTTCATAACTCGTAAACAGATTCATATTGAGAGGGTTGCTTGTCTTGATCGTCAGAGTTCATAACTCGTAAACAGATTCATATTGAGAGGGTTGCTTGTCTTGATCGTCAGAGTTCATAACTCGTAAACAGATTCATATTGAGAGGGTTGCTTGTCTTGATCGTCAGAGTTCATAACTTGTAAACAGATTCATATTGAGAGGGTTGCTTGATCTTCAGAGTTCATAACTGATAAAAAGATTCATATTGAGAGGTTTCTTGTCTTCCGTCCCCCAGGAGGACGCGGAGGAAGGATCGGAAACAACAAAGACAACAGACGAGTCGCCGTTCAAACAGAAGGTGGACATGCGCGCCCGCTTTGAACAGATGGCCAAAGCCAGAGAGGAGAAGGAGAAGAAGAGGATCGAGGAGCAGAAGCTCCAGAGGATGCAGTTTGAGCAGCAGGAGATCGACGCCGCCCTCCAGAAGGTACGGCTGTCATCAGAAAGACACATGTATGCCATTGCAATTAGGGATGTCCGATATTATCGGCCGATATTGGCATACAAATGTGATATCGGAAAATATTGGTATCGGTTAAAAAAGAAATTATAATAATAATATATATATATATTTTTTTACATTTCTATAACCTTTATTTACCCAGGCAAGCAAGTAAGAACAAATTCTGATTTAATTTATTGTCAAAAGTATGCATAATGTTGTGTTAATTCCACAACAAGAGATATGTAAGGGATAATGTATAGCTAGTGCTACGAGGTCATTGTCACAAAATAATTGACCGACACGGAGTTTCGAATACCGAGGCGCCTCGCCGAGGTGTTCTTTAAATGTAGTGAAGGTCAATTATTTTGCGACAATGACAGAGTATAGATATACATTATCCCGCTTATTACATGGCTAACTTACTAACAATATACTTAATTTTACACCATCGACAAGACGAGATCAAATGCAGACGCAGTTCTGTTCTGTCGCTCCGCTGTCATCGCCGGCAGCTTCCCCGGCAGCTGGCAGTGTCTGATTGCACTGATGCAGTGTGTCAGTGGGTTTGATTGCGAACAGCTGCGCACAGCGGTCATTATTGCTCGGCAGAGGTCCGTTATCGAGTAATAACGGACATCTGACGAGCGCTATTGACCAATCACAATCAAGCATTTCAGCGAATGTTAAAACGCCATGTAATATAAGTAATGTTAATTACCTGAAATTATTCCGTTTGGGGGGTGGGGGGGGGAAACCCTGCATATATCGGTATCGGTTGATATCGGTATCGGAAATTAAGAGTTGGACAATATCGGTATATCGGTATCGGTAAAAAAGCCAATATCGAGCATCCCTAATTGCAATGCATGGCAGTTAAAGAGAATACCGTTCTCTTTTAGGAATTCACATACAGTTTGTTATTCATATGGTAAAAAGACTGACCAATCAAGGCGGGGGTAGTGTGAGCCTCCCACACGTTACTCCTCGCCACTGAGAGTCCGCGCTGGCAGGTGAAAAGATGCGACAGGCTGCCTCCTTGTGTACCGGAGGGGACACGTGATGCAAGGCTTCTATCCTCCCTACAACCGACCAGTGGGGGGCATAGTCGAGCAACGTTCAAGACAGGGGAGGGGAACATTGGAAAATACGAAATTGGGACGGGAGAAAAAATAGAATATAACGAGAAAAAGTGTATAAAAAAAAAAGACTGACCAATCAATATTTGTGAACATGAATAATTCTCAAACCTGTCATGTTAGCAATATGTCAATTCTGGTGCTGCTTCATAAACAGTGAACAGGAGACTTTGTGAACTTTTTTGTGATTTTACACACAAATGAGCTTCACTCTATGGTTGTTGCATCATCTGGTCTGAGAGAGAACATCCATCCATATCCCCAGAGATCCCCCCTGGGTGTTCTAATCTAACAGTTGTCCCCCCTGGGTGTTCTAATCTAACAGTTGTCCCCCCTGGGTGTTCTAATCTAACAGTTGTCCCCCCTGGGTGTTCTAATCTAACAGTTGTCCCCCCTGGGTGTTCTAATCTAACAGTTGTCCCCCCTGGGTGTTCTAATCTAACAGTTGTCCCCCCTGGGTGTTCTAATCTAACAGTTGTCCCCCCTGGGTGTTCTAATCTAACAGTTGTCCCCCCTGGGTGTTCTAATCTAACAGTTGTCCCCCCTGGGTGTTCTAATCTAACAGTTGTCCCCCCTGGGTGTTCTAATCTAACAGTTGTCCCCCCTGGGTGTTCTAATCTAACAGTTGTCCCCCCTGGGTGTTCTAATCTAACAGTTGTCCCCCCTGGGTGTTCTAATCTAACAGTTGTCCCCCCTGGGTGTTCTAATCTAACAGTTGTCCCCCCTGGGTGTTCTAATCTAACAGTTGCCTTTTTTCAACTTCCAATCAATTGTTTGCTCCAGTTGTGACACCAAAGGATGAAGTTCTCTGTACCACTCTAGACAGGACCTAGTTCTCTGTACCACTCTAGACAGGACCTAGTTCTCTGTACCACTCTAGACAGGGCTGCACCTAGTTCTCTGTACCACTCTAGACAGGACCTAGTTCTCTGTACCACTCTAGACAGGACCTAGTTCTCTGTACCACTCTAGACAGGACCTAGTTCTCTGTACCACTCTAGACAGGACCTAGTTCTCTGTACCACTCTAGACAGGTCCTAGTTCTCTGTACCACTCTAGACAGGACCTAGTTCTCTGTACCACTCTAGACAGGTCCTAGTTCTCTGTACCACTCTAGACAGGACCTAGTTCTCTGTACCACTCTAGACAGGGCCTAGTTCTCTGTACCACTCTAGACAGGGCCTAGTTCTCTGTACCACTCTAGACAGGACCTAGTTCTCTGTACCACTCTAGACAGGACCTAGTTCTCTGTACCACTCTAGACAGGGCCTAGTTCTCTGTACCACTCTAGACAGGGCCTAGTTCTCTGTACCACTCTAGACAGGGACCTAGTTCTCTGTACCACTCTAGACAGGGACCTAGTTCTCTGTACCACTCTAGACAGGACCTAGTTCTCTGTACCACTCTAGACAGGGCCTAGTTCTCTGGACCACTCTAGACAGGACCTAGTTCTCTGTACCACTCTAGACCGGACCTAGTTCTCTGTACCACTCTAGACCGGACCTAGTTCTCTGTACCACTCTAGACAGGACCTAGTTCTCTGTACCACTCTAGACAGGGACCTAGTTCTCTGTACCACTCTAGACAGGGACCTAGTTCTCTGTACCACTCTAGACAGGGACCTAGTTCTCTGTACCACTCTAGACAGGACCTAGTTCTCTGTACCACTCTAGACAGGGACCTAGTTCTCTGTACCACTCTAGACAGGGACCTAGTTCTCTGTACCACTCTAGACAGGGACCTAGTTCTCTGGACCACTCTAGACAGGACCTAGTTCTCTGTACCACTCTGGACAGGGACCTAGTTCTCTGTACCACTCTAGACAGGACCTAGTTCTCTGTACCACTCTGGACAGGGACCTAGTTCTCTGTACCACTCTAGACAGGACCTAGTTCTCTGTACCACTCTGGACAGGGACCTAGTTCTCTGTACCACTCTGGACAGGGACCTAGTTCTCTGTACCACTCTAGACAGGACCTAGTTCTCTGTACCACTCTGGACAGGGACCTAGTTCTCTGTACCACTCTAGACAGGACCTAGTTCTCTGTACCACTCTGGACAGGGACCTAGTTCTCTGTACCACTCTGGACAGGGACCTAGTTCTCTGTACCACTCTAGACAGGACCTAGTTCTCTGTACCACTCTGGACAGGGACCTAGTTCTCTGTACCACTCTGGACAGGGACCTAGTTCTCTGTACCACTCTGGACAGGGACCTAGTTCTCTGTACCACTCTAGACAGGGCCGGCCCTCTGTACCACTCTAGACAGGGCCGCACCTAGCACATTTGGCGCCCTAGGCAAAGTGCACCACAAGTTCCAGACCCTGTGTTACACTGAAAGGTCTCCGGGCCCAGAGTTTCATTAGAGGCAAGGCTAGAGGTTCAATGGACCTGTCTCAAAACCCTGCCCCTTTTCTTGATCCTCCAATCACAACTGTCGCTTACCTCGGACAAACTTGGTTTGTCCGAGGTAAGCGACAGTTGTGATTGGAGGATCAAGAAAAGGGGCAGGGTTTGAGACAGGTCCATTGGTCGCATCCAAACGTCTACGGGACATCCGATGCATATGCTGTGGTGGGTTATGTCGTGGGGCCAAATGGAAATCGGATGGAGCAGATATCGATCAAAACAATTGGAATATTATTTTTGGAATACTCCCGATCAAAGGTAAGGATCATCTGACGTAAAAATTCTGACTTGATTGTGCAAGGTTTTCATACCGATCCAGCTGATCAGCGTTTTAGCGTTCAATACTAATGCCGTTACTGGTAATTAATAATCAGAAACGACCCCCCCCCCCCCCCCCCCCCCCCCTTCATGCATTCATGATGAAACATAATACCTACTGTATAAATTTGATTTGGGAATACTAGCGTGTATAGGCAAGAAACGCCAAGGCAAATAGTAGAATTGACCTATATGGCTATTACGCAGCCTTTCAGGAATGACCCCATACCGCTGTAAAAGCATACTTATATTCACCACGGTATAGCACAGGAATGTAAAAGCATACTTATATTCACCACGGTATAGCACAGGAATGTAAAAGCATACTTATATTCACCACGGTATAGCACAGGAATGTAAAAGCATACTTATATTCACCACGGTATAGCACAGGAATGTAAAAGCATACTTATATTCACCACGGTATAGCACAGGAATGTAAAAGCATACTTATATTCACCACGGTATAGCACAGGAATGTAAAAGCATACTTATATTCACCACGGTATAGCACAGGAATGTAAAAGCATACTTATATTCACCACGGTATAGCACAGGAATGTAAAAGCATACTTATATTCACCACGGTATAGCACAGGAATGTAAAAGCATACTTATATTCACCACGGTATAGCACAGGAATGTAAAAGCATACTTATATTCACCACGGTATAGCACAGGAATGTAAAAGCATACTTATATTCACCACGGTATAGCACAGGAATGTAAAAGCATACTTATATTCACCACGGTATAGCACAGGAATGTATGCATGGAAAAATGATCTCTTTTTTGCATCTTGACCAGAAGAAACACAGTGTCAAATAGGGCTGCAATGATTAGTCCACATAATCGACGATGTCGATTATAAAAAAATCGTCGACGAGGAATTGTTGCGTCGATTAGTCATTAAAAAAAATTATTATAATTTTTATTTTTTTGGTACTACCTATCTTTGTGAAAGTGGCTTCTCAGCTCTGGTCCAGCCAGCTGAAGACTTCTTAGCTCAACATAACAGACCGACAGTAAGTTTGGGGGAACTAATGGGATAACTGGGGATGTTGTTTGGTCCTGACAAGAGTCTCAAAGCAGCTCTGAGGTCATGCTCAATGTCCAGTCTGTTCCTCTGCTCTGTCTTCAGCTGGACCAGAGCTGAGAAGCCACTTTCACAAAGATAGGTAGTTAAAAAAAAGAAAAAATATATATATATTATATATATATATATATATATATTTTTTTTTAATTTTATTTATATAATTGTTTTTCGATTAGTCGACTAATCGAAAAAATAATAGACAGATTAGTCGACTACCAAAATAGTCATTAGTTGCAGCCCTAGTGTCAAATGACTATAGTAATGTATCCATGGCTATAATATAGAATATAGATTTAGCTCCACAAACAAGGTCACGCAGTCGTATCTTTTAACACAATGATCACCAGATGGCACTGTGGGCGTATGGCTGTTTGTGCCAGCGCTTTGTTCAATGGGATAATGCCGGTGTTTGCAACTGCTAAAACTATAAATATTATAGCTATGGAATGGATCTAATAACATTGTCGATTGTTAGTGAGTTTCTTCCGGTCAACATGCAAAAAACGGATAATTTTTTCATCCGTACATTTCCGTTTTATACCGTGGTGAATATGAGTATAGTTTGAGTGATTCTGAGTAATCCCAGGAAAAGACGCGAAAACTGCGTTTTAGTGAAATTCACTAAACACGTTGCCATTCCTCGCTTGGATCAACAATCAATCTGAAATCAACGCTAGATTATCGGATTATCTTTCATCATGCATGCATGAAAGGGAGACGTGCTTTTGATCGCTACCACCAACACACACACACACGACCCCGACACGCTTCGATCGCGGGAAAGAATTATTGGATCAATGCAAGATGGATAACATATAGTCCTTACCTTGTCTATGATGTACTGCAAAAAGAATAATCCAATTATCTGATCGCCATTCTAAATACTTGTCGCGTCCGTGTATCCAGCGTTATCCGCATATGAACGAGGGGGGGGGGGGGGGGGGGGGCCTAGTCGATGCATCGATATAAGCCGGAGTCTTGCCGGAGTATTTAGACCCCGCCTGCACGGCTCAGCTCGGCCGAGAAAAGAAACCACATCGTTTCAAATGGGGTGCAATAGCGGCCGCAAGGCGTTAGGCGGCGGTATCGGACCGCTGCGGTCTCAGACAGATGCCCCTTTTCCACTGCATGGTACCTACTCGACTCTACTCTACTCTGCCTTTTCGGTTTTCCATTGCCAAAAGTACCTGGTACCGGGTACTTTTTTGGTACCTGCTTTGTCGAGGTTCCAAGCGAGTAGAAGCGATACCAGAAAAGTGACGTGAAACACTGCAAACCACTGATTGGTCAGAAGAGAGACGCGTCACATGTTGGAGCGTCCTGCACACAACACAACCATCTTTATTTAGCCTCGCGTAGGATTTCATTATTTGTTTGCAGCAGGAACAAGTGCAATAAACAAAAAAGGATACATTCACTGTGTATTCTGCCTCATTTATTGATGAAACAAAACCAACATCAACACAATTTACCACCAAGAGCGGAGAGTTTAGTCTCACAAAAAGATAGCTGATTTGTTAAGCTTGTTGTTAGCTTCCTTATGTGATTGCGTTTTACCATTATAAGAGTTAGCATTGTGGCTACTAGCGTACATAGCGTGATCAATATAACTCGCTATTGATTGTTTGTACTAGTAACGTTAATGCTAGTAGAATAGACACAACGTGAGGTAATCATCATCATCCATTTTAAACCGGTTATTACCTAATGCTAACGTTAGTAGAATAGACACAAGAGGTAACGTTAACGTTAGTAGAATAGACACAAGAGGTAACGTTAACGTTAGCAGAATAGACACAAGAGGTAACGTTAACGCTAGTAGAATAGACACAAGAGGTAACGTTAACGTTAGTAGAATAGACACTAGAGGTAACGTTAACGCTAGTAGAATAGACACTAGAGGTAACGTTAACGCTAGTAGAATAGACACTAGAGGTAACGTTAACGTTAGTAGAATAGACACTAGAGGTAACGTTAACGCTAGTAGAATAGACACTAGAGGTAACGTTAACGCTAGTAGAATAGACACTAGAGGTAACGTTAACGCTAGTAGAATAGACACTAGAGGTAACGTTAACGTTAGTAGAATAGACACAAGAGGTAACGTTAACGTTAGCAGAATAGACACTAGAGGTAACGTTAACGCTAGAAGAATAGACACAATGAGAGGTAATGTTAACGTTAGCAGAATAGACACGAGAGTTAACGTTAACGCTAGTAGAATAGACACAAGGGGTAACGTTAACATTAGCAGAATAGACACAACGAGAGTCTGGTTAATGTTGTTATTGATTGATTGATTGACAGTTTACTCTGGCTTGCTCCAAGCCCCCACGGATATAGCCCACGGAGCTCTCATGCTGTACGCCAGCGGCCCCGCCTCCCCACACGGAGATGAAACGGAATACTAGCTGCAGTGGAAAACGAACGAAGTACCAGCTACCTAAAGCGAGTAGAGTAGAGTAGGGTAGAGTCGAGTAGGTAGTGCTAGTGGTACTATGCAATGGAAAAGAGGCAAGAGTGTCACCCAGTCCTACAGCACAGCAGGATGAATAATGGAAATAGCGAATAAAAGAAAAAACGATCCAATAACGAGTATGCTCGTTGTTGGCAGAATTTGATTGGCAGACTATAACGAGTTAACTCGTTTTTGGCGCAGAAGCGGTTAACGCTTGGCCCAGCTACAGCGGTCCGCGTCTAATGGCTGGCATCCAACGTGTTAACATATATATACGGTAAAGTACTGCACATTTATTTATTACAAACAAGAACAAGAGCTAAGAATAAATGTAAAGTGCACACTAAAGAATTAAAACAAATAAACAACTTAGCTAACAAACAATAATAATAATAACAACAATAACAAACAATAAAAGAATGTGCACATTTGCTTTCAAAGAAAATTAAGAAGAAATGTAAAGTGCACACTAAAGAATTAAAACAAACAAACAACTTAGCTAACAAACAATAATAATTAGATTGTTGGCTCATTTTATGTCAAAATATTGGTTGCCGATATAGAGGGGGGCGCAAAAACTGTGTTCAGCAAAAGAAATAAAAAGAAAACGCCTATGTCGCCTATAGGAAGCTCCGCCCCTGACTCTAGACCA
This sequence comes from Notolepis coatsorum, assembly GCF_963971535.1. Classification (NCBI taxonomy): domain Eukaryota; kingdom Metazoa; phylum Chordata; class Actinopteri; order Aulopiformes; family Paralepididae; genus Notolepis; species Notolepis coatsorum. Next base: position 211,118,028 of record NC_140167.1, read on the forward strand.
CAGAGGTGCCATGAATTAATCTAGCGTTGTCGGCTTAAAGGCCGGAATATAGCTCCCTCCGCAATCCGCATCCGCAGATGTGCATTGATACGTGTGACGTAAACTGCGTCATTTTCGTCAACGCTCTTGTCTGCACGGACGTCGGATCCGTGTGCATGCCAAATGTTGTAACCGCGCGGATAGCTCCGTGGATATGCACGCCGCTACGCATGTGCCCAGCTGTCAAAACAAAAGCCGCTCACTTGGTGCCACACAAAACGCTGCTCTGCGTTTTGGTTGACATCGACCTGCATTTAACTCATTCAGCGCCAGTCACGATGATAGTCGGGGTTAACTCGCCATCGCTTGAGCGCCAGACCCGAGTATAGTCGGGTTTTAATCGTTATTTCTTTTATTAGCGATATCCATTCATTTTCATCCATCCAGCCTGATGTTATTGTTGGGAATGAGTCTGAGCTCGCAAAAGGGCAAATATCGCCGCCTACGCCTTCCAGTTGGTATTGTACCCCATTGGGAATGGTCTAGTTTCTTTTCTGGGACAATCCAAGCCGTGTGGGCGTGGTTTAAATACTCAGGCGAGGTAGGCAGATACACCGATGCATCTGCGAGGCTCCCCCCCCCCCCCCCCCCTCAATATGCAATGCTGTTGAACGTGGCACGGACCTCCGCGCCCAGTACTTCAAATGGCGATGAGATAATTGGATTATTTCTTTTGCATTACATCAGATACAAGGTAAGAACACTGTATATAAATTTGATCGTTGATCTGATAGGTCTTTCTACCGCGATCGCGGCTGTGTGTGTGTGGCTGTGTGTGTGTGGCTGTGTGCCGTTGAGCTTGAGGAGGCTGCGGCGGAGCCCCGCGGTCCAATGCTCTTTTCACGCATGCACGAGGAAGGATAATAATGATAATCTAGCATTGATTTCAGGAAGATACGATAATCAGGCGAAAAATTCCAACGTGTTTAGTGTATTCCACTAAAACGCTATTATCCGTCTTTCTCTGGAATTACTCAGAGGCACCCAAAGTTATACTCATATTCAAAAGGCTATAAAACGGAAATGTACAGATGAAAAAACAAGCCGTTTTGTACATGTTGACTGGATAATAATAATAATAATAATAATAGATCAAATTTATATAGCGCCTTTCATAGAACCCAAGGTCGCTTTACAATCAGGACAAAAAATAGGGCAAGGAAAATAGGGGGGGGGGGGGAAGTAGGGGATAATGGACCTAATTTAATCTAAACTAATTGATGGGGAAAGCCTTGGTGAAGAGGTGTGTTTTTAGAGCGGATTTGAAGGTGTCCAGGGTTGGGGCGTTGCGGATTTCGGGGGGGAGAGAGTTCCAGAGGGTACAACTAACTGATAATCGACGGGTGTATTAGACCCATAGCTATATTTTAAGATATATTTTAAGGACTCGCAAATCTCGCAGTCCCCCCATTGACTTACAGCGGTGGCGCCATCTCGTGGATTAAGCGGTGGCGCTGAATGAGTTAATGTGACATGGCTTAGAGTAGACGACAGAGTACAGCAACTTGCAATGGGCCTGGTCTACAAGATTCACTACACGACCAAGGTACCCATGTACATGTCAAAATACTTCCCAAAGGTCAGTGAATACCACGATCACAACACCAGAGGGAGCTCCACAAATCATGTGCAACCCAGATTCGGCTCAAACAAGGGACTAAACACGTTTTTCGCATTTATGCCACATCAATGTGGAACGCCCTACCCAAAGCTGTAAAGGAATGTGAATCACTACCCACTTTCAAAAACACTCTCAAAAAACACCTACGGGAGACTGCAATTCGAAACTGGCCCATGTACATTTCCTAACCCAACCCCCTCCAATGTACAGTAAATGACCAAGTATGGTTGTCAATATTCCAATGTACAGTTTTGCTTGTACAGTTGTACAGTGTCCCCCCCCCCCTCCTGCCCAATCATCTGAAGAAACTTGAGAAGTTTGAATGGCTTTTCTAAATGAAGTGTGTAAAACTGCCAGTTTTATTTCGAAATATTGGAAACGGAGATAACATAGACTCTTTATTTTGACATCGGATGACGACGACATGACAGAAGGCTAAACAGCGTGGGAAGATTTGTGTAAACTGGCACGAGACATGTAGGAAATTGGTACACGGAGGTCCGCTCGACTATGAAAGCTCAAACGACTGCGGACATGCCGCACGGAGTCCAGTCCGCGTACGTCCCGCTCGACTATGGGAGGGCCTTAAGCCAATTGACCATATTCCCACGGTGGCCATTTTGCTCAGGGCGATATAACGATAACGATAATTATCGCGATATATTTTAATAATCGATATCACAAAAAAAGATATCGGGGGAAATAAATATCGACTTTTTTTTTTGTTCTTCTTCTGACCTGCAACAGGGCAGTTTTAAACCCAGAGACAGTGGACAGACTTGTCTTTCTTGCCTGCAACTTAAAGTAATGGCTTTGCTTGTCCAAATGACAATACTGGCCAAATTGAGATTTATTTTTCTCTTTTATTTTGTTTGCTTTCTAATTTAAAATACAGTTTGAAACCGTCTGTACACAGTAGGCTATGTGTGCTAGCAGAACTAGTCTCCAGTCACGAGTCACGGTGCACATGTGCGGTGGTTTGTCCACCAAAAAAGGGCCAAAAGATGGAAAATAAACTAGCAGAGCCAGAACTGTTCAACTCCCCTGGAGCCACAGCCAGCAGAGAAGCCGGTTTACTTTAGCTTTCAAACCAGCTGCAGCCTGAGAACTGGAGTGTGAGGGGATGTAACACTAAAGATGGAGGCAATGACAAAGAATTGCTGCAAAATAAACATACATCTGTTGTTTATATAAAAAATATATATAATATATATATATATATTTTTTTTATATATTCGACTTTTTTCTTTTTCAATATTTTTTTATTGTTATCGATATCGTTATCGCGATATCATTTTTGGCCATATCGCCCCCAGCCCTAGGTTGGGATTCCTTTCCACCCTGTTCCCACCCCAGGGTCAATGTGGTCAACAGTTTGTGACATCTTGTGTTTCGACAGAGCACTCAGGACGAGGAGGAGGAGGAGGGCGCCATCATCAACGGCTCCGCGGCATACGAGGACGAGGAGGATCAGGGCCGGTCGGGCGCTCCGTGGTTCAAGAAGCCCCTGAAGAACCAGTCGGTGGTGGACGCCGAGCCGGTCCGGTTCACGGTCAAGATCACCGGGGAGCCCAAGCCGGAGGTGACCTGGTGGTTTGAGGGCGAGACGCTCCAGGACTGTGAGGACTATCAGTATATAGAGCGGGGGGAGACGTACTGCCTCTACCTGCCAGAGACCTTCCCGGAGGACGAGGGGGAGTACATGTGCAAGGCTGTCAACAGCAGAGGCACGGCGGCCAGCACCTGTATCCTCACCATAGAGAGTAAGAGCACCCTGGTGTGACGGCATGCCTGCATGACATACCTGCGTGACATACCACCTGGTCTGCTCTCTGACCTTCTTACCAGAAGTGGATCGCATGCTCCTCTTCCTCATTGACCGTATTCACACGGCGGCCATTTTGCTCTTATGTCATGCTCAGGTCAGGAATCCCCAACCTGAGCATGACATAAGGGCAAAATGGCCGCCTGAGCATGACATAAAGAGTAAAATGGCCGCTGTGTAAATACGGTCAATGGACTTGGGCTTTAGTGGCATATGATTAACCCGGTCTTCTGTTTCTCTTGCAGCCGAGGACTACTGAAGCCCTCCTTGTTCTGGAAACTTTCCCTGTTGTCTCTCGCTCCTTTTGTAAAAAACTAAAAACTAAAAGAAATATCTCATCCCTCGCGGGAGGAGGGTGCCGAACAGTGGAAGGAAGAAAATAGCTGTATGCTTGGCATTCCTAAGGGAGGGATACACAACACAAAAAAGGTGGAAGATGTTGTTTACGTATTGCTCATCATCAGTAAAGCTGCACTCGCTGTTATAGAGTAAGGTGGAAAGAAATCTGTGCCAAAAAACCAACATTATCGTTGTTCCAACAATACTTCAACACCACTGCTGTGCCGTGATACCACTGCTATGCCGCGATACCACTGCTATGCCGCGATACCACTGCTATGCCGCGATACCACTGCTATGTCATGACACCATTGCTATGTCGTGATACCAGCTCATTGTGAGACCTGCGACGCCCACATTGTAAGTAGGTTGCATTTGGCACATTCAAATGTGAAAGACATCCAAAATTTTTAAAATATTTATTTCAGATATTTACTCTAAAATAAAATAAAAGTAGGCCTACCTCAGCCTGCATCCATGTAGACTACTCTAACCATTAGAGTAGGCTACTAATCATGTCGTTTTCTGTACTCTGTGGTATCATAATAACTTCATGGTACTTTGCTGGTGTCAGTATTGTAGAGTAACACATGTTGGTAACGTGACAACCTTATCCCATGCCATGTCAGTAATAATGTTTAAATTGAAGGATTTATTGAGTGACATTTGTATCTGATCATCTTATATATTCACAATTGGCATACGTGAAAAAAACAAAGTGAATTGAAATCACTTGCAAGAGAAAATGTTTAAACTATATTCAATGTTGGTAACCAATAAAGGGATTTACTTGTACTCAGAAAAGGTTTCTTTCTATTGCATTATTATCGAGAAAAAAAAGCATGATTGTATGAACACTTGACTTTGATTTTTCATATCCCAAACATATTTTTCATTTTGAGTTCATGTAAAACTTGTGATAAATTTCCTTTGGACACAGGCCTATTATTTTATGGTTTAATAGTGGAAAAGATGTTAAGGTTAGCCTGAATATTTGTGATATGTTATCATTTCAAAAAGTTTTAATAAAATGTGCAAAAATGTGAATGTGTGTACATGCCTTTTCTCCTCATGCATGGCTAAGGTATGATGACACCCTTGTAGGGGGGGGGGGGCCGAGGATCTACTTCTCTCTCTCTCTCTTTCTGTAGATGTTAAATGGTAATGTCAAAAAATCACATGTGATATTCCTGTGCCCCGCTCAGTCAACCAGTCAACACACCATTCTCTCCTAAAGCTAGAAACCAAAGGGAGGATCCTCAAATGTGTGATGTGCTGTAAAATCTGCTCCATAGAACAATGAACACGGCTCTGACTTTGTGAGGCCATAAAATGTTTGTGAGCTCTTACACCCAAATAAGGTTGTTCAGGCCTGTTATATATACACACACACACACACACACACACACACACACACACACACACACACACACACACACACACACACACACACACAGAATGATGTATAATAATAACACTGTACAGACTGTATACACATATATCTAAATCTCTGTATAATATATATCTATATCTACTGATATTGTTTGAAGTAATAATCTCAAACATGTTCATATAAATGTCTTTGTTGCCACTCTATCACCAACTGATATAACACAATAGTGATTCTATACCCAGTGCATGAATGTTTTTTACATCTGCTGTTCTAAACACTGATGTCCGGTAGGACCTTTACTGTTCCTAATTTATGCAAATGACATCATCAGCTTGTGACTGCAACTTGTTCCTGTTTGCGGACGACTCAGCCCTGCTGGTCTCTGACAAGAACAAGTTACAGGTTGAAAAAACCCTCAGCTCGGAACTAGGCAGAATCTGCATATGGCTCGCTGATAACAAACTATCATTACACATGGGCAAAACAGAGTCCATTCTCTTCGGTTCAAATAACAAACTCAGCAAGGCAAACGGCTTCTCTGTTACAGTGGGTGACAATATTGTCACAAGGAAAGATGAAATTACATACCTGGGTTCCATCCTAGAGGCTAATCTTTCATGCGACAAAATGGCATCCAATGTAATCAAAAAAGTCAACCAACAAACTAGATTCTTGTACCGGATCTCCTCTCTGGTAAACAAGAATACCCTGAAGACTCTGGCAGGAGCACTCATTCAGGGGTACTACGACTATGCTCCTCATGGTACCAAAGCACCTCAAAGGCACTAAAAACCTAATTACAAACATCTCAAAACAAACTGGTCAGACTACTGCTTGACCTTACTCCTAGAACCCACCTCACCCCTGCCCACTTTGTCAACCTAGGATGGCTTAGAGTAGACGACAGAGTACAGCAACTTGCAATGGGCCTGGTCTACAAGATACACTACACGACCAAGGTACCCATGTACATGTCAAAATACTTCCCAAAGGTCAGTGAATACCACGATCACAACACCAGAGGGAGCTCCACAAATCATGTTAAACCCAGATTCGGCTCAAATAAGGGACTAAACACGTTTCGCAATTATGCCACAACAATGTGGAACGCCCTACCCAAAGCTGTAAAGGAATGTGGATCACTACCCTCCTTCAAAACCGCTCTCAAAGAACACCTACGGGTGGCTGCAATTAGAAACTGGCCCGGTAAATGTCCAAATCCCCCCCCCCCCCCCAATGTACAGTTTCATCCCCTTTGGATGTATATATTTGTTATGATATCTTTTTACTACACAGTTCTGTATATCCGTTTGTCGTGTATGTCATAAATGTGATGATGAATTGAAAATGGGGGACCCCGATGTAAACAAGACGAAAGTCTTTCTCTGGTCTGCATCCTCTTAGCAGTGTGTTGTTGTATTGAGCTGTACTGTATTGTACCCATTCTGCAATCTGGTAATAAAGTTTTCAATCAATCAATCAATGAACCTTGGATTTAGCTGCTGCTTTGCTCTGCAGATCGCTCCCCGGTGCCTTTGCTCTGCAGATCGCTCCCCGGTGCCTTTGCTCTGCAGATCGCTCCCCGGTGCCTTTGCTCTGCAGATCGCTCCCCGGTGCCTTTGCTCTGCAGATCGCTCCCCGGTGCCTTTGCTCTGCAGATCGCTCCCCGGTGCCTTTGCTCTGCAGATCGCTCCCCGGTGCCTTTGCTCTGCAGATCGCTCCCCGGTGCCTTTGCTCTGCAGATCGCTCCCCGGTGCCTTTGCTCTGCAGATCGCTCCCCGGTGCCTTTGCTCTGCAGATCGCTCCCCGGTGCCTTTGCTCTGCAGATCGCTCCCCGGTGCCTTCGGTGTCTCTCTCTCTCTCTCTCTCTCTCTCTATCTCTCTCTCTCTCTCTCTCTCTCTCTCTCTCTCTCTCTCTCTCTCTCTCTCTCTCTCTCTCTCTCTCTCTCTCTCTCTCTCTCTCCCGTCTGAATATCTCCTCCTGTGATGTAAATGTAAAAACAGCAATCACTATTGCAATCCTTATTCCTTTTTTTTGTATCCACTTTTCTCTTCTTTCTCCCATCCCAATTTCGCTGTGCCAATTCTCCCCTCCCCTGTCTTGAACGTTGCTCGCATATGCCCCCCACTGGCCGGTTTTAGGGAGGATAGAAGCCTTGCATCACGTGTCCCCTCCGATACACGAGGAGGCAGCCTGTCACATCTTTTCACCTGCCAGCGCGGACTCTCATTGGCGAGGTGTAACGTGTGGGAGGCTCACACTACCCCTTTCCATTTCCTGTCTCTGCTGTGCAGGCGTCCCCCAACCCACCTGTAGGAGTCGCTGTCCACAACGTCCAGATTACCACCCATCGACTTCCACCCGCTGACTCTGCCAATTGAGTTGGTATGGCGGCCGGCCCAAGCCGGAGGCAACGCCGACAGCCGGAGTCCAACCCGGTGTCTCTTGCGTTGGCGACGAGCGCATTGTCCACTGCGCAAGAGGGAGTTCCTGCAATCCTTATTCCTGTTTTCATCGACACCGTTTCATTGAGCTGTAATTAACACAACACAGGATTCAGTGTCCTCTGATGACATCACGGGAGGAGATATTCAAACTAATTTACTCTCAATAACTCTCATTCATTAACTGTCAAACTAAATTAATGTGTGAAAAAAGGTTTATATGCTTGAGATTATGTGCAAAATAAATCGGCATTGTTTTCCAGTGAAGTGTCCCTTTAAGCAGTTCTAATACCCCCAGGGTCATATCATGTCACCGTTTACATCAAAGTACACAACCACCTCCGTAATATCCTTATGACCGTATGGCCTCCTTCTAGACCAGTTCCGGACCAACTGGTTCACCGCCATATCCGGAACATTCTTAAAAGCACAATGCATTCAATATAATAACCAGCCTCTCTTTAACCCTTTCACTGCTGCACTACCAAACGGTTAACCCTTTCACTGCGACAATACACAGAAGGTTAACCCTTTCACTGCCACACAACAGCAGGTTAACCCTTTCACTGCCACACAACAGCAGGTTAACCCTTTACTATCACACAACCTCGTCGACTAATCAAATTATATTCTATTGACAAATCTGTAAAAATTGTGTTTCCTATATTGCCCTGCAAACGAATGCAGTCAAGCAAAACGACAGTGGCTCAGGAGGTAGAGCGGTCATCTGGTAGTCTGATAGTTCCCGGTTCAATTCCCGCTCCAAGAGCAGTGTGTCGAAGTGTCCTTGAGCAAGACACTTAACCCCTGAATTGCTCCCGATGTGCAGGTTGGCACCTTGCATGGTCGCCCCCGCCGTCGGTGAGTGAATGTGTGAGTGAATGTGTGAATGTGAGGAACAAAATTGTAAAGCGCTTTGGATAAGAGATACCTGTCTACCGGCTGGAGGGGCTGTGATCAGATGTTATTTGGGTTATTATTCCTTCATATGAACAGCCAAGCTTGGCACAAAACACTGGGCTGGACAAGTAAAGAAATAATACTAAAAAATAGGGGGAATAAAAATATTAAACTTTTCTGGAATATCCATGACTTTAAGGATTTGCAGGAACCCTGTTACAGTGCAGGTACTACTGTAGTACCAGCAGCACTTTGTCTACCTTCCAAAACCTCGTAAATACAAGAACAACATCGTCTGGGCAACGTGACGATATCAAGCTAATAAAAACGGTGTGATGGTAATAATCACAGTAGATACATTTACATAACAAAGTGTCAAATGAGATTTATAACATAAAAACTATACATTATATACATATAGATTATAACATAAAAATTACATTTGTAATTTGTTTCACATTCTAACAACAGCATCTTTTCTTTCCTCCTCTCTCCCAACTGAACAATGTTGAGATAACGTCTATTATTCAACTGTACACACAAGGTCAACACGTATTAAGGAGGCAAAAAAACAAACCTCCTAGGGAACGGATCGTCCACATCTTCTCTCGTCTTGCGAGACGGAAACCGATAAAAACTGGAGAATGATCAAACGTTATCTTTAACAAGTCCGGGTTAGATCAATACAGCCAGGGGTAGGTAACAGGCCTCTTCTGTTCATCCCCGTCCCGGTCCCAAACAGTGGGAACAGGAAGCCGGGGTAGGTGGGCCGGAAATGAGGCGCAGGCACACCTTCAACACAGCGCTCAAACCAGGCCATGAGGTCGCTCTGGAAGTTGATGTTGATTGGGTCGGCCATCTGCAGAGAGAGAGAGGGAGGGGGCGGGGGAAGAGATTAGGATTATATAGAGAGAATGGTGTTGGATGGTTATGAAGCAAAAGATGATATTGATCACCACCGGCACCATCCTCTTGAATTTACAATAGAACATGCCATACTTGTGCCCTAAAAAAGGTACACTTTCAGATACAGAGTATAGTTCAATTTGGATATAAAAAATACTACAGTCGATTTTATTTTTGTACCCATTGGTCACATAGCTGACAAAACGTGACAAAGAGCCTCAGGGCTCATGAGCCTGTGGATAATAAGCAGCGTGCGAGTGAGCGACTGAGTGAGCGACTGAGTGAGCGACTGAGTGGGCGACTGAGTGAGCGACTGAGTGAGCGACTGAGTGAGCGGCTGAGTGAGCGACTGAGTGAGCGGCTGAGTGAGCAACTGAGTGAGCGGCTGAGTGAGCGACTGAGTGAGCGACTGAGTGAGCGACTGAGTGAGCGGCTGAGTGAGCGACTGAGTGAGCGACTGAGTGAGCGGGTGAGTGAGCGACTGAGTGAGCGACTGAGTGAGCGACTGAGTGAGCGGCTGAGTGAGCGACTGAGTGAGCGGCTGAGTGAGCAACTGAGTGAGCGGCTGAGTGAGCGACTGAGTGAGCGACTGAGTGAGCGACTGAGTGAGCGGCTGAGTGAGCGACTGAGTGAGCGACTGAGTGAGCGGGTGAGTGAGCGACTGAGTGAGCGACTGAGTGAGCGACTGAGTGAGCGACTGAGTGAGCGGCTGAGTGAGCGGCTGAGTGAGCGACTGAGTGAGCGACTGAGTGAGCGACTGAGTGAGCGACTGAGTGAGCGACTGAGTGAGCGGCTGAGTGAGCGGCTGAGTGAGCGACTGAGTGAGCGACTGAGTGAGCGACTGAGTGAGCGGCTGAGTGAGCGACTGAGTGAGCGACTGAGTGAGCGACTGAGTGAGCGACTGAGTGAGCGACTGAGTGAGCGACTGAGTGAGCGGCTGAGTGAGCGGGTGAGTGAGCGACTGAGTGAGCGACTGAGTGAGCGACTGAGTGAGCGACTGAGTGAGCGACTGAGTGAGCGGCTGAGTGAGCGGCTGAGTGAGCGGCTGAGTGAGCGACTGAGTGAGCGACTGAGTGAGCGACTGAGTGAGCGACTGAGTGAGCGACTGAGTGAGCGACTGAGTGAGCGGCTGAGTGAGCGACTGAGTGAGCGACTGAGTGAGCGACTGAGTGAGCGGCTGAGTGAGCGACTGAGTGAGCGACTGAGTGAGCGGCTGAGTGAGCGACTGAGTGAGCGGCTGAGTGAGCGACTGAGTGAGCGGCTGAGTGAGCGACTGAGTGAGCGACTGAGTGAGCGGCTGAGTGAGCGGCTGAGTGAGCGACTGAGTGAGCGACTGAGTGAGCGGCTGAGTGAGCGACTGAGTGAGCGACTGAGTGAGCGACTGAGTGAGCGACTGAGTGAGCGGCTGAGTGAGCGACTGAGTGAGCGACTGAGTGAGCGGCTGAGTGAGCGACTGAGTGAGCAGGCTTTACTTCAGCCCTCTGCTCCAGCACCCTGCAGGTTTCACCTCTACGGTCACAGTATCACGCAGAGCACCGCCTGCCTGCCTGGGACTGTACGAGAGAGATGAATTGAAAATGGGGGACCCTGATGTAAACTAGATGAAAATCTTTCTCTGGTCTGCATCCCCTTAACAATTGTGTGTATTGAGCCGTACTGTACTATTGTACCCATTCTGCAATCTGTTCAATAAAGTTTTCAATCAATCAATCAATCAAACTGTGTACATACCGCCTCGCTACTGCGCCTTGTCTCCTTCCGCCTTATCTGCTCCCGCCTTATCTGCTCCTGACGGCGCGGGTCGAGTGCTGCTCGCAGAGGGGGATGCTTCCCTTTGATTTCTGGTTGGAAGGAGGGGGGCGGGGCCGGGGAGTCTGGGAAGCAGGAACCGCGGCGCTTCCGATCTGATCCTGTGGGAGGCACGTGATTGGTTAGTTCTCAGTACTCTGTGAGGTTACTTGTCAAGGGGTTTGCGTGAGTCCTGTATCAGTACTCTGTGAGGTTACTTGTCAAGGGGTTTGTGTGAGTCCTGTCTCAGTACTCTGTGAGGTTACTTGTCAAGGGGTTTGTGTGAGTCCTGTATCAGTACTCTGTGAGGTTACTTGTCAAGGGGTTTGTGTGAGTCCTGTATCAGTACTCTGTGAGGTTACTTGTCAAGGGGTTTGTGTGAGTCCTGTCTCAGTACTCTGTGAGGTTACTTGTCAAGGGGTTTGTGTGAGTCCTGTATCAGTACTCTGTGAGGTTACTTGTCAAGGGGTTTGTGTGAGTCCTGTATCAGTACTCTGTGAGGTTACTTGTCAAGGGGTTTGTGTGAGTCCTGTCTCAGTACTCTGTGAGGTTACTTGTCAAGGGGTTTGTGTGAGTCCTGTATCAGTACTCTGTGAGGTTACTTGTCAAGGGGTTTGTGTGAGTCCTGTATCAGTACTCTGTGAGGTTACTTGTCAAGGGGTTTGTGTGAGTCCTGTATCAGTACTCTGTGAGGTTACTTGTCAAGGGGTTTGTGTGAGTCCTGTATCAGTACTCTGTGAGGTTACTTGTCAAGGGGTTTGTGTGAGTCCTGTATCAGTACTCTGTGAGGTTACTTGTCAAGGGGTTTGTGTGAGTCCTGTATCAGTACTCTGTGAGGTTACTTGTCAAGGGGTTTGTGTGAGTCCTGTATCAGTACTCTGTGAGGTTACTTGTCAAGGGGTTTGTGTGAGTCCTGTATCAGTACTCTGTGAGGTTACTTGTCAAGGGGTTTGTGTGAGTCCTGTATCAGTACTCTGTGAGGTTACTTGTCAAGGGGTTTGTGTGAGTCCTGTATCAGTACTCTGTGAGGTTACTTGTCAAGGGGTTTGTGTGAGTCCTGTATCAGTACTCTGTGAGGTTACTTGTCAAGGGGTTTGTGTGAGTCCTGTATCAGTACTCTGTGAGGTTACTTGTCAAGGGGTTTGTGTGAGTCCTGTATCAGTACTCTGTGAGGTTACTTGTCAAGGGGTTTGTGTGAGTCCTGTATCAGTACTCTGTGAGGTTACTTGTCAAGGGGTTTGTGTGAGTCCTGTATCAGTACTCTGTGAGGTTACTTGTCAAGGGGTTTGTGTGAGTCCTGTATCAGTACTCTGTGAGGTTACTTGTCAAGGGGTTTGTGTGAGTCCTGTATCAGTACTCTGTGAGGTTACTTGTCAAGGGGTTTGTGTGAGTCCTGTATCAGTACTCTGTGAGGTTACTTGTCAAGGGGTTTGTGTGAGTCCTGTATCAGTACTCTGTGAGGTTACTTGTCAAGGGGTTTGTGTGAGTCCTGTATCAGTACTCTGTGAGGTTACTTGTCAAGGGGTTTGTGTGAGTCCTGTATCAGTACTCTGTGAGGTTACTTGTCAAGGGGTTTGTGTGAGTCCTGTATCAGTACTCTGTGAGGTTACTTGTCAAGGGGTTTGTGTGAGTCCTGTATCAGTACTCTGTGAGGTTACTTGTCAAGGGGTTTGTGTGAGTCCTGTATCAGTACTCTGTGAGGTTACTTGTCAAGGGGTTTGTGTGAGTCCTGTATCAGTACTCTGTGAGGTTACTTGTCAAGGGGTTTGTGTGAGTCCTGTATCAGTACTCTGTGAGGTTACTTGTCAAGGGGTTTGTGTGAGTCCTGTATCAGTACTCTGTGAGGTTACTTGTCAAGGGGTTTGTGTGAGTCCTGTATCAGTACTCTGTGAGGTTACTTGTCAAGGGGTTTGTGTGAGTCCTGTATCAGTACTCTGTGAGGTTACTTGTCAAGGGGTTTGTGTGAGTCCTGTATCAGTACTCTGTGAGGTTACTTGTCAAGGGGTTTGTGTGAGTCCTGTATCAGTACTCTGTGAGGTTACTTGTCAAGGGGTTTGTGTGAGTCCTGTATCAGTACTCTGTGAGGTTACTTGTCAAGGGGTTTGTGTGAGTCCTGTCTCAGTACTCTGTGAGGTTACTTGTCAGAGGGGTTTGTGTGAGTCCTGTATCAGTACTCTGTGAGGTTACTTGTCAAGGGGTTTGTGTGAGTCCTGTCTCAGTACTCTGTGAGGTTACTTGTCAAGGGGTTTGTGTGAGTCCTGTATCAGTACTCTGTGAGGTTACTTGTCAAGGGGTTTGTGTGAGTCCTGTCTCAGTACTCTGTCAGGCTGCTTGTCAAGGGGTTTGTGTGAGTCCTGTCTCAGTACTCTGTGAGGTTACTTGTCAAGGGTTTGTGTGAGTCCTGTATCAGTACTCTGTGATGCTGCTTGTCAAGGGGTTTGTGTGAGTCCTGTATCAGTACTCTGTGAGGTTACTTGTCAAGGGGTTTGTGTGAGTCCTGTATCAGTACTCTGTGAGGTTACTTGTCAAGGGGTTTGTGTGAGTCCTGTATCAGTACTCTGTCAGGCTGCTTGTCAAGGGGTTTGTGTGAGTCCTGTCTCAGTACTCTGTGAGGTTACTTGTCAAGGGGTTTGTGTGAGTCCTGTATCAGTACTCTGTGAGGTTACTTGTCAAGGGGTTTGTGTGAGTCCTGTATCAGTACTCTGTGAGGTTACTTGTCAAGGGGTTTGTGTGAGTCCTGTATCAGTACTCTGTGAGGTTACTTGTCAAGGGGTTTGTGTGAGTCCTGTATCAGTACTCTGTGAGGTTACTTGTCAAGGGGTTTGTGTGAGTCCTGTATCAGTACTCACTGGGAGGCGGCAGCTTGTCAAGGGTCGCTTGTCTGGGCTTCCTGGTTCGATTCCCACTAGTATCTGCTCGCAGCATGTCTGGAGGGAGCAGGGTCACCAGCAGGCGCGGGGGCAGCATGTCTGGAGGGAGCAGGGTCACCAGCAGGCGCGGGGGCAGCATGTCTGGAGGGAGCAGGGTCACCAGCAGGCGTGGGGGCAGCATGTCTGGAGGGAGCAGGGTCACCAGCAGGCGCGGGGGCAGCATGTCTGGAGGGAGCAGGGTCACCAGCAGGCGCGGGGGCAGCATGTCTGGAGGGCGCGGGGTCACCAGCAGGCGCGGGGGCAGCATGTCTGGAGGGAGCAGGGTCAATATTAATTAAATGTTTTTTTTATCTCATTCATTCCATAAGAACGTAGAATACACATTTATGGACTTTTTTTTTAATATGGTCCATTTGCATGTTCTTGGTATCCGATTCTAGGGACATCTATGCATCTCAGGGAATGTATTCCCAGCATCCAGAGGTCCATTACAATAATAACTAGACAATACCGCACTGGGAAATTGTGAAAGTGTGGGTGATGCCTGTGCACCGCCGGCAACTGTCAACTGTCAAATGGTGTCAACTGTCAACCTGAATTAACATTCAATATTGTCTGATTCAGTATTCAATATTGTCTGATTCAATATTAACATTCAGTATTCAATATTGTCTGATTCAATATTAACATTCAGTATTCAATATTGTCTGATTCAATATTAACATTCAGTATTCAATATTGTCTGATTCAATATTAACATTCAGTATTCAATATTGTCTGATTCAATATTAACATTCAGTATTCAATATTGTCTGATTCAATATTAACATTCAGTATTCAATATTGTCTGATTCAATATTAACATTCAGTATTCCAGTAGAACAGCTAGCTAGCTGTTGTGGACACTCACCTTCCACAGCAACATGGTTGGCATCTTGGTTGGGAAATGCAGCTTCAATCTATGTTGTTTAGTCTGTGTTCAGTCCTGTCTCACGATGCACAATGAGACAATTGTTGAATATATATAGACCACAAATGTTCTAGGATGTTCTTTTGTGACATCACACTGTGACATCACAAATGTTCTAGGATGTTCTTTTGTGACATCACACTGTGACGTCACAAATGTTCTAGGATGTTCTTTTGTGACATCATACTGTGACGTCACAAATGTTCTAGGATGTTCTTTTGTGACATCATACTGTGACGTCACAAATGTTCTAGCGTCACGTGAGAGGACCCCGATCACCAGCTGACTGCCTCCCGACCACCCGGCCCTCCTGTGTTCCATCTGGAGTCTCCGCTCTCCTGTTTCTCCCCCGGACAGACATCCACTCCAGCTCTGTGGCTAACGGTTAGCACTCGGCTAACTGCTTCGGCGCCCGGTATGTTGAAATACTCCATCCCGCAACTCCTGAGTCTCAACAACAAGCAACCACAAACTTTCCAACGTTCGTCACCACACCCATAAAACAACTTGGACTTCTTCTTCTTGCCGGCCTCGCTACATCCACAGAAGCACCTGGAGGAGGTTTGTTTACTCCTCAGCCTGGACTCCATCTTATCTGTTCTGCTGGTCGCCGTATCGCACATCTGACGCGTCATCAGAGCTCTGTTGCCAGCTGCGTTATTTATTTTCCGTAGCCGCATTTCTGGCAGACGCTCTCTGATTGGCCACTGACTGACGCTCTCTGATTGGCCACTGAAATGCAATCGCGTGACGAGCTGTGTCTTTGCCCATTTCCGCGTCGAACAGCCTGCAGTGCAAACCATAGATATCTATAGAACATGGCTGCAAACTACCTGGCGTTCTATCGCCATGCTCTAAGTCAGACAAACTCTAACCTTAACCAACTTCGAAAGAGTGCCCAAGCTTAACCAGTGTATAAACAGGCGTCGGCCAATCAGAGAGCGTCTTGCCAGAAATGCGGCGACGGAAAGAAATAACGCGTTGCAGCTGGCGCGCGTTAGTAGCACGGGAAACCCCGCGAGACCTCTGCATAATAGCACGGGGAGTATCGCGAGATCAATACTCAAAGGATTTTTAGAAAGCGTGGAGTGGATTTGAGCCTACTCCGGCCCTTACAGGCAGCTACACACTCCAGCATTCCTGCCCCTGTTCAGTGTTCACATGACCAGTTTTGCTCTCCTCAACACTCGGTCCCCCAATAACAAATCTCATTACATAATGACATTATTTTGGACTATAAATTTGACTTTACCTGCCTTGTTGACATGGCAGATACCAAATGAGTTCTTAAAGGAAAACTCCAACATTTTGGGAAATTAGCTTATTTAACATCTTCCCTGGAGTTAGACAAGAAGATACATACCTTTTTTGTCTCTCTGCATGCATTAGGCTTAGGGAACTCCTGGAACGTTAGCCTAGCTTAGCTTCATCACTGGAAGTGGGTCAAACATTGATTTACCCGAGTTCCCTACAGTCACGAAATACACACTCCAAATACAATCAAAATACAACTCTAAAACGTTCCTGTAAACATGTTGTGACCTGTGTATTTACCACGTCTCCCAGTCACACAAGTCACACGAGTATCCCAGTCACACAAGTCACATGAGTCTCCCAGTCACACAAGTCTCCCAGACACCTCCCGGTAGGCCTTCTCGTCGTTGTCAGAGATCAGCCCCACCACCACTGTGTCGTCCGCAAACTTCACTATGGAGTTGGAGCTGAACTTGGCCACACAATCATGTGTGTATAGTGAATACAGCAGGGGGCTCAGAACACAGCCCTGGGGGGACCCGATACTCAGGGTGATGGTGTTGGAGGTCTGACCCCCAACCCTGACCGCCTGGGGCCTTTCACTCAGAAAGTCCAGTATCCAGGCGCTCAGAGCGGAGCTCAGACCCAGCTCGATCAGCTTGTCCACCAGTCTGGTGGGGATCGAACGCTGAGCTATAGTCAATGAAAAACAGTCTCACATAGCCCCCCTTCTGGCAGTCTAGGTGAGAGAGGGTGCTGTGTAGTACTTGAGAGACCGAATCGTCAGTGGACCTGTTTGGCCTGTATGCAAATTACAAAGGGTCCATATCGCTGGGGAGGGAGGCACAAATGTAATCCTTAACCAACTAAACCTCTCAAAACATTTCATGACCACAGAGGTGAGTGCCACCGGTCTGTAGTCATTAAGACCTGTTGGGGAGGATTTCTTTGGTACCGGTTTTATAGTGGACACCTTGAAGCAGGCAGGGACCACGGACTCAGCCAGGGATAGATTAAATATGGTGGTGAACACTGGGGCTAGCTGGTTAGCACAGGACTTAAGTATACGTCCTCTTATCCCATCTGGGCCAGCTGCCTTTCTGGTGTTCACCCGCATAAATGCTCTTCTCACACTGTGTTCCGTCACTGAGAGAGTGCCCCCCCCCCGCGGATGCCCCCCCCTCCATGACGGCCGGCGCGTCAGTGACGTCGTTAGCCGGTGAGCTAGCATCGCCGCTGTTTGCACCCAACCGTGCATAAAAGGAGTTGAGTTGATCCGCGAGAGAGGCGTCGGCACTCCCCATTGAGGGGGCGCTGACTTTGTAGTCAGTTATTGTCCGTAGTCCTCGCCATAAACTTCTTGTGTCGTTCTGGACCATTTGTGCCTCTATCTTGCCAGCGTATGTCCTCTTAGCAAGCTTTACAGCATTGCACAGAAGAGTATAGACTGTAGCCTTATACTCCTCCATGTTTCCTGACGCTCTGCCCAGGTTATAAGCAGCGGTGCCACTCGGATAGTACTGTCAACCCGCGGTTTCTGGTTCGGGAAGACCCGAACCATCTTCGTGAGTACAATGCTATCCGCTAGTGTTGTTATGAAACTCACGACAACATCAGCAAACTCACTGACGTCACTGGAGCTCGCCTGAAGCATCCCCCAGTCGACGTCATCGAGTGCGTCCTGTAGCGTGGCTTCTGATTGGTCGGACCACTTCTTTACCTCCCGTGACACGACAGCGTCACGTGATCTCTGCCTGTATGCGGGTATGAGCAAGATGTCGATAAATCGATATATTGCCCAGCCTTAGATAAAATGTGATATACATAAATATATATAATTACAAATACTATCAGTTTTTATCTGATCAAGTTACTGTACAGAATCTAATTATGAACCGTGTCATTTCCATTGATAGAGAAGGTCTTGGTGGTTGATGGCCTGGCCTCTCATTCTGGCATCCTGGCCTCTGTTCCCTGCAGGATTGTTTCCAAAAACAATCTGTAAACACAGCCTGTAATTGTTAAATTAACAAAATAATCTATGTGCACATAATTCTAAGTGTAGTTTTAACACTTAACCTTATTTCCTGACTGGGGCAAGGGACGCTGCCACTAGCTGCACCCCCTCCTCTTTCAGATGGGCTTATTAAGGACATCAAGTGCCTGACTGAGCACAGAATCTCAGCATTACTAACACAAATATGGCACAGAAAAACATCACACGCTGAATTGAAATATTACTGAACTATTATGAATTAACTGAATTACTTTACTGAACTAACATTAACATGTTTAATTAAATGCAGGGCTTTTTTGTAAGAGAGATTGTATACAGTCACAGTGTAGCACTTCTTCTTTTTTGGCAGTGTAAATGTAACAGGTACAACCTAGTACCTGCCACGAAACTTCGACCGCGCCTTGAGTGGGAGTCGAGCCCCGGGCGTCCGCACGGGGGGAAGCAACACAAGCCGCTGTGCCAAGAAAGGAATTCCTCTCTAAGTGCTGAGCTTGAATGCCTCTGGGCAGTGAGTTTTACTTCCATGCACCGTAGTCACACTATCGCGGTGCATATCCGTTACATAAACGCCACATGGCGTATTACTGCCCTCCTCAGTTCTATAATTAAACCACGCCCACAATTGAGAAAAACTAAAATAAGAAAATTAACAAAAAATTATATCCTCTGGTACAACTCTGATTCATGCAGAAATGTCAGCACTGCCTCTGTGATCAGCTGGTGGTTCTCATTATTCAGGCCAAAGAAAGATTTTAGAGAGAAAGAAGAAACTCCTAATACTGATAACCTCTTATAAAAGATTTCCCTTTCAACCCTTAGTCTCGACGCCTCCTTTTAGCAGTCCCTCCAAACTTTTAGATAGTACTATTGGATTAAATGCTCTAAATCCAGCTGTTTCCTCCGGTTTCTGACTTTTTAGTTTAAACAAAACAACAAACCCTTACCCTTCACTACTACCCATTTTGAATATTTTAGTCCCCCCCTTCCCCCTCTGCTGACCGGTCACCTTCTAAGGAAAGTGCTCTCTTTCTACCTGCCTTTCCCTCTCTCTCAATCCCCCCAGCCTTCCCTGTAGCCATATAGGCTACTATGGCCGGAATAGAGGATTTTGTTGCTTCCCCATGAGGAACCTCTGGAGCATTGCAAGACCAGCTTCTTGAGTGAGCAGAATGAGTGAAAAGTATAGGTAGTAGGTTATTTAGACAATAAACATATACAGATCACATGGGTATTTGCTTTGTCAGGGATAGAAACGAAAAGTCCATCGTTGTCCCTGGAGTCAAGGATGCTTGGTTCATACACATACCACTCATAACTCATTACAGTAATATTTCACAATCATTAAATTTTTTTGTATCTACTTTTTCTCCCCATTTTCTATTTTTCTCCCTTCAGCAATTTCGTATTGTCCAATTCCCTCCCCTGTCTCGAACGTTGTTAGGCCATGCCTCCCACAAGCCGGCTGCAATGTGGACGAAGCCTTGCATCACGTGTCCCCTCCGGTACACGAGGAGGCAGCCGTTGCATCTTTTCACCTGCACAGCGTGATCTCTCAGCGGCGAGGGTCTGCGTGGGAGGGACACGCCGCCCCCGCTGCTTCCTGATTCTACTGCGCAGGCGCACCAACCGACCTGTAGGAGTCGCTGTCCACAACGTCCGATCCCCACTCCCTAATACTGCCAATTGTATTAGTATGAACGACCAGCCAAGCTGGTAGCAATGCTTACTTACTTACTTACTTACTTACTTACTTACTTACTTACTTACTTACTTACTTACTTACTTACTTACTTACTTACTTACTTACTTACTTACTTACTTACTTACTTACTTACTTACTTACTTACTTACTTACTTACTTACTTACTTACTTACTTACTTACTTACTTACTTACTTACTTACTTACTTACTTACTTACTTACTTACTTACTTACTTACTTACTTACTTACTTACTTACTTACTTACTTACTTACTTACTTACTTACTTACTTACTTACTTACTTACTTACTTACTTACTTACTTACTTACTTACTTACTTACTTACTTACTTACTTACTTACTTACTTACTTACTTACTTACTTACTTACTTACTTACTTACTTACTTACTTACTTACTTACTTACTTACTTACTTACTTACTTACTTACTTACTTACTTACTTACTTACTTACTTACTTACTTACTTACTTACTTACTTACTTACTTACTTACTTACTTACTTACTTACTTACTTACTTACTTACTTACTTACTTACTTACTTACTTACTTACTTACTTACTTACTTACTTACTTACTTACTTACTTACTTACTTACTTACTTACTTACTTACTTACTTACTTACTTACTTACTTACTTACTTACTTACTTACTTACTTACTTACTTACTTACTTACTTACTTACTTACTTACTTACTTACTTACTTACTTACTTACTTACTTACTTACTTACTTACTTACTTACTTACTTACTTACTTACTTACTTACTTACTTACTTACTTACTTACTTACTTACTTACTTACTTACTTACTTACTTACTTACTTACTTACTTACTTACTTACTTACTTACTTACTTACTTACTTACTTACTTACTTACTTACTTACTTACTTACTTACTTACTTACTTACTTACTTACTTACTTACTTACTTACTTACTTACTTACTTACTTACTTACTTACTTACTTACTTACTTACTTACTTACTTACTTACTTACTTACTTACTTACTTACTTACTTACTTACTTACTTACTTACTTACTTACTTACTTACTTACTTACTTACTTACTTACTTACTTACTTACACTTACTTACACTTACTTACTTACTTACTTACTTAGGCCTTTAAATTCCCAAAGGAACATAGGCCGTCGACGAAGCTCCTCCATCCTCTTCGGTCTTGTGCCCTCCGCTCCAGATCTTGCCAGGCAATGCACTTACTTACTACAAGGAAATACTGTTCCTTTGCACTCTGCAGATGCCAATTTAATTTCGCTGTACTCTACTTGTACAATGGCAATAGGCTACATTGATTCTAATCTAATTTCCAATTTATAGGAGTGGTGCTTGTTCACAAATATTGACTGAACTGTTATAATAATCTGGGGCACATAAATAATATGCGAATACTTATAATTAAACCATTCCCCTTTAAAGGAGGCTGCTGCAGTTAGTCAGGAAGAACACAACTGCATAATGAACAATAATATGGTATGTGTGACTTTTAGCAAGTGTTGGGGTATACTTTTGGGGTATTTTGGGGTACTTTGGGGGTATTTTGGGGTATACTTTGGGGTATTTTGGGGTACTTTGGGGTGTTTTGGGGTACTTTGGGGTTATACTTTGGGGTGTTTTGGGGTACTTTGGGGTTATACTTTGGGGTGTTTTGGGGTACTTTGGGGTTATACTTTGGGGGTATTTTGGGGTATACATTGGGGTATTTTAGGGTACTTTGGGGTATTTTGGGATACTTTGGGGTATTTTCTTTGGGTATTTTGGGGTACTTTGGGGTATTTTAGGGTACTTTGGGGTACTTTGGGGTATACTTTGGGGTATTTTGGGGTACTTTAGGGTATTTTCTGGTACTTTGTGGTGATTAGAAATGCTTTGAGATTCAAATGAGATGAGATGAAAGCAAAGGCGGCACTCTTTGAAGTATCAAGGTCGTGCGTGCGACGTCACCACGCGAGCAGCCAGTGTAACCATAGAAACAGACACTCGCAAACATCAAACTGTGCTGCGAGACATGCGCACATTGAGCAGGTTAACTGACAGTCAGACCGGCTGTACCCATGGATTGGACGCACCCAACGTTACAGCTCTGCCGCAGCACAGCGCACTGTTTCTCTGTTGTTGATGATGGTGAGACAACTAGTCTCTTACCTTCAGTTCTGAGTGGAGAATAACAACAATACTCGTCTTGGTTGTCTGTCCGATCGATGCCATCATGGTCGTATCGTCGGTCGAGGAAGTTTCTTCATCCCTTGTGCGGGAATATCTCAGTCGAAGGGTAGGTGTAGAAG
Organism: Notolepis coatsorum; assembly: GCF_963971535.1. Classification (NCBI taxonomy): domain Eukaryota; kingdom Metazoa; phylum Chordata; class Actinopteri; order Aulopiformes; family Paralepididae; genus Notolepis; species Notolepis coatsorum. The sequence goes on from NC_140167.1 coordinate 211,140,424, forward strand.
AACGTGTCGTTGAAAATAAGCAGCTAGCTGTAGCCTGTCTAGCTAGGCTATTGATTGATTGATTGAACATTTTATTAACAGATTGCAGAATGGGTACAGTACAGTACTGCTCAATAAATACATACAATTGTTAAGGGGATGCAGACCTGAGAAATACTTTCGTCTTGTTTACATCAGGGTCCCCCATTTTCAATTCATCATAACATATATGACATACATGACATACAGATAGACAGTACTGCTACATCTATAGCCTATATTTATGACATACCAGATTTACAAATACAGTACTGTTTGTGATACAAAAAGAGTCTAAAAAAGAGAGTATATACATTTGACGAAGAAACTGTACATTGACTAAACTGTGTTCATGTGCAGGGACTCCGGAGAACGATGGCCTGCATGGACGAGGAGCTCCCGCGCACGGATTCCAGTATCAACAACAGAGCAGATTTAAGACAGATTCTTCAGATGGACGGTCTATATAGAAAGAACAAGGTACGTACGCCTATTGGTGACTAACTACTAAATGTTGGCTAACTCACTTGACTGTCTCTGATGATGATGATGTGACATTTCTCATCACGCAGGTTGAAAAGGATCCACTCAGAACACTGTTGGAGATCATTGTAAAGCATCACATTGAGAGGCGTGATAAGGGTGTTATTGATCCTCCTATCCAAACCACCCCGGCTATGAACTTGGCTAAAATGTCTCCCGTTGTGGAGACGACCCCAGCAGTGAATGACAAGATGACAGAGGAAAGCGCTAAAGGGTTTGTTTTCAGCAAAGCTGACAAATCAAGGTGTTTTTTGTCTGAATCAATGTGAACAGAATAATTTTGGACCGTCTCTTCATTGCCTGGTATTTTGAACGGTGCAATGACCCAACGTGTTTTTGAATTGTTGTGGGATTTGTCTTCCTCAGATCCTTTACAGAAGGGGCCTCTCCCTCCCGTGGCTCCACGTCTGGGCCAGGCATGTACATCACGCACAGTGTGACCGGTTTCGGCGGTGTTAATAACCTCCCCTCGGATCGTCGAAAACCCCAGGAAAATGAAAGCTTCACCAAGAGGGAAGCGGAGAAAAATACTAATATCTCTGAGAGTGTCCAGAAGAACAAAACAAATCGCATAAGACGTGGGATGATGGCTGGTCCAATAGCCAGCTCACCTCAGGTATTTCATTAATTTCTGATTATTACTGTATTTAGCTGCTGTTTGTTGTGAGACATACATAGAGACGTTAGTGGGGGTTATTCTCTTGAATGTTACTTTTGAGGGCAGTGTGGCTCAGATTGTTGGAGGAGGTTGCCTGCTTTACATTTACTCTCAAAAGACAAACATTTGAGCAAAGTGCCCTGTTTTTGTAAGAAACACAAGCTTCCCAAAGAGCAGTCACAATATAGAGCAGCCAGAATTACAAATTTGTCCAAGCTTTAACTGAGCTGTCACTGAGATCTATAATGTTCAGCGGTGGCAGTGTGGCTCACAGTAGGACAGAAATTCGCTCTTGACACGACGCCAGCTCACTCCCCATGACTTTCGACCACCAGAGTCCCTCAAAAAGCCAGGAATCCCTGATAATTAGTAAGTATATTTAATTAAAAGGGAAGTTACCTGAGACACGGATCATCGTTTAGAAAAATATGATCTATTATTCATTTGTGTTTTTGAACATGCATAGTTAAATCGGCTTTCTTTTATTTATGCAGATGTCAAGTTACTGATCTCTATTTATGAATGTGGTAAAGGGCATTGTGATGTATATGAATTGCTTATCCAGCCTGACCCCTCCCTGTCTTTAGCCAATAAGCAACAGGCTTCCTGTGGGAAGGGTTTAAAGGGTCTGTTTCTAATGCCTTGTATAACTCTGAAGAAGGCACGTTTGTGTTGAAACATTTGTGATTTCTTTGCACCCTATTGAATAATTCGATGTGTCTCCAGCACCGATCCGACTTTTTCAGTCCCGATACCGATACCTGGGCTTTGGGTATCGGCCGATACCGAGTACCGATCCGATGAATGAATGAATGAATGAATGAATGAATGAATGAATGAATGTTATTTAACAGATTGCAGAATGGGTACAATACAGTACGGCTCAATACATACAATTGTTAAGGGGATGCAGACCTGAGAAAGACGTTTGTCTTGTTTCCATCAGGGTCTCCCATTTTCAATTCATATAGACATATATGACATACATGACATACAGATAGTCAGTACTGCTACATCTATACATTTATGACATACCAGATTTGCAAATACAGTACTGTTTGTGATACAGAAGGAGTCAAGAAAAGGGAGTATATACATTTGACGTAGAAACTGTACATTGGAGGAGGTTGGGTGGGGGGGGTTGGGTACATTGGGATATTGACAACCATACTGGGTAATTTACATTGGAGGTGGTTGGGGGGGGTTAAACGGTATGCCTCACTGTGTGGAAGAGACTGGGATCATTCTTTTGTGCAAGGCAACATCAGGCTTGACTTAAAACATTACTTTAACTTAGTGAAACAAAATGTAACAAATTAACACATAGATATAAATGTACTGAATTGTTATTTATTTTATTTTGATCCACTTTTTCTCCTGTTTTTTCTGTGTTTTTCTCTCATCCCAATTTTAGTCGTTATGCCAATCCCCCCTTCCTGGTCGTTGCTCGCATGTGCCCCCCACTGGTCGGTCTAGGGAGCCCTGAAGTCTATCAGATGCTTCCTCAGTCACATAGGAGACAGCCAGCAGCATCTTTTCACCTGGCAGCGAGGACTCTCATTGGTGAGGTGTAACGTGTGGGAGGTCACACTACCATCTCCCTCCCTCGCTGTGCAGGCGCCCTGACCGACCTGTAGGAGTCGCTGTTTACAACGACCAGAATACGACCCCACCGGCTTCCCTCCCGCTGACTCTGCCAATCGAGCCAGTATGACAGCCGGATTTGATACCAGTGTCTCTCGCGTTGGTGACGAGCGCTTGGTCCGCGCTTGTCTCCGATACCCGATCTAGCTATTTTAGTCATATCGGGGCCGATATCCGATATCAATATCGGATCGGTGCATCCCTCATTTCCAGTACCTTACTTTTTGGTGTCTATATGGTCCTTATCGAAGTAGCACCGGTCCTCATATGAACAGGTTTAGCACGTCGTGAACACTCTCATCACGTTTTAAGCACATCACTTCATATTCACATTTCCTTTTCCCCCCCGGTATCTGCCCTTGTAGGAAACTAACAGAAAACGTCAGACTCGAAGGGTCGGGGTGCCCCCCCCCGCGCTGCCCGTCAACGGCGAGGACAACTGGGGCACTAAGGATGAGCCCTCTGTGACCGGCCTGCAGGGAAGGAGCCTGGAGAGGAGTGGACCGACATCACATCACATCAGGGTCACAGAGTCCGCTCAGCAGAGAGGACAGCCGTGGAGCTCACCGGACAGAGGAGAGGGCGGCGACCACCTGCTGACCACAAGGAGGTGAGTTAGTTCGGACTTGTCGGCAGCACTCGCCTCCTGTGTGTTCTTTTTTCTTTTTTTATAAATATTTTTATTGCATTTTATTTTATTTTATATATACATACATATATACAGACATTAACACAGGACAAAAAGAAAAAAGACACCCTTCAATCCCCTCCCTTCCCTAATCATAATTTGAATTGACATTCACACAGACATTACAATAATAAAAACAAATATTAAATAAATGATAAGAGATCACAAAAAGACAAATAAAAATAGAAAATAAATAAATATACAAATAAAAAATAAAAACCTTTCTTCGGTTTTATTTATTTTAGTTTATTTATCGGGGACAATGCAAAAGAAAACATCGTTTTCTACAATAACAAGATACAGATGCATTGCATGTAGGATTTCTAGCCAAGGGTAATTTGCAACCCCGGGTTTGGCTTTTCTACTTTAAAGTGACATATCATCATTGCCAAAAGTACATTAGTTAAAATGAGCACATAATTAATAGTGACATTCTTTACATGATCATACAATAATTATGATAATCACATCACATTACAATCATTCTACATGTGTTGTATGTGTGTGTGTTCTCTGATTCATGGCAATATTATGTGTATTTGTTCATGTTTATAGGTGTGTGTGTCTGTGTGCATCATCATCATCATCATCATCATCATCATCATCATCATCCATCCTTTATTTATTCTCAAATACAATTGAGGTCACCCTCCTTTTCAATGTCGTCGAGACTTTACAGACATTTCAATGCACACATTTCTACGATATAACAATAATAAATATGAATAACTATCTATATAGTACTCTTCACACATGGACCACAGTCCAGAGTGCACCACAGCAATTAGTATAAAATGGACATAGGCATAAAATCAGCACACAAATTGACAAAATTAAAAAACAATGCATAAATTGCAGAGATAAGAATAGGTATAAAATACAATAAAAGTGGTGCAATGTAAACGTGCAGACTTAAGAATAGGCATAAAATAAGTACAATAGTACAGTGTTGCTTGAAGGCATGTGAACCCCCCCGGTACAGTCAGTCCCCCAAACACCCCACACATCAATCCCCACCACATCCCCATCCAATAGACACCCCCCCCCCCCCCCGATAAAACACGGCATGACCGAAGGAAAACACAAACAGCCTGCGCGCCACTCACACCGCCATGCACAGCGACGGCAATGCCACCCCATGTACTGTAGTCTTATGTAGTAATATGTATGTATGTGTGTCTGTTCCTCTCGGGTATGAGGCACATTTATCCTTTGATCGTTTCTGGTTGTTCAGAATGTCTTTCTTTGTTGTGGAATATTTTAAATCAGCCATGACCGTGAACTGTAGACATTTAGACTAGTCAATTTGTATATACAAATATAACATAGTTTATTATCTGTTTCTGTGGCCACATAAAGAGTATGCTTAGTTTATAATCAGAGAGACAAGTGTACACTTCTGACCAGAAAGTGAAGAGCTCTGGTCAGGCTTACAATTAAGTACAAAGATGACATGACGTCAAAAGATGAACAGATATGACAAGAAAGGTAAACAAAAATGAGAAAATGAAAACAAAAGATGGGTTTAGGGCCTTTGTCGTGTCTGACACAAGACTGGAGTCAAGATTAATTGGAAAAGAACCTTGGACGTGTGGTATCTATGTCAAACTGTTCTGGGCCTTGGCCGTTGTTTTAAGAACATACGCCAGACTGTCGCCTAGGTGACTTGACTAGTTAAACTAGATAAAGCTTTGTACAGAGAAATATGTATTTAAACAGGACTTATGAACATGATAATATTTTCGATCACATCTTTCTCCTAGAGCGAAGTCATCGACCAAGCAAAACGCAGACGATCTACACATATCGGAGATGATTTTGGGTAATTGGCATATTCCTAATTGTCATCGACCTATCTCAAGCCCCGCCCTCTTTTCTTGATCCTCCAATCGCGACCATTGCTTCCTGAGGGTTTGCCGTTGTGATCGGAGGATCGAAAGGAGAAAAAAAGGCGGCAGAGTTTGAGATGGGTCAATAGGTTCAAAAGCTTCATTCGACACCTTTTCCTTTTTTCATCAAACTACTTGTCATCAGAGCTGACTGCAGGGTTCACACAAGGTCATTGAAGTGCTTGATTAAAAAAAAAAAAAAAAAAAATCAAGGTCTGGAATTCCTTGAAAACAGCAAAATTTTTAACAAGGTGCTTAAAAAGTAATTGAAATTCAAATCAGCCATTCGCATTGAAAGTTTTATTCATCCATGATAAAACATTTCTGAATCAAGAAAGTAATCTTTTTTTTATTTAAAATGTAACTAATTGTCGGAAATTGGTTTTAAGCCATAAATATTGGATCACACTTTCTATAAAAAGAGGCATTTAAAAGTGAATTGTATCCTTTTAAATGCCCTTTTCAAATGAAAAATAGTGCTTGGAAAAGTACTTAAGTCCTTGAATTTCATTTTGCAATGTCTGTGGGAACCCTGGCTGACTGTGTGTTAACGGATTCCCAGATGACGTGGACTTTGACGAGGAGTTACAGGAACTCTCCAGGCTGTCCGTCCGGACGAGCGTCCCACCGCACGGCCACGCAAGCTGCCCTATGGACCAACACACTGCCACTGTAGGTGAACTGATGTTATGATTTTTGGTGGTAGAGCGGTCGTCTGGTCATCAGGACCGATGTGTCCTTGAGCAAGACACTTAACCCCTAACAGCTCCCGATGAGCAGGTCGGCACCTTGCATGGTTGCCTCGGTGTGAATGTGTGAGTGAATGGGTAAAAGAAATGGTAAATGGCTGCATTTATATAACGGCTTTTATCCAAAGTGCTTTACAATTTGTTCCTCACATTTCACCCATTCACTCACACATTCACACACCATGCACCATGCGACCATGCAAGGTGCCAACCTGCTCATTGGGAGCAGTTAGGGGATAAATGTCTTGCTCAAGGACACACCGACACGCTGCCCGGGAGGAGCGGGAATCGAACCGGGAACCTCTGGATTACCAGACGACTGCTCTACCTCCAGATCCACTGTTGAATGGGTGAATGTGAGGAACTAAATGTTAAAGCGCTTTGGATAAAAGCTGCTATATTCAAACCTTTATTTATTCTCAAAGACAATTGAGGTCACCCTCATTTTCAATGTCGTCGAGACTTTACAGACATTTCAATGCACACATTTCTACAATATAACAATAATAAATATTAATAACTATCTATATAGTACTTTTCACACATGGACCACAGTCCAGAGTGCACCACAGCAATTAGTATAAAATGAACATAGGCATAAAATCAGCACACAATTGATAAAATAAAAAAACAATGCATAAATTGCAGACATAAGAATAGGTATAAAAGACAATAAAAGTAGTGCAATGTAAACGTGCAGACTTAAGAATAGGCATAAAATAAGTACAATAGTACAGTGTTGCTTGAACGAAGGCATGTGAACCCCCCCCCCCCCCCCCCCCGGAACAGTCAGTCCCCCAAACACCTCACACATCAATCCCCACCACATCCCCATCCAAGACACCCCCCCCCCCCCCGATAAAGCACGCCATGACCGAATGAAAACACAAACAACAGCCCGCGCGCCACTCACACCGCCATGCCCCGAACCACAACAAGGAATACGGCAAATCCCACGCCCCCCCCCACCCCCGAACTCCACAGAGGAATGATAGCCACGCGCCCCAGGACCCGCAGCCACGCCAAAGGAGACACGACTGCACACACTCGAGTCAAGTCAAGAGGTTTATTTGTCACATACACACCAGGGCATACAGTGAAATGCGGGGGGTCATGCCCGTATTGATTGTGCAAAATACAATAATAAAATAGAATGAAATAGGCATAGAAAAAAATTTAATGGATAAGACACAAGATATGCATGGTAAAAAAAAGACATGCTAGGTTCCTGAGAAACTGGTTCTTATATACACTACTATGCGATATACAATTTACAATGTTACCTCTTAATGTATCTAAACTATACAGTACCTCCTTCTTTTAAAAGTGTTTCTAAAGATAAAATCTTTTAAATAGATATAATATTTTTTCAAGCGGACAGACACAACAGCGGCCAAATGGGAAGACACGTAGGATCGGGACGGTCCGAGACGACACCGGGAAAAGCCGCTATATAAATGCTGCTATGTAAAAACTGCTATATAAATGCTGCTATATAAATGCTGCTATGTAAATGCTATATAAAAGCTGCTATATATACGTAAATGCTGCTATATAAAAGCACCATTTACCATGTTCTGTGGTCCCCTTTGACTCACGGCGTGTGTCTCCTGTGCCGGCCGGTGCTGCAGACCCTGAAGCGAGTCCTCCTGGGCTCCAGCACCAGCTGCTTCAACACGGAGTGGAGGAGCCAGAGCTTCACGTTCTCAGAAACACACGCTCTGAGATACGGACTCGTGCAGAAGAAGGTTGGGCTCCACTTGTTGTGCTGTAATCCCATCATCTAGTAAATGAATGCACTTAAAAAAAAAGTCCATTCAATTATAATCATCATATTGATTGATTTGCGGTTCACGACGTGGAATGTTCCCGCGTTCCCGACTGTGCCCTTTTTACGTAGGGTGGTCCTTGTGGGGTCCTGGCGTCCGTCCAAGCCTGCGTTCTGAAGAGACTCCTATTCGACGACGGGACTGACGGCAGTGATGCAGGCCTCCGGTATGTTCCCCTCTGATGTAAGCCCCACGTGCCCTGCTGTAGAGTCACTTTAATGTCACATCAAAGAGGGCTTTTGGAGAGGTATTATGTGAAGTAATTGACTATATTCACACGGGTGGGAACAGGGTTTAGAGAGCCAAAATGGCTGCCGTGTGAATGTGGTCAAATCGGGGCGCATGCGTTGTGGTATGAATTCTGTCTCTATACCTGAGACGACTTGGGTTTTAAGGTATTATTTTGTCATTTTTGTCACTCTTGAGATTAAGACCGTCCAGCGCTACCAGAAGCAAGTGTCTCGTGTTGGCTGTTGCCGAGGTCCTGTGGAGGGCAGGGGAAGAAAAACAAGCCTCCGTTGCAATGTAATGTATATGTTATTTTATATTAAATATTATTTCTCCTGTTAAGGTTGTACAATCGGACATACTTTATGAGGTAGCCTCATGTCGGCTCATGTATATGGTTTGTTTAAATTATATACTGTACGTATTAAAAAAAATAAAAAATAAATAAAACTTTCTTTATTACAGAACTTCAGGAATAAATCATTTCATCCCAGCTGGACACTACAAATCTGAAGGAATACTTGAAAAGGTATCACATTCTGTTTGGCAAAGTTATACGTTGGAATATTACTGGCATATTCTAAATATAGTTGACAAACAAACTATCTGTATCGATTGAGACATTTCTATTCGATTTGATTGTGTAATAATATGATTGTGTGACAATGTTATAGACATTGTAGACCATCCTGTCTAGAATAATATTATTTATCTTAGCTTACAGTAGTTTTCCTTTTACTTAAACTAAAGCAAATTCTGAGATTTGATTCTGTTTCATTATACATGTTAACCCTTTCACTGCCACTGTGTGATAGTAAAGGGCTAACCTTCTGTATTGTCACAGTGAAAGGGTTAACCGGCTGTCGTGTGGCAGTGAAAGGGTTAAAAGAAAAGCCCTATTCACACAGGACTAGTATTACGCGGGGACCCATGGTAATAGAGAATCCCCCCCCCCCGACCTCTGGGATTTCTAGATGCACATTCGCACTGGATAGGTTTTTACCGAGGTGATTGAACTTGACACGCCTATAGTGTTGACCGTTGGATAGGATATTAGAAAATTACAGTAGTTACATTATGTGCACCTACTTTTGGATGGAAATATATATTTTCAAGAAGGACCTGTAGGCCTCCATGCGGAGGTGAAGCAGATTGATTTGGTGTTTGGACTGAAAATGCATTTAAAACCTTCCGTATTGATTTTATTAACGACCAAAATCAACTGACAACCCCAAATTAGTAGGATGCTGATTCGCACGGGACTAATATGATCAGATAACCTCTGTTTGCCGAAATATGAGAGGTAATTTACCCTGGAATTTGACCTTTAAATTATTTTTTTGTGTATTTATTATTATTATTATTATTATTATTATTATTATTATTATTATTATTATTATTATTATTATTATTATTATTATTATTATTATTATTATTATTATTATTATTATTATTATTATTATTATTATTATTATTATTATTATTATTATTATTATTATTATTATTATTATTATTATTATTATTATTATTATTTATTATTTAAAAAACCAAATACGGACATTTTGCACGTTCAGGTCAAGTCAAGTACATTTTATTTATATAGCACATTTCCAAGCATTTATTTATTCTGTTTGTCTAATAATCACACTGACATTCATTTGAAAATTATTTCCAAAGTTAAAAGTTAAGTGTCTTGGATTGATCATGTTTTTCTTTTGTACATTCTAAGTCTACACATTTTTCAAGTATGCTATTTATACATATTTTATTTACCCAGGAGAAAAGTCTCAAGTGAGGTAAAACAATCTATTTTACAAGAGCGTCCTGCCAAGACGGGCAGCAGCGCAATTAACAGGGTTAAAAATGTATTAAACAAAATATTACAAAAATGTCCATCAATATTTGTCACAAGTCATCACCATCAGGGTTCATACAGGAGCAGTATGAATCACCCCTGATATCTGCACCCAGATGTGCCTGCCTCCAAGTCATTAAGGATGACTTTAAAGGCATCCAGTGAGACCAGCTCCCAAGGATTCAGATCATTTTGCAACAGACTTGTTGAAATATTGTCATCTACTCCCTATAACACCAGAGCTGCTCACCATATCTCGCTAGATGTTCCCCGTGTTAACACTTCCTTCGGTCAATCCTCCTTCCAGTTTGCTGCTCCCAGCAGTTGGAACGAGATGTAAAAGACTTTGAAAACGGACAAATTGTTCCCCCTCACTACTTTTAAGGACTCTATCACAGAGTTGTTTACACACCTGCAACTGTCACCCTTCAGCCCTTTAACTGTAATTTGACTGTTCTGCTTCATGTATTATATACCTTGTAATTTTATTTGGTTGTTTGTTTGATCTTTGATGTGTTAATTATTTCCCTTACCTCTGGGATGTATGTATCGTCGGTCTCTTTTCTATACATTTTTTGTCCCCTTTCGAGAGGCCCTTTTGTCGCCAGGCCGTCATTGTAAATAAGAATTTGTTCTTTCTTAATTTACCTGCCTGGTTAAATAATAATACATTTTTATTTATAGTGCACTTTACATTTCACAATGAAATCTACAGGTTAAAAACAAATCAAAGTAAAACATTTTATGAAAAGCAACAGATAAAATGGGCATGGTTAGGGCAATTCCCAATACACAAAACAAAAACAGTGGAGTTAGCCAAAGGCTCTATTAACCCTTTCACTGCCACACGACAGAAGGTTAACCCTTTACTATCACACAACCGACAGTCGTGTGTGTCGTGTGGCAGTGAAAGGGTTGCAAAGGATAGTTGTTAGGCTTAGTTTAAAAGTGTCCACAGACTGTGGAGCTCAGCCCCTCGGGTGGTCAGGGAGACTAGTCCACAGCCTGGGAGCAGCCCAGCAGAAGGCCCTGATCTCCCACGGTGCGGAGCCTGGTCCTGGCTTGATGGAGGAGGTTGGCTGTGCCAGAGTAGAGGGTGTGGGTGGAGGATTGGGTGATGAGGAGTTTCTTAACACTTTCAGTGCCGGCCATTAACATGGTAAAGCATGGTTAAATGCCAGCACCCACTTCAATGATAGCGTTGTGAACGCATAATCTCTGGCGTAAATTATGGCTATGTGTCTAATCTGCCTGTCGCTTATCAATGACTTGTTTGCAGTCAACATTGTCGAAACGGATTGTTTTTTAATCGGTTCATTTCCGTTTTATAGCATTTTGAAAAGCCCTCGTTTTCAAGGAAAATATAAAGATTCCGTGATAAAAGGCATTTACTGGAATATTCTGGCATACACAAACACGTTGTCATTTTTCGGCCTATTTATGAATCGTTTTCAAATAAACGCTAGATTATCGATAGTATATGTGTACTTATGCACGCTATAGAGGCGGGCTGAAAAATTGATTCTCTCATTTCCTCATCAGCGATCACAGCCACACACACGCATAGGGCAAACTCTGAGATATAGGTGAAAACAGGTCTTATTATCCTAAGACTGGTAAAATAAATTCCTTACCTGAGATCAGATGTTATCCAAAAAGATTATTCCAATTCCTGATCGCCATTCCAAATATCGATCACGCTTATTGATTACAGTGTTGGGTACTGTAAATACATAATCCACGCGTTTTCCGAGCCGGCGAGCACAATGGATTCTTCAGTTGGCCTTGACGGAAAAGTAAAATGAGGAAACTGCCCCCCCCCCCCCCCCCCCCCCCTCCTTCGTCAGTCTAAAGTAATGGGGTGGCCTGATATCTTTTTCTAACAGAGTTGTGTTTCCGCGGTCAGTTTGCGCAATCTGATTGGCCCGCAGTTGCACTTCCGCGTTCGGTTGCGCGATTTGGTTAAGGTTAGGGTTAAGGTTAGGGTTAGGGTTAGTTGGTTATGGTTAGGGTTAAGGTTAGGGTTAGTTGGGTAAGGTTAGGGTTAAGGTTAGGGTAACATCCTACTGGCGCGATTGTTAGAAGTAACGCGATTGGTGCTGAGATAAACGTCAGTGGCCAATCAGATCGCGCAAACCGACCGCGGAAACAACTCCGTTAGCATACGAATAGACGCAATGGGGTGCAGTTACACAGGGAGAGACGATAGGGGGCGGTATCTTCCCAATTGAGCTCAGAGAGAGTCTGCAACACTAGCGTGAGGCTCGATTGATATGAATATGAATTCAAATCGCCAATAAAAAAAAATACGACAAACAACCGCTATATAGCGTTGGCGGGCACTCAAAGGTCGGCATGAACTAACGACAAAAAGCGTGGCTGGCATTCAAAGTGTTAAGGGCGGGACGGGGGGGGGGGACACACCTTAAATACAATCCTGTATTCCACAGGGAGCCAGTGCAGAGGAAGCAGCAAACTTAAAACGCCCTTTTCCCCAATTCTGTACAGGCTTTAGGGACTGAGATCAGAAAGGATGTAGATCAGTAGGTATGATGGAACCAAACCAAGAATATCCTTATAAATAAAAACATGCCAGTGGTTAAGTCTACGACAAGGGAGACCATCCAACCAGAGCACACAGAGAACAATGGTTAAGTCTACGACAATAAGGCAGACCATCCAACCAGAGCACACAGAGAACAATGGTTAAGTCTACGACAATAAGGCAGACCATCCAACCAGAGCACACAGAGAACAATGGTTAAGTCTACGACAAGGGAGACCATCCAACCAGAGCACACAGAGAACAATGGTTAAGTCTACGACAAGGGAGACCATCCAACCAGAGCACACAGAGAACAATGGTTAAGTCTACGACAAGGGAGACCATCCAACCAGAGCACACAGAGAACAATGGTTAAGTCTACGACAATAAGGCAGACCATCCAACCAGAGCACACAGAGAACAATGGTTAAGTCTACGACAATAAGGCAGACCATCCAACCAGAGCACACAGAGAACAATGGTTAAGTCTACGACAATAAGGCAGACCATCCAACCAGAGCACACAGAGAACAATGGTTAAGTCTACGACAATAAGGCAGACCATCCAACCAGAGCACACAGAGAACAATGGTTAAGTCTACGACAATAAGGCAGACCATCCAACCAGAGCACACAGAGAACAATGGTTAAGTCTACGACAATAAGGCAGACCATCCAACCAGAGCACACAGAGAACAATGGTTAAGTCTACGACAATAAGGCAGACCATCCAACCAGAGCACACAGAGAACAATGGTTAAGTCTACGACAATAAGGCAGACCATCCAACCAGAGCACACAGAGAACAATGGAGAGTAAGGGCTTTAAAATGTGTAATGAAGATCAGAGCTCCACGGTGGACACAGTGATTGATTGATTGAAAACTTTATTAACAGATTGCAGAATGGGTACAATACAGTACAGCTCAATACACACAATTGTTAAGGGGATGCAGACCAGAGAAAGACTTTCGTCTTGTTTACATCAGGGTCCCCCATTTTCAATTCATAATGAATTGTAAGTAAGGGTGCAACTTAGGGCGGTTAGGTGGCGTAGCGGAGATTGCGTTCGTCACCAACCCCGGAGCTGTGAGCTGGATTCGCCTGTTCGAATCCAGCTCACAGCTCCGGGGTTGTCACCAGCTTGGCTGGCCGTTCACACTAATACAATTGGCAGTATTAGAGGGTGGGAGAAGCTGGCGGGGTGGGTCCTGGTCGTTGTAAACAGCGACTCCTACAGTTCGGTCGGGGCGCCTGCTAAGCGCGGATAGGACTCGAGGGGGATAGTGTGGTCCTCCCACACGCTACGCCCTCTCGGGGAGGATCCGCGCTGCCAGGTGAAAAGAAGCGGTGATTGGCTGGACGTGTGTCGGAGGAAGCACGTGATAGCCTCCACTCTCCCAGACCGACTGTGGGGGGTAAGTGCGCAGCGACCAGGAAGGGGATTGGGAATTGGCATACGACTAACATTGGGATGGGAGAAAATCGGAGGAAAATGGAGGGGGAAAAAGATCAATAAAAAAAAAGTAAGCGTGCAACTTGCTCCGTGCAATCCATTCTTTGTGGATCTAGCGTATTTTAGTATACCGGTAGTATAAAAATATATATATATATATATTTTTTACTCATGCAAAAAAAATCGCCAAGTGATGCCACTTATCGATTTCATGCAGTTATCGATAATTTGCGATAAATCGATAAGTGGTCTCAGCCTTAGATGCTTGTAACATCACCATAGTCCAACACAGACATAAAAGTAGCAACACCAAGTCTCCTTTTGGCCTCAAAGGAAAAGCAAGACTTCAGTTGTTTTCCACCAGTTGCTGAATACGAGGCTTAAAAGAGAGAGAGAATGATCAATTACGATTCCTAGATATTTGTATTGAGATACAGAGACTCAATCTCAAGAGCCCTGAAAAGTGGTGATAGATGGAAGGTTCAGTGGCTTTGTCTTTGCTTTTGAACTATGACCAATTATCGCTGGCCTGCTAAAAACCCAAGGCGTTGTTCTCTGCGTTGCTAGTTTGTAAATGTTATTAACATCTTTGTTCTAGATAACGTGGTTTACTGTTGATAACCTGAAGGATCTGCAGCAGCTTCTGGAGCAACACATTCAGCAGGTTAGAGATCAGTTTGTGTGTCAAGTTCTGCCATATCTATACAAGGTCACCACAGTCTGTACAATTCTGTCACCACAATGCTGTATATACCATATACTGTGTATATATATATATATATATATATATAATAACTTTATTTGTATAGCACTTTTCATACAGAAGTTGCAGTTCAAAGTGCTTCACAACAGTAAAAAATACAAGCATAAGCGAGCATAACAAATTAAATACAAAAAGATAGAGAGGTAGCAAGGTAAGGTAAATCACAGTTTTTCAGTAATACAAATAATAAAATAGAATAGATTAGATAGAGTAAGAAAGTGCGGTTTGATTCAGTTTAAAATAGGCTAAAAATAATAAAATAGCACGGACAGTAAAAAGTGTGATAACTGATTGTTCAATATATACTGTATATATATATATATATATATATATATATATATATTTTTTACCGCATATATACGTATGCTCACCTGTCTGTACTTACCTGCACATAGTTCTTTACTATACTATATCTATATCTGTACATATCCTACTCTTACTAGTTACGCTGCTTGATTGATTGATTGAAAACTTTATTAACAGATTGCAGAATGGGTACAATACAGTACAGCTCAATACACACAATTGTTAAGGGGATGCAGACCAGAGAAAGACTTTCGTCTTGTTTACATCAGGGTCCCCCATTTTCAATTCATCAGGACATATATGACATACATGACATACAGATAGTCAGTACTGCTACATCTATACATTTATGACATACCAGATTTGCAAATACAGTACTGTTTGTGATACAGAAGGAGTCAGGAAAAGGGAGTATATACATTTGACGTAGAAACTGTACATTGGAGGAGGTTGTGTGGGGGGGGTTGGGTACACTGGGATATTGACAACCATACTGGGTAATCTACATTGGAGGTGGTTGGGGGGGGGGGGCACACTGTATATACAAGCAAAACTGTACATTGAGGGGGGGGGGGGGAGACACTGTACAAACAAACAAAATTGTACATTGGACTATTGACAAAACCATACTAGGTAAATGACTGTACATTGGAGGGGGTTGGGTTAGGATATTTACAGGGGCCAGTGTTGAATTGCAGTCTCCCGTAGGTGTCCCTTGAGAATGAATGAATGAATGAAAACTTTATTAACAGATTGCAGAATGGGTACAGTGCAGTACAGCTCAATACATACAATTGTTAAGGGGATGCAGACCAGAGAAAGACTTTCGTCTTGTTTACATCAGGGTCCCCCATTTTCAATTCATCGTAACATATATGCATACATGACATACAGATAGACAGTACTGCTACATCTATACATTTATGACATACCAGATTTGCAATTACAGTACTGTATTTGTGATACAAAAAGAGTCCAGAAAGAAAAGAGTATATACATTAGGCGTAGAAACTGTACATTGGATTGGGTAGGTGGGGGGGGTGGGGGGGACTGTACATTGGAGGTGGTTGGGGGGGGGGGGGGGGGGTTGGGTAGGAGTGGGGGGGGGGGGGGGGGGGTTGGGTAGGAGGGGTGGGTGGGGACTGTACATTGGAGGTGGTTGGGTGGGTGGGGGGGGGGGGGGGGGGTGGGTGGGTAGGAGGGGTGGGTGGGGGACACTGTACAACTGTACAAACAACACTGTACATTGGATTATTGACAAGACCATACTTGGTAATTTACTGTACATTGGAGGGGGTTGTGTTCGGACATTTACAGGGGCCAGTTTCGAGTTGCAGTCTCCCTTAGGTGTTTTTTGAGAGTGTTTTTGAAAGTGGGTAGTGATCCACATTCCTTTACAGCTTTGGGTAGGGCGTTCCACATTGATGTGGCATAATTGCGAAACGTGTTTAGTCCCTTGTTTGAGCCGAATCTGGGTTTAACATGATTTGTGGAGCTCCCTCTGGTGTTGTGATCGTGGTATTCACTGACCTTTGGGAAGTATTTAGTCATGTACATGGGTACCTTGGTCGTGTAGTGTATCTTGTAGACCAGGCCCATTGCAAGTTGCTGTACTCTGTCGTCTACTCTAAGCCATCCTAGGTTGTCAAAGTGGGCAGGGGTGAGGTGGGTTCTAGGAGTAAGGTCAAGCAGTAGTCTGACCAGTTGGCTGGCCAGTATGACTACTATACCATACAGTCTTTACACCTGTACCACTGTACATATTATACTACAACTCTGTACAGACATCTGATTAGCACTACACTCAGTAGTACTCATTTGTATAATTTGTACCCAGTTTAATCACCTGTACATTGTATATTACTATTGCTCTTTACTGTTACATTTGCACTCTGGTTGGATGCCACACTTCTTTTCGTTGTACTGTACTTGTGCTGTATGATGACGACACGTTTGAATGTGATATTTTCTCTTCCCCTAGTTTGAGTCTGGAGCGCTGGGCTGCATCCTGATGATCATCTCTGCTCTTCTGTCCAGATCCATCGACAAGTAATACATTAGAAATAATACAGTGCTATAATCAGTGATGCCGGTAACGCGTTACTAAGTAACGCGTTATTGTAATCTGATTACTTTCCCCCGAAAATAGTAATCTAACGCGTTAATCTTTAAAAGCCAGTAATCTGATTGCAGTTACTTGTCCAAGTGGCTGTGCATTACTATTTCGTTACTATCTCATCATAAATTCATAATGCAGGCGGAATGCAGTATTTTATTTCGTTTTCGACAGTCAAAAATACATTTTGAGCTGTTTTTCTTATTATTATTATTATGGAGTGACGTGGTGTGGCAGTGAAAGGGTTACACAAGAATGTGTCCCCGCGGCGTGACTGGACTCTCTGTCTGTGAGTGACTCTGCTTTGGCCCAATCACATTCCCCATCCACAGTCTGCGAATCAGAGGCAGAGTAGGGCGGGTCTTCACAGCACGTCATGTGACATATGCGCCAATCGTGTGACAGCAGGGCTCCGTTGTTATGTTTGTCTGAGAATTCATTTACAAAACGCTTGTCTAAACGAAGTGAAACCACAAGAAGACTTTTGCGGTTTCTGTTCAGACTTCCACCCCAAAACGCTCGTTTAAACGTAGCCTCAGTCAAAATACTGTCTACCGCTAAAAACAGCACATCCAATTGCATTGAAAGCATCTGGAATCACCGACGCTTCGACTATGAATTGAAAATGGGGGACCCTGATGTAAACAAGACAAACGTCTTTCTCTGGTCTGCATCCCCTTAACAATTGTGTGTATTGAGCCGTACTGTATATTGTACCCATTCTGCAATCTGTTAAATAAAGTTTTCATTCATTCATTCATTCAGGTACAGGAGGACTTTCCCTATTGATTAATGTATATTTGATGGTGGCAGAGCAAAAGCTCTTATTTGCCAGATTTACAGTTAATTTACATGTTAAAGAGAGACTGATTGTATGTTTATAGAGAGACATTTATAAAAACAATTTAATAGTTACAGTTGATATAATTGAATAGTTCAGCCTGCATTTGTTAGATGTGAATAGATACACTGGTTTTGTACAACCACTGGCTGGCTGCTCTAATGCTGTGAGCATCATAGACTGTTGCTTTACCATACTTGATGGTACAGAAGCTGAAGCACTAGTTTAACAATTTACGTTATGTGCAGAGAAACAAGTTAAAAACAATTTATGCACTTTCAATAAAGCGTTTAAAAAAAACTGTTGGGGGAACGACGACGACTTCGTAACCTAGTTACTTTCAAAGTAACTAAGTTACTCTGATAATCAAGTAATCAGTAAAGTAACTTGGATTACTTTTTAAAGGAGTAATCAGTAATCAGTAATCGTATTACTTTTACAAGTAATCTGTGGCATCACTGGCTATAATACTATATAATATAATGTAATACTATATAATATAATAATATACAGTATATATAATATAATACTATATAATATAATGTAATACTATATAATATAATAATATACTGTATATATAATATAATACTATATAATATAATTTAATACTATATATTATAATACTATATCATATGATATAATAATATACAGTATATAATATAATACTATACAGTATATAATATAATACTATACAGTATATAATATAATACTATATCATATTATATAATATGATATCATACTATATAATATTATATAATATAATAATATGACTGTATACTCTGGCCAACAGACAATGATGTATTTATTGTGCTTTTTATTTTCTCCTCAAGAGTGAGAGAAGATATGGACGTTCCCACCACTGCCCTCATAGGAGCCCACGGGTACTGCACCCAGGTCTGTTGCTGTGTGTTCTAACAGGGTCTTGTTGCTGTGTGTTCTAACAGGGTCTTGTTGCTGTGTGTTCTAACAGGGTCTTGTTGCTGTGTGTTCTAACAGGGTCTTGTTGCTGTGTGTTCTAACAGGGTCTTGTTGCTGTGTGTTCTAACAGGGTCTTGTTGCTGTGTGTTCTAACAGGGTCTTGTTGCTGTGTGTTCTAATAGGGTCTTGTTGCTGTGTGTTCTAACAGGGTCTTGTTGCTGTGTGTTCTAACAGGGTCTTGTTGCTGTGTGTTCTAACAGGGTCTTGTTGCTGTGTGTTCTAACAGGGTCTGGTTGCTGTGTGTTCTAACAGGGTCTTGTTGCTGTGTGTTCTAACAGGGTCTTGTTGCTGTGTGTTCTAATAGGGTCTTGTTGCTGTGTGTTCTAACAGGGGCTTGTTGCTGTGTGTTCTAACAGGGTCTTGTTGCTGTGTGTTCTAACAGGGTCTTGTTGCTGTGTGTTCTAACAGGGTCTTGTTGCTGTGTGTTCTAATAGAACAGGGTCGTGTTGCTGTGTGTTCTAACAGGGTCTTGTTGCTGTGTGTTCTAACAGGGTCTTGTTGCTGTGTGTTCTAACAGGGTCTTGTTGCTGTGTGTTCTAACAGGGTCTTGTTGCTGTGTGTTCTAATAGAACAGGGTCTTGTTGCTGTGTGTTCTAACAGGGTCTTGTTGCTGTGTGTTCTAATAGAACAGGGTCTTGTTGCTGTGTGTTCTAACAGGGTCTTGTTGCTGTGTGTTCTAACAGGGTCTTGTTGCTGTGTGTTCTAACAGGGTCTTGTTGCTGTGTGTTCTAACAGGGTCTTGTTGCTGTGTGTTCTAACAGGGTCTTGTTGCTGTGTGTTCTAACAGGGGCTTGTTGCTGTGTGTTCTAACAGGGGCTTGTTGCTGTGTGTTCTAACAGGGTCTTGTTGCTGTGTGTTCTAATAGAACAGGGTCTTGTTGCTGTGTGTTCTAACAGGGTCTTGTTGCTGTGTGTTCTAACAGGGTCGTGTTGCTGTGTGTTCTAACAGGGTCTTGTTGCTGTGTGTTCTAATAGAACAGGGTCGTGTTGCTGTGTGTTCTAACAGGGTCTTGTTGCTGTGTGTTCTAACAGGGTCTTGTTGCTGTGTGTTCTAACAGGGTCTTGTTGCTGTGTGTTCTAATAGAACAGGGTCGTGTTGCTGTGTGTTCTAACAGGGTCTGGTTGCTGTGTGTTCTAACAGGGTCTTGTTGCTGTGTGTTCTAACAGGGTTGTGTTGCTGTGTGTTCTAACAGGGTCTTGTTGCTGTGTGTTCTAACAGGGTCTTGTTGCTGTGTGTTCTAACAGGGTCTTGTTGCTGTGTGTTCTAACAGGGTCTTGTTGCTGTGTGTTCTAACAGGGTTGTGTTGCTGTGTGTTCTAACAGGGTCTTGTTGCTGTGTGTTCTAATAGAACAGGGTCTTGTTGCTGTGTGTTCTAACAGGGTCTTGTTGCTGTGTGTTCTAACAGGGTCTTGTTGCTGTGTGTTCTAACAGGGTCTGGTTGCTGTGTGTTCTAACAGGGTCTTGTTGCTGTGTGTTCTAACAGGGTCTTGTTGCTGTGTGTTCTAACAGGGTCTTGTTGCTGTGTGTTCTAACAGGGTCTTGTTGCTGTGTGTTCTAACAGGGTCTTGTTGCTGTGTGTTCTAACAGGGTCTTGTTGCTGTGTGTTCTAACAGGGTCTTGTTGCTGTGTGTTCTAACAGGGTCTTGTTGCTGTGTGTTCTAACAGGGTCTTGTTGCTGTGTGTTCTAACAGGGTCTTGTTGCTGTGTGTTCTAACAGGGTCTTGTTGCTGTGTGTTCTAACAGGGTCTTGTTGCTGTGTGTTCTAACAGGGTCTTGTTGCTGTGTGTTCTAACAGGGTCTTGTTGCTGTGTGTTCTAACAGGGTCTTGTTGCTGTGTGTTCTAACAGGGTCTTGTTGCTGTGTGTTCTAACAGGGGCTTGTTGCTGTGTGTTCTAACAGGGTCTTGTTGCTGTGTGTTCTAATAGAACAGGGTCTTGTTGCTGTGTGTTCTAACAGGGTCTTGTTGCTGTGTGTTCTAACAGGGTCTTGTTGCTGTGTGTTCTAACAGGGGCTTGTTGCTGTGTGTTCTAATAGAACAGGGTCTTGTTGCTGTGTGTTCTAACAGGGGCTTGTTGCTGTGTGTTCTAACAGGGTCTTGTTGCTGTGTGTTCTAACAGGGTCTTGTTGCTGTGTGTTCTAACAGGGGCTTGTTGCTGTGTGTTCTAACAGGGGCTTGTTGCTGTGTGTTCTAACAGGGGCTTGTTGCTGTGTGTTCTAACAGGGTCTTGTTGCTGTGTGTTCTAATAGGGTCTTGTTGCTGTGTGTTCTAACAGGGTCTTGTTGCTGTGTGTTCTAACAGGGTCTTGTTGCTGTGTGTTCTAACAGGGTCTTGTTGCTGTGTGTTCTAACAGGGTCTTGTTGCTGTGTGTTCTAACAGGGTCTTGTTGCTGTGTGTTCTAACAGGGTCTTGTTGCTGTGTGTTCTAATAGAACAGGGTCGTGTTGCTGTGTGTTCTAACAGGGTCTTGTTGCTGTGTGTTCTAACAGGGTCTTGTTGCTGTGTGTTCTAACAGGGTCTTGTTGCTGTGTGTTCTAACAGGGTCTTGTTGCTGTGTGTTCTAACAGGGTCTTGTTGCTGTGTGTTCTAACAGGGTCTTGTTGCTGTGTGTTCTAACAGGGTCTTGTTGCTGTGTGTTCTAACAGGGTCTTGTTGCTGTGTGTTCTAACAGGGTCTTGTTGCTGTGTGTTCTAACAGGGGCTTGTTGCTGTGTGTTCTAACAGGGTCTTGTTGCTGTGTGTTCTAATAGAACAGGGTCTTGTTGCTGTGTGTTCTAACAGGGTCTTGTTGCTGTGTGTTCTAACAGGGTCTTGTTGCTGTGTGTTCTAACAGGGGCTTGTTGCTGTGTGTTCTAATAGAACAGGGTCTTGTTGCTGTGTGTTCTAACAGGGTCTTGTTGCTGTGTGTTCTAACAGGGTCTGGTTGCTGTGTGTTCTAACAGGGTCTTGTTGCTGTGTGTTCTAACAGGGTCTTGTTGCTGTGTGTTCTAACAGGGTCTTGTTGCTGTGTGTTCTAACAGGGTCTTGTTGCTGTGTGTTCTAACAGGGGCTTGTTGCTGTGTGTTCTAACAGGGTCTTGTTGCTGTGTGTTCTAACAGGGTCTTGTTGCTGTGTGTTCTAATAGAACAGGGTCTTGTTGCTGTGTGTTCTAACAGGGTCTTGTTGCTGTGTGTTCTAATAGAACAGGGTCTTGTTGCTGTGTGTTCTAACAGGGTCTTGTTGCTGTGTGTTCTAACAGGGTCTTGTTGCTGTGTGTTCTAACAGGGTCTTGTTGCTGTGTGTTCTAACAGGGTCTTGTTGCTGTGTGTTCTAACAGGGTCTTGTTGCTGTGTGTTCTAACAGGGTCGTGTTGCTGTGTGTTCTAACAGGGTCTTGTTGCTGTGTGTTCTAACAGGGTCGTGTTGCTGTGTGTTCTAACAGGGTCTTGTTGCTGTGTGTTCTAATAGGGTCTTGTTGCTGTGTGTTCTAACAGGGTCTTGTTGCTGTGTGTTCTAACAGGGTCTTGTTGCTGTGTGTTCTAACAGGGGCTTGTTGCTGTGTGTTCTAACAGGGGCTTGTTGCTGTGTGTTCTAACAGGGTCTTGTTGCTGTGTGTTCTAATAGAACAGGGTCTTGTTGCTGTGTGTTCTAACAGGGTCGTGTTGCTGTGTGTTCTAACAGGGTCTTGTTGCTGTGTGTTCTAACAGGGTCTTGTTGCTGTGTGTTCTAACAGGGTCTTGTTGCTGTGTGTTCTAATAGAACAGGGTCGTGTTGCTGTGTGTTCTAACAGGGTCTTGTTGCTGTGTGTTCTAACAGGGTCTTGTTGCTGTGTGTTCTAATAGAACAGGGTCGTGTTGCTGTGTGTTCTAACAGGGTCTTGTTGCTGTGTGTTCTAACAGGGTCTTGTTGCTGTGTGTTCTAACAGGGTCTTGTTGCTGTGTGTTCTAACAGGGGCTTGTTGCTGTGTGTTCTAACAGGGTCTTGTTGCTGTGTGTTCTAACAGGGTCTTGTTGCTGTGTGTTCTAACAGGGTCTTGTTGCTGTGTGTTCTAACAGGGTCTTGTTGCTGTGTGTTCTAACAGGGTCTGGTTGCTGTGTGTTCTAACAGGGTCGTGTTGCTGTGTGTTCTAACAGGGTCTTGTTGCTGTGTGTTCTAACAGGGTCTTGTTGCTGTGTGTTCTAACAGGGTCTTGTTGCTGTGTGTTCTAACAGGGTCTTGTTGCTGTGTGTTCTAATAGAACAGGGTCTTGTTGCTGTGTGTTCTAACAGGGTCTTGTTGCTGTGTGTTCTAACAGGGTCTGGTTGCTGTGTGTTCTAACAGGGTCTTGTTGCTGTGTGTTCTAATAGAACAGGGTCTTGTTGCTGTGTGTTCTAACAGGGTCGTGTTGCTGTGTGTTCTAATAGAACAGGGTCGTGTTGCTGTGTGTTCTAATAGAACAGGGTCGTGTTGCTGTGTGTTCTAACAGGGTCTTGTTGCTGTGTGTTCTAACAGGGGCTTGTTGCTGTGTGTTCTAACAGGGTCTTGTTGCTGTGTGTTCTAATAGAACAGGGTCTGGTTGCTGTGTGTTCTAACAGGGTCTTGTTGCTGTGTGTTCTAACAGGGTCTTGTTGCTGTGTGTTCTAACAGGGGCTTGTTGCTGTGTGTTCTAACAGGGTCTTGTTGCTGTGTGTTCTAATAGAACAGGGTCTTGTTGCTGTGTGTTCTAACAGGGTCTTGTTGCTGTGTGTTCTAACAGGGTCTTGTTGCTGTGTGTTCTAACAGGGTCTTGTTGCTGTGTGTTCTAACAGGGTCTTGTTGCTGTGTGTTCTAACAGGGTCTTGTTGCTGTGTGTTCTAACAGGGTCTTGTTGCTGTGTGTTCTAACAGGGTCTTGTTGCTGTGTGTTCTAACAGGGTCTTGTTGCTGTGTGTTCTAACAGGGGCTTGTTGCTGTGTGTTCTAACAGGGTCTTGTTGCTGTGTGTTCTAACAGGGTCTTGTTGCTGTGTGTTCTAACAGGGTCTTGTTGCTGTGTGTTCTAACAGGGGCTTGTTGCTGTGTGTTCTAACAGGGGCTTGTTGCTGTGTGTTCTAACAGGGTCTTGTTGCTGTGTGTTCTAATAGAACAGGGTCTTGTTGTGTGATTTAGATTGGTTAAATGTCCGGGTTGCGTCTAGTTTTTTACCAACAAACTTGCATTTTTCCGCGATCTGATTGGCCACTGACGTTTCTGGTCATGTGACATCTGTGCCAATCGCGTGACGCCTGTTTCTGCGACTATTTCCGCCTCTAACAGCCTGCAAACTACCTAACGCCTAGTTTATCACTGGTTAAGCTTAGGCGACTCTTTCGAAGTTGGTTAAGGTTAGAGTTTGGAATCAGGGCTGGTGTTCTATCGCCCTGCTCTAAGACAAACTCTAACCTTAACCAACTTCGAAAGAGTGCCTAAGCTTAACCGGTGTAGAAACAGGCGTCACGCGATTGGCGCAGATGTCACATGACCAGAAACGTCAGTGGCCAATCGGATCGCGAAAGAATGCAAGTTTGTTGGTAAAAGACGACACGCGTCCGGGTCATGGCGTTAGTTGTGTCTGACTCTCACCTAAACTGCACGGACTACAACGCATAACGAACGACGTATATCACGCCAGTTAGGGTACCTTGTGTATACTGT
Source organism: Notolepis coatsorum (assembly GCF_963971535.1). NCBI lineage: Eukaryota > Metazoa > Chordata > Actinopteri > Aulopiformes > Paralepididae > Notolepis > Notolepis coatsorum. Next base: position 211,165,152 of record NC_140167.1, read on the forward strand.
ATACTTTACTTACTCATAATATATATTTAGATTCTAGTGTTTATTGTAACCATATTTATTGTAACTTATTTAATATATCTGATACAGACACACATTGGGCACACAGACCCTCACCTGCACCTTTGATCACATGCTCAGTTCTTGATGGAGGATGATAAGGGCGAGATTGTGGGAGAAATAGAGAGGTTCCTTCTGGACTCAGGGTCTCTGGAGGTTTACACTGATGGCTCTGTGGATCCTGAAAGTGGGAGGGCAGGCTTTGGGTGGTGTGTGCCTCGGTTAGGGATCGGTAAGGGACAGAGAATATCCGATGGCAGCTCTGTATTTGTGACAGAGTTGCTTGCCATCCTCTGGGCATTGTGGTGGGTGGAGGAAGTGGGACCAAGCCAGGTGATTATATGCTCTGACTCGGCTGCTGCACTGATGGCTCTGAGTGCAGGTGGGTCTAAAGCTCGCCCTGATCTCATTCAGGAAATAATGTTGGTTTTATATAGGATTGCGAAGGCAGGCTGGTCAGTGGAGTTTTGTTGGGTCCCGGGGCACGCTGGGATTGCGGGAAATGAGATGGCTGACTCCCTTGCCAAACAGAGCCTGGGAAGGGAGGAAGAGATAGGCATCTCAATGGGAAGAGTAGAACTCAGAGAGAAGATAAAGAAAGGAGTGGAGGCTGCATGCTTCAGAGTTGTACCAGAGGATATAGCGTTATTGTATTTATTAGTATTGGACAGGCAAGAGGAGCAGAGAAGAAGGAGATAGTGTGTGTTGAAGATGAGAAGAAGAAGAGGGTAAACAATCAAAAGTTGGTTTACCAGAGGCCTAACTATGGCACACCACTACCGTAGTATAAGAACTGAGGAGGGCAGTAATACGCCTGAGGGAAATTCAAAAGAAGAAAGAAGAGGAAGAAGAAGAAGAAGAGCTCATCAAAAGAATGGCGGAGGGCAGTAATACGCCACGATGCGTCTACACTGCCGGAAATTCTAAAGAAGAAGAAGAAGAAGAATCAGATGTGTATATTCGTATATATTCATGCGTATATTCAGAGTTAATTATATTGTTTACACTGCCTATTTTTATTTTTTTACTTTTTTACAGTACTATAATTGTATTGCCTGTATTTATGTCTTCTACTATTAACCTACCCGTACACTACCTGTACCTCCCCTCCCCCCTCCCCCATGCTGCTATGATGCCTGAATTTCCCCACGGGGATCAATAAAGGAATATCTTATCTCCTCTTCTCCACCGTCGTCCTCAGGAGCTGGTGAACCTGCTGCTCTGCGGCCGCGCCGCCTCCAACGTGTTCGACGGCGACATGGAGCTGGACTCTGGCAGCGGGAGCCTGACGCTGCTCCGGGGCATCCAGGGCCCGTGTGACATCGGACTGCTGTCCTTGTTCGAGCACTATAACATCTGTAAGGTGAGACATGTAGGTTCGAGCACTATAACATCTGTAAGGTGAGACATGTAGGTTCGAGCACTATAACATCTGTAAGGTGAGACATGTAGGTTCGAGCACTATAACATCTGTAAGGTGAGACATGTAGGTTCGAGCACTATAACATCTGTAAGGTGAGACATGTAGGTTCGAGCACTATAACATCTGTAAGGTGAGACATGTAGGTTCGAGCACTATAACATCTGTAAGGTGAGACTATAACATCTGTAAGGTGAGACATGGAGGCCTGTCCCGTCCCCGACTAAGGGTTTGTATATAGTTGACTTTGATTGGTAGTCGACTACCCCCCTGAATGCAAAAAAATTAGTGCTGTCAAACGATTAAAATATTTAACTCGATTAATTGCATGATTGTCCATAGTTAACTCGCGATTAATCGCAAATTAATCGCATTTTTTTTTTATACCTTAAAGGTGCTATGCATTATAAATGTCATTTTTCAGTCTCTAGCATTGTATTATAGTAATAGGAGTTCGTATCAATGTGTTTTTGGGCCTAAATACTATATTGACGAATTCCTCAGCTACAGCCCATCCCCTCTTTGCCTCTAGTAAATCAGGTCATGTTGATTTGACGACCTGGTGCACGTCACAGGGCGCTGTTTATAGCGCACGGTGATGTGATTGGCTCTGTGGTTTTAGTAATGCCCGCCTCCATTCTTGCTACCTGCAGGGTGGAAGGTTTGTCCAGAAGATCACTAATCAGCTGAAGCCTGATGCGGTTCCCTCGGTCTTCGACAGACAGACCGGCGTTAGCTCTCGGGACTCGGGAGCGATCGCTAGCTACTTAGCACCAGCCGGGGCCGGCGTTAGCAACCGGGAGCGTCGTTGAGCATTCAGCCCTGCTGGCTACCTAGATCCACTTCAACCAGCGTCGCGGAGCATTCAGCCTGCTGGCTACACAGCGTGTCGGTGTGCTAATAGCCTCTGCAAGCTAACGGTAGCTGGCTAAACAGCTTGTCGGTGTGCTGGAGCCTTTGCAAGCTAACGGTAGCTGGCTACACAGCTTGTCGGTGTGCTGGAGCCTCTGCAAGCTAACGTTAGGACAGGACACGCATCCGGCTTTCGACATGGACAGTCGCATTATTCTCAGCTCCCAACAACGACGTCAAAGTAAATCAACAACAAGGTTTACTATACACTTTCTACTCACCCTACTTTGGATTACGGATCAGTACCTTAATTCAACATGGAAATACCACCAGACAGGAGTGGATAAGGTAAAAAAAGAGTCCCATTGCGACTTTTACCTTCTAAATGGCTCGGAGAGGAAACATCCATCCATGGGGACTGCAGCAATACACAGCGTGTTAACGTCGAATCCGGGACGAAAGAGTTTACCCCCATCGGGCAGGTTTGATAGAAGATCAATGATCTTCTTATACCTGCTTCTTTCGGGAGACATTCCGCTGAACCCAGGTCCAGTTATCACTCGGTACCAAGCGAGACAACTCGGACTACAGACGCAAACAGCGACGACCACCGTTGCGACCAATGCATCATCCAACATCAACAACCCTCCACCGCCCACTACTGGATCACCGGCGCAACTACAACGGAACGCCCGAGGGACCAGAACTAGACGGGATGAACCAGAGGCTACAACACCGGTGCAAATCACAAGAAATCCAACCGGCAACCCCACGGACAAATCGCCTGATAAATTAGCCAACCTAGCCAGGCTGGCTATGTTTACCAGCCCAGGAGAACAAAGGGTTGCCGCCAGAAAAGACAGGACAAAGGATCCCCCCTCCCCACACACCAGCACACAGACCTCACGGAGACAACAACAAAGCCCCCCCCCTCCCTCCCCCACAGCAGCACCAGAAAACCATTACCTGGAACTTGAAGACATCAATAACACAGCTAATAAAAACGGACTACACATCTTTCACCTTAATGTGAACAGCATTAAGCATAAGCTGGACGAAATAAGAAACCTGTTTATGAGCGGTAAGGTAGACTTATTATGCTTTACTGAAACTAAACTTGATCCATCTGTAACAGACCCTGAAATAGAAATAGAGAACTATACTATAGTCCGTAATGACAGAAACCAGTATGGAGGTGGTGTTTGTATGTACATACATAAGGACACCAAATTCATTACCCGTACTGACCTTCATCATGAGACAATTGAAACAGTATGGGTGGAAATTTTATTTGAAAGGGCAAAATCTGTTCTAGTCGGCACAATATACAGACCGCCAGATCAAACTGGCTTTTATGATACTATGGATGTGTGCTTAGCTGGAGCTGAGGATGCGGAAAAAATTCGTATTGGGGATTGGAACACGGATATGCAACAAAAAGATGCACCCGTCTTCAAATCCTTCAATAGGTTTTGTGATCTGCACGGCCTCAGCCAACTAATCGCCCAACCCACACGTGTATGTGAATCAACTCAGACTACCATTGACCTCATACTGACCTCTGACAAGTCCAAGATATCCAATAAAGGGGTTATAGCATGCGGGTTAAGTGATCATTATATGATATTCTGTACCCGCAAAAAGCTAAAACTAAAGGCTGGCTGTCACAAAACAGTCACATCTAGAGACCTCAAAACCTACTCTAGCGAGGCCTTTAACCTTGAACTGGAGAGTCTGGACTGGTCAGATGAACTCAATGGTACACTGGTTGACGAAACTTGGCTTGGCTTCAAAACCAAATTTTCATCAATACTAAACAACATGGCCCCCCTAAGAACCACCAGGGTAAAAAATCGCGCTGAGCCATGGATGCACACTGAAATACTGACCGCTATGAAAGCCAGAGACAAAAAATGCTCTGAGTTTCGTAAAAGTCAGTCAAAGCTTACCAAAAGCACGAGCAGTGAACTCCAAGACCACGTGACTGAACTCAAACTAGAAAGAAACAGACTAAGAAATGACGTAAACTCCATGATCAAAACTGCTAAAAAAAATTTCATCAATGACAAAACCGAGGAAAACAAAAATAAACCACGTGAACTTTGGAAATTACTCAACAATCAACTAGGCTGCAGTAAAAAACTCAACCAGGTTCTCAAACATAAACATAAAGACGGACAACACGCTCATCACAGACAAGCTGGATGTAGCCAATTACTTAAACACTTTCTTCACAAACATAGCCACAACACTGGTAAACAAACTACCCTCCCACTCAGGGCAGTATGGGGTAGAACACATAGTAGCATACTACAAGAACCTAGGCGTCCACAAAGACGACTTCAAACTGGAAATAGTAACTACAGATGAGGTACTCAAAAAACTGAGCGCCCTCCAACCAAACAAGGCCACTGGCCATGACAACATCCCCTCCAAATTCCTCAGAGACTCAGCAGCAGCCATCACCCCAGTCATCACACACATAATAAACCTCTCCATAAAACAGGGACACGTCCCCAAGGACTTCAAAATTGCGAGAGTAACACCCCTGCACAAAAAGGGCAGCAAATTAGACCCGGGTAACTACCGCCCTGTTTCTATCCTTACATCCATCTCGAAAGTCATGGAAAAAATAGTATACGAACAGATCGAAAAGTACCTCGCGGAAAAAAATCTAATCTACGAATTCCAATCTGGCTTCAGAACATCCCACTCCACTGACACATGCCTTCTCTACTTGAACGACCACATCAAACAAGAGGTGGACGCGGGCAAATACTGCGGCATGGTCATGCTGGACCTACAAAAGGCCTTCGACACTGTCAATCACACCATTCTGATTGACAAGCTAAAAGCAATTGGTTTTGATAGTTTATCAGTGAGCTGGATACAATCCTACCTGGAGGGGAGGGAACAGATGGTGGAAGTAAACGGTACACTATCCCCCCCCCTCACAGTGAGCTGTGGTGTTCCACAAGGAAGCATACTAGGACCGCTACTATTCCTAATTTATGCAAATGACATGTCGTCAGCTTGTGACTGCAACTTGTTCCTGTTTGCGGACGACTCAGCCCTGCTGGTCTCTGACAAGAACAAGTTACAGGTTGAAAAAGCCCTCAGCTCGGAACTAGGCAAAATCTGCATATGGCTCGCCGACAACAAACTATCATTACACATGGGCAAAACAGAGTCCATTCTCTTCGGTTCAAATAACAAACTCAGCAAGACCGACGGCTTCTCGGTTACAGTGGGTGACAATATTATCACAAGGAAAGATGAAATTACCTACCTGGGTTCCATCCTAGAGGCTAATCTTTCCTGTGACAAAATGGCATCCAATGTAATAAAAAAAGTCAACCAACGAACGCGATTCTTGTACCGGATCTCCTCTCTGGTAAACAAGAATACCCTGAAGACTCTAGCAGGAGCACTCATTCAAGGGTACTACGACTATGCTTGCACCTCATGGTACCAAAGCACCTCAAAGGCACTAAAAAACTAATTACAAACATCTCAAAACAAGCTAGTCAGACTACTACTTGACCTGACTCCTAGAACCCACCTCACCCCTGCCCACTTTGACAACCTAGGATGGCTTAGAGTAGACGACAGAGTACAGCAACTTGCAATGGGCCTGGTCTACAAGATACACTACGCGACCAAGGTACCCATGTACATGTCAAAATACTTCCCAAAGGTCAGTGAATACCACGATCACAACACCAGAGGGAGCTCCACAAATCATGTAAAACCCAGATTCGGATCAAACAAGGGACTAAACACGTTTCGCAATTATGCCACATCAATGTGGAACGCCCTGCCTAAAGCTGTAAAGGAATGTGAATCACTACCCACCTTCAAAAACACTCTCAAAAAACACCTACGTGAGACTGCAATTCGAAACTGGCCCCTACAAATGTCCTAACCTAGTTGTACAGTAAATGACCAAGTAAGGCTTTGTCAATATTCCAATGTACAGTGTAAAATGTGTGTGTGTCCCCTTCCCAACCCCCCCCCCCCCCCCCCCCCCACCTCCAATGTACAGCCCTCACCCAACCCACCCAACCCCACCCCACCCAACCAACCTCCTCCAATGTACAGTTTCTATGCCAAATGTATATACACTCCTTTTCTGGACACTTTTGTATCACAAACAGTACTGTATTTGCAAATCTGATATGTCATAAATGTATAGATGTAGCAGTACTGTCTATCTGTATGTCATGTATGTCATATATGTTATGATGAATTGAAAATGGGGGACCCTGATGTAAACAAGACGAAAGTCTTTCTCTGGTCTGCATCCCCTTAACAATTGTATGTATTGAGCTGTACTGTACTGTACCCATTCTGCAATCTGTTAATAAACTTTTCAATCAATCAATCAATCAAGCTGCTGGAGCTCCCGACGCTCGGCTGGTTGAAGTGGATCTAGGTAGCCAGCAGGCTGAATGCTCCGCGACGCTCCCGGTTGCTATCATGTGCAGGTCCTCTTCTCAGACCTGTGTGGCAAAGCACTGCACACGCATCATGCAAGCTACACATCGCTGCATGTTGATCAATGGTGGCCCACTCGGTGCATCACAGTGGGCTACTATTGTGCTAACAACAACGCGGTGTCCGGCTTGTCGGCCGGCATGAGTGCTCGATTTGGGGTGGTTCTCTCCTCCTTGTGTGCCCCCGTTCTCGCGGGTGTCCTGCCGGGGAGCTTGTGGACGCGACAACAGCGGCGGCCGTAGCGTTAGTTAGCTCATAGCTATTGTGTACCACTAGCGTTACGGCGGGCTCGAGCACCCTACGGCTGCCGCCGTTGTCGCGTCCATGGGCTCCCCGGCAGGGTACCCGTGGGGACGGGGGTGTACAGAGAGGAGAGAACCATTTTGTGTCGGGCGTGCATGCCGGCCAGCGAGCCGGACGTCGGGATATGTTGTTAGCACAATAGCTACCAAGCTAAGCTATGTTAGCTTCTAACGGTGTATACACAATATGTACAACGACACAATGATTTACATTATTACAAATATGGTAACGTGGTTGTGGCTTTTACAAATAGTGGTAACATATATATAGATAGACAGTACTGCTACATCTCTATATTTATGACATACCATATTTGTATTGCTTCAGTACTGCTATGATGGAGACCAGAGAAAGACTTTCGTCTTGTTTACATCAGGGTCCCCCAATTTCAATTCATGGTAACATATTATATATATATAGATAGACAGTACTGCTACATCTCTATATTTATGACATACCATATTTGTATGTAACCTGAAACCTAATCTCTGACGGGGAGATGGGCGGAGCTATTTGGTGGGTGGCTGTCACTCAAAGCATTCTGCTAGTATGGGTGGAGCCAAGCCAATAATAGCCTGCTTTCATGAGGCTGAAAAATGCTGGTTTTGAGTACAAGATTAGAAATATAAAACAATGATTATTTTTGGAATACAAATTACAGATGTGTTACATAGACTCACCGGAAGTGTGTAAAGTTGCCCAAATAGTGCTAGGAATAGCAGTGCATAACCCCTTTAAACAGATCTTTTTCAAGTTCCAAGTTTTAATACTCTTATCAACATGCGAGTCAACAAATGCTTGCTTTATGCAGCCATTTAACACAAAAGGATGACCCTCATGCATTGCAAATTTGCATCAAATTCAAAACAGAGTGATGCACAAAATAACTTAAAAGAAAATAATAATTTAAAACAATGAATAAAGTGTGCATGAAATAATAGGGGAAAGAAAACGTTAGGAACTTGTTACATTCACACACACAAGGGCTGATTAATCACACACCCCCCTCTCTCCCTCACACACACACTCTCCCAGCTCTCTTTCTCTCTTGCCCCTTCTTCATCTCTCTCACCCCCCTCTCTCTCTATATCTCTCACACACACACACACACACACACACACACACACACACACACACACACACACACACACACACACACACACACACACACACACTTCGGAAACAAACATAGTATCATTGAGAGCATCAATAATACACCTGAGTGAAGTCTAGTAAAAAAAAAAAAAAAATCTTTATTTTTTTAGTTAATCTTGAGTTAAAAAAATTAGTGGCATTAATAGAATCGGGAGTTAACGCGTTAATATCGCGTTAACTTTGCCAGCCTTAAAAAAAATATATATATATATTAGGGATGCTCGATATTGGCTTTTTTACCTATACCGATATTGTCCAACTCTTGATTTCCGATACCGATATCAACCGATATCAACCGATACCGATATATGCAGGGTTCCCCCCCCCCATAATAATTTCAGGTAATTAAATATATCTCTTGTCAACATATCTCTTGTTGTGGAATGAACACAACATTATGCATAATTTTGACAATAAATAAAATCAGAATTTGTTCTTACTTGCTTGCCTGGGTAAATAAAGGTTATAGAAATGTAAAGATTTTTTTTTCTTTATACCGATATTTTCCGATATCACATTTTAATGCCAATATCGGCCGATAATATCGGTAGGCCGATAATATCGGACATCCCTAATATATATATATAAATATATATAAAAAAAAGAATATCATTCCATTTGGGCTGTGGGGGGTGCTTAATGTCTGAAGGAGTCGACTTAAGGCTTCTTGTCCTCTGCAAAAGCATGCAATTGGTCCACTGATGGATACATCTTGATATGTCTAGTGTGTGAACTCCTCTTTCAGTGCCTCTGTGCCCGTTTTCTGAGGCAGTTAGCCTCGCTGGTATGTGCGCCATTAGCGTTAGCCACGCTTCTAGGCCTCTTTGCTTTAGGAAAGAATTATCCCAAATTTCTTTTTTATAAAAAATGTATTATAATTATAAAATAAACTTTGCATTAGACTAAGAGGTTGGCAGTCGACTATGGCTCCTTTCGATCGATTAGTCGAGGTCAGCCCTAGAGACATTACATTTAGTAATTTAGCTGAACGCTTTTATCCAAAGCCACTTACTAGTTCTGTACGACGGGCAGTGGTGCAGTGGCAAATTGACAGTAGGTCAAACGCTCCACGCGCGTGCACAGTTTTTTTTGGCTGCTCTCGTCCTGCAGCTGGATACTATTGCCTCACAGCGCGGCCGTCAGCGCGCGGCCCAGAGAGCGCCGCTGGCTCTGCGGCTCTGCAGCTGCATGCTTCTCCGGGAGTCCGGTTGGATAATGCCATGTAAAAAGCGATTGCGCGTACTTCAGCCTCAGTGACCGAGGTATAACGCCGTTATACCGAGTTATACCAGCACTGCACCACTGACGACGGGTCACCAGGAAGGGCACACCTCTTTCATCTGAGTAACGACGTTCGTCGATCGGTGTTGAAGGTGCTGCAGTGTTGAGTGCATAGTAGTAAAGACATACTATAGTGCAGTAGTGTGTTTTTAGTCGACGGAAGGACGACCCCTTGTGAAAAATAGTCAAATGGAATAGATACTGAACCATGATAACATTAGCAACAACAACCTTCCATTACCTTCACTATGCTGCAACGTAGCCGTACTACTGACATCATGACATCGTGACGGAACAGAAGGTAGGTAGTAACAGACAGCCTATTGAAACATTTTAAAATAGTTTCTTTTAAAACTTTTCTTTTAAAGATTTTAAAAACATTTTAAAAGGAGCCTTCTATCCCCATGAGGCCATCAGGCTGCTCAACGTGGACTCACTGTAACACTAAAACTCTCACACACTCACTTTAAACAAACAACACTTTTTAAACATTACACCGTATTCATTTGATCTATTCATCCATACACACGTGTGCACTACCTCTTTTACCTAATTTTAGCATTTTTGTACATTTTAGTTTTGTATTGTGTTTGGTCTTTTTACTTTTTACTGTACGAAGCACAATCTCAGGAGGCTCATACGGAATGAAGCATTTCACTATAATTTGTACACGTACCTTATAATGTGACAAATAAAACAACACTTGAAACTTGACTTAATCCTGAACTGTAATGCAGAGTCTTACCTTCACTGAACCGTGAGCACTGTGATCGCTTTAATAAAAGCAGCCGCTAGAGGACGATGTAACTGTTGATGAGTCCAGAGTGTCCCTCGTGTGTCTCCTCTCTCAGGTCGGCGCTCGCCTGCAGACGCCACGGTTCCCCATCTGGCTGGTCTGCAGCGAGAGCCACTTCAGTGTGCTGTTTGGCCTGCAGAGGGCGCTGTCGACCAGCGAGCCCAGAGCCCGGGAGTTTGACCTCTACTACTATGACGGACTAGCCAATCAACAGGAGCACATCCGGCTCACCGTGTGTACGTAGCAACGGGTCTTATCGATTGTCTGCGTTCTGGGTTTTAGTTTCTCAGTGCTCTTAAATTTGTGTACATTGTATATGATACTATAGATATAGACCACTGCAACACTTCCGGTATTCTGAAATCATGGGAGAGAGAGCGGGGGGGGGGGGGGGGAGAAAATGAATGAATGTGGATGAGAGCCTACGGCTGTGGGGGGGCACTGGAGACACATGATCCAATAGACTTTTATACGCCTGAGTCTCCTGAACACGGAGAGACCAATCCCGAGTCGACCTGCACTTTCTCGGCCGAGCTATAGTCACTTTTCCGCACCTACTCCTGAACTACGCATGCGCACATTGCCCACTGAGTCTAGGTTCATCAATCTGCGCATGCATAGTTCGGGAGTAGGTGCGAAAAAGTGACTATAGCTCGGCCGAGAAAGTGCCGATCGACTTGGGATTGGTCTCTCCGTGTTCAGGAGACTCGGGCGTATAAAAGTCTATTGGATCATGTGTCTCCAGCAGCTCCAAACTATCATTACACATGGGCAAAACAGAGTCCATTCTCTTCGGTTCAAATAACAAACTCCGCAAGACCGACGGCTTCTCAGTTACAGTGGGTGACAATATTGTCACAAGGAAAGATGAAATTACATACCTGGGTTCCATCCTAGAGGCAAATCTTTCCTGTGACAAAATGGCATCCAATGTAATAAAAAAAGTCAACCAACGAACTCGATTCTTGTACCGGATCTCCTCTCTGGTAAACAAGAATACCCTGAAGACTCTGGCAGGAGCACTCATTCAAGAGTACTACGACTATGCTTGCACCTCATGGTACCAAAGCACCTCAAAGGCGCTAAAAACAAAATTACAAACATCTCAAAACAAACTGGTCAGACTACTGCTTGACCTTACCCACAGAACCCACCTCACCCCTGCACACTTTGACAACCTAGGATGGCTTAGAGTAGACGACAGAGTACAGCAACTTGCAATGGGCCTGGTCTACAAGATACACTACTACACGACCAAGGTACCCATGTACATGTCAAAATACTTAACAAAGGTCAGTGAATACCACGATCACAACACCAGAGGGAGCTCCACAAATCATGTTAAACCCAGATTCGGCTCAAACAAGGGACTAAACACGTTTAGCAATTATGCCACATCAATGTGGAACGCCCTACCTAAAGCTATAAAGGAATGTGAATCACTAACCACTTTCAAAACCACTCTCAAAAAACACCTACGGGAGACTGCAATTCGAAACTGGCCCCTGTAAATGTCCTAACCCAACCCCCTCCAATGTACAGTAAATGACCAAGTATGGTTTTGTCAATATTCCAATGTACAGTTTTGCTTGTACAGTTGTACAGTGTCCCCCCAACCCCCCCCCCCCCACCCAACCCCACCCCACCTACCCAACCTCCAATGTATAGTTTCTACGTCAAATGTATATACTCTCTTTTCTGGACTCTTTTTGTATCACAAACAGTACTGTATTTGCAAATCTGGTATGTCATAAATGTATAGATGTAGCAGTACTGTCTATCTGTATGTCGTGTATGTTATGATGAATTGAAAATGGGGGACCCTGATGTAAACAAGACGAAAGTCTTTCTCTGGTCTGCATCCCCTTAACAATTGTGTGTATTGTACTGTACTGTACCCATTCTGCAATCTGTTAATAAAGTTTTCAATCAATCAATCAATCAATCAATCCACAGCCGTAGCTACAACCACTTAATGTCAAGGCTCTCATCCACATTCATTAATTTTCTCCCCCCGCTCTCTCCTCCATGAGCTCAATGTAACGCGGACGTGGAGTGGTCTATGGTGGGGAACGTGTAATAATCGTGTGATGTAGGTTATCCTGATTTGAGTGTTTGTGGTTTTTAGCTGTAGGCACGTCAGCCCCGTCCTCCCCGGACCTCGACCCTGACCTCGTACCACCCCTGGAGCTCTGCATCCGGACAAAGTGAGAGTTCTCTTTAGCGTCAAGCTTATTCTACCACCGATCACTCTGCAGCAATTAACAGACCATGTTTGAAATGTATTGGAAGGATAAACCCCTTGAGATATGCTATCTCGTTTTCGAGGGGGTCCTTGCATGTTAAAATGTAACAATCTGTATACGTGACATATTATTTATAACTTGTGTTTTTGTTCCCCAGGTGGAAAGATGCAGTTGTCAGTTGGAATGACACAGAGCCTATCCTGTGATTGGCTACTTGGGTTGACATCACAACAACCTCCCAAGGGGGCCACTCCCACAATTGTTGCGAAATCACAACTTTGTATCAGCATTGCAGATCAAGTTCAAGTTTCTTTATTAGTTGTCATACAGAAGTACAGAATACTTTTATACAAAATGCTTCTTTCTGTTTTGCTCCAGAGACTGTGCTAGACAAAAATAGATAATAAAATAAGTATAGCAAGTATAAAAGTATAAAATAGAAGTCAAGTACGTAGACAAAAATGTTCAGTATATACAATGCTCTATGTAGAGTAGAAGTAACTGAGTTACCATACAATATACTATACAGTGCAAAGCAGAAGTGGGATGAGGTACAATTTAGGTACAATATAATTTACAGTAAGGTGTAATGAGGTATGGGTTGTAGTGCACATTTTTTACCAATAAATATAAAGTGTACTAAAGTGGTTAAAGTGGGTGCTGCAGTGAGTTGTATGTTTAAAGTGAGTTTGTGCGTGTGGATGTGTGTGCTGTGAGTGCATTTGATGGTTGTTACATAGTGTTATTGTTCGTTGAGCATCCTGATGGCCTGGGGATAGAAGCTTCTTCTGAGTCTCTCTGTGCTTGCCATGAGACTCCGGTATCGCTTGCCTGACCGCAGCAGTTCAAAGAGGCAGTTGTTTGGGTGGCTGGAGTCCTTGATAATTCTCTTAGCCTTGCCCTTGCACCGCTTGTTGTAAATGCCCTGGAGAGTGGGAAGCCCCCCTCCAATTGTGCGTTCGGCTGAACGGGCCACTCTCTGTAGTCTGCTACGGTCTTGTGCGGTGCTATTCCCAAACCAGGAGGTGATATTGCCAGTCAGGATGCTCTCTATTGTGCATGAGTAGAAGTTCTTAAGGATCTTCTGACTGAACTTCCTTAGGTGTCTGAGGAAGTAGAGGCGTTGCTGTGCCTTCTTCACAACACTGTCAATGTGTGTGGTCCATGTCAAGTCCTCGGATATGTGGACTCCGAGGTACTTAAAACTGATCTTTTATATATATATATAGTAGTGCTGTCAGGCGATTAAAAAAAATTATCTAATTAATTACAGGATTTGTAATTAATTAATCTAATTAATCACATTTTAATCGCATAACCATTTTAGGCCTGCATAACCATTTTAGGCCTGCATATTTCAAATTGCATGTGTCCGGATGGCAGAATTCAGTACTGTATCTACAAAACCTTCTGTTTAATCATCTTCCCTTTATTCATTTGCTTAGATTGTTTTGTGAAATCACAACTTTGTATCAGCATTGCAGATCTTTTATATATATATATATATATATATATATATATATATATATATATATATATATATATATATATATATATAGATAGATAGATAGATAGATAGATAGATAGATAGATAGATAGATAGATAGATATTATTGAAGATGCATTGTCTTCTATCCACAGGAAGATACAGTAATCACAGTAGTATTTTTTCTGTCATGCTATATCATCACGACATAATGTAATATATGCAGTAAATACACTTTAAAAAGGGAAATTAAATTAACATTCGAGGAAATTATTATGTTGATCACGGTGGCCTTTGGTGTGTCATGTTACATGATCGTGCCACATAGCCGTGAGATACATTATGCTACATTCATTATAACTTTTTATTTTCATATTGCAATTCAAAATAACAGGGTAATATTAATAGAATTATATTTCTTGGGGGGGAAATTACTGAAAATGTAACTTCATTGTGTCAAAGTAAATATTTATCATTGCATAATAAAGTCTTGTTTTTACACAAACCTGTTAACGATGAGCTCAATGTCACACCCTCATTACGAGGAGTACCTTGTGTTTTGGCTAATGTTGCTTAACACATTGAGTGCCAGCCACGAGAAATCTCGTTATTTCATGCCATGCGTTGAGTGCCAGGGACGAGAAATCTCGTTATTTCATGCCATGCGTTGAGTGCCAGGGACGAGAAATCTCATTATTTAATCGTTAAAAAAAAACTCCGGATTCCACATTTTACTTCTCAGGCATGTAACACTCAGAGCAGCATGGAATATGTGTTTTGAGTACCTAACGTTGGGTCAATAAACGCGATCGATATTTGGAATGGCCATCAGGAATTGGAATAATCTTTTTGCAGAACATCTGATGTGAGGTAAGGAATCTATGTTACCAGTCTTGGGGTAATCAGATGTATTTTTCACATATCTCAACGTGTCTGTGTGTGTGTGCGTGTATGACGTTAGCACTGACCAGGAAATGGATAATCGATTTTTCAACCCGATTCTCTAGCGTGCATAAGTACACATACTATCGATAATCTAGCATTTATTTGAAAACGATGAATAAATCAGCCGGAAAATGACAACGTGTTGTGTGTATTCCAGTAAAGAGCTATTATCACGGAATCTTAATTTTTTTTTAGAAATTTTTCAAAACGTCCGTTTTTCAAAACCGTATAAAACGGAAATGTAACGATGAGAAAACAATCCGTTTTGTACATGTAGACTGCAAGCAAGTCATTGATAAGCGACGGGCGTATTAGACACATAGCCATAATATAGAATATAGAAATAGCTCCGCGAAAATCATGAAATATCGGAAAATCAGTCTCAAACGGCTGGCATTCAAGCGATAAATCGTGCGCCCCCTGCTGGCATTCAAAGTGTTAACATTGCCTCTTGTTGTGTTGTATGTGCATTATTTCGATGTCACACATGGTCTATTGTGTACCACAAGCATGTGTCTGTTTTATATTTTCAATCTGAAATACTAAATGTAATGTAAGGAGCTGTGCACATATTTGGTATTAAGGTGAACTATCAACTTTGTGCATGTAGAATTATTTCACCATGTTCTTTATACTATAAATGCTGTGACAAGTCTTGTGGTGTTCAGGCTCGACACGGACCAAAACAAACTATTCCAATGGCCACACAAGCACAATTTCAATAAACGGTTGATATTTATTGATCCAAAGTACAGGTCCGATAGTCAAAATACAGTCAAAGGTCAAAACACACGTTCCAGGCTCTCGTACAAAAAAGGGAATGTTCAATACTCAGGGTTTGTCTTCCTGTCCAGGGCCAGTTTCACACAGGGGGGTTATCTCAGCCAGTCCAGGGTCCAGTACCACCAACACCTACTCACTCACTCTCACCTCTCCTTCCAACTACCTCTCACCTCACAAACTTGATATATCACACTATCTCCACGATCTCTCCGCCTTCCTCACCTCCACTCAAACTCTCTGTCTCCTAGACCTTTATGCCACATGTGTGTGTGGGATGTGGGATATCACGTGGTGCACGGTGTATTCTATCAGTCCCAATCAACTCCTTCAATTCTCTCCTCTGCCCGTGGCAATAGTATCTCCCTTCCTCCACGTAACCATGCGATGAGGGATGTTATCTGCCACAATGCATTGATTACTCTTTGTTTCTTGATATGTCTCGTTTTCCTCACACAAACACAACTTCCTCATCAGAATTCAAGATTCAAGAGATTTATTCGTCACATACATACACGAGACATGTATTGAAATGAAGGTGGCCATGCCCGCCTTGATTGTGCAAAAGAATACAAATAATAATAGAATAGATAATAAAATAGACATGATAAAAAGTACTAAGATAAAATACAATACAATGCTAAGCTTGAAGGTAATGAGTCCTATATACACTACTATACAATATACAGTTATGCTATATATAACTATACTATACAAAAACATTATTTTATTTGAATGACCTGTAGTGTGTTTGTGTGTGAGAGAGTGCAGGATGTGTGGTGTGTGTTCATGTGTGGTGTGTGTGTAGAGATCAGTGTTCTGATGGCCTGGGGGGAAGAAGTGGAGTCTCTCTGTCTTTCTGCTTTCCATTGAGAATACAGTCATTTAATGGTTACAGATCCATAGAATAGAAATACTTTTATTATCCCGAGGGAAATTTGACACTACAAATCGCTCACATTAAACATTTAGACAGAACAAGTCACGAATAAGAATAACAAAAAAAATTGCCCAAGAATAAGAATAGAATAAAATGTGAACATTTGGATCAGGTTTTGTCGTCATGAAGTTTTGTCTTGTGTCCACTATATAGGCTAGTTTCACTCCTACTGTATAAAGGCTTGGATTCCATAAATTCATGTTTTAGAAGTTGATGTGTTGTCATGTGACATCTCTTTTTAAGTTGTTTGTGGGAGATGGTGTTACAGCACATACAATAATAAACGACCATTTCCGCAATCTGCATTTCTCTCTTAAACCATTTAACCCCCAAAGCTGAAGCCAAGTGTTCCTCAACGACCAATCAGCAGGGTGGAGAGTAAACCGGCCCCCAATCAGGTTATCAGCAGCCATCTGCTGCTTGGTATCAATGATTGCAGAAACACATCCACCCACTTATCAACAAAAAGAGAAAAGAAAACTCCCTGTAAAGGTTTGGGACCCGATTGTGGCTTAACCCTTTCACTGCCACGTGACAGAAGGTTAACCCTTTACTATCACACAACCGGCAGTGAAAGGGTTAACCGGCTGTCGTGTGTGGCAGTGAAATGGTTAACCTTCTGTGTATTGTCGCAGTGAAAGGGTTAACCGCTTTGGTAGTGCGGCGGCGGTGAAAGGGTTAAACAACTCACTTGAAAACACGTTTATCTTATTGTTCTTAATTGGGGAACACCACTCGTTATGAATTCAAATGTTATTTCCAAGTCCTAAGACAGTTCAATCAACATAAGATAAGATATTCCTTTATTGATCCCCTTGGGGAAATTCGGTATCATAGCAGCAGGGAGGGAGGGTACAGGTAGTAAAATACATACAGGTACAGGTCACATAATTATAGTACAGTGTGTTATGTCCTCCTGTCTCTGCTCCTCTTGTTCATCCACATCCTTCATTCAGTTCCCTCTCCCCCCATTCCCTTTATACCTCTTGGACTCATTGTACATTTATGTCTTGTTAAATTATCCATGTTCCTCAGTGTTCTCCCCATCTTGTTGTCTCTCCCAGTTAGCTTGTTGCCCTTTGTATTCCCTGGTCTTGTTTAGTGTTTATGTCTCCAGTGTGTTTAGTCTTGTTTTGTATTTGTATTCAGTCTTGTCTTGCATTGGTCTGTTGGACGCGATGGCGGAAGGACGAGGGGCTGGGTTGGATGGTGGCTGGTTGTGGTCGGAGCAGAGGAGGTTGAGGTTTTCGGAGGAGATGGTGGGAGGCTTGTTCAGTGTCGTCGATGGCGAGAGGTGGACGGAAGGGGAAGTAGAGTCGCTCCGCCAGGAGGGAAGCGTTTTGCAGATTGAATGTTTGGAGTCTGGTCCTGGTGTGCCGGAGCAGTGGTGTCGTAAGCGGGAGAGACTTAAGTTTACTTGTCGAGAGAACTGTTTGATGGGATATGGGGACATGGAGGAGGCTCTAGCATGGAGGGTGGGCTCCCGCTGTCGTGCTGTGTACCCCGGGGATGGCAAGGTGTATCTGGGGTTTGTTTCCTGGATCAAGGGTGAAGACTGCAGGGTCAAGATTGACGGATATGAAGGGAATGAGCCGATGGGTATGTCCACCTTGCTGCTCCCTGAGGGAGTGAGTTTGGCGATGGGAGATGACAGTATGGAGTGTGGTTCGGGGGGTGAGAGCGGGGGAGAAGGGTGGAGTAAGGTGGAGAAGAGGGGCAGGGATAGTGGGGGGAAGGGGGTGAAGAGGAAGAAGGGTAGGGGGTATAGCTCGAGTGGATCAGATGGTGAGGGTAGAGACGAGGTTGTTGCGGGAGTGATTCATGTAGTGGTTAGGTTTGAGGGGGAGGGGGGAGTGAGTAAATTAGGGTTGTTCGAGCTGCCCAAACTCGTAGGTAAGCAGTTAGGAGTGGTAAAGTATGCTAGAGTTTTGAGGGATGGGAATCTGGCCTTAGGGTGTGTAAGTGTAGGGCAGGTGGAGAGGGCTAGGAAGATGAGGAGCATTGGTGGAGTGGGTATAAGGGAGGTAGTGAGAGTAGGGGAGAAGAGGGAGGGGGGATATAAGGGGGTGATAGCTGGGGTGCCGGTCGAGGTTAGCATGGAGCAGCTGGTGGAAGAATTAGGGAGGGATGGGCGTAATGGCATAGTTAAGGGTGCAGAAAGGATGAAGAGGGGAGCAGATAGGATAGAGACGGAGACGGTAGTGATTAAGTTTGAGGGTAAGGTTGTTCCTAGTGTAGTGTTTGTAGGGTATAGGTTGTTTAGGGTTAGGGAATTTGTTCAGAGTCCTCTTAGGTGTTATAGGTGTCAGGAGTTTGGCCATGTAGCTGTTTCTTGTAGGAAGGGACAGAGGTGTGCTAGGTGTGGCGGGGAGCATGAATATGGGAAGTGTGGAGAGGGAGTGAAGCTGAAGTGTTGTAGTTGTGGTGGGGAGCATAGTGTAGCGTTTAGGGGTTGTGAGGTGATGAGGAGGGAGGTTGAGGTTCAGAGAGTGAGAAGGGATGATAGGATTTCGTATGCGGACGCAGTTAGGAAGTTAGGTCAGGGAAAGCAAGGTGAGGAAGGAGAAGGGCATTTGGCAGTAAGGGTAGTGCAGGAGGATCAGGGGAAGCAAGGTGTGGATAAGGGGTTTAGAAAAGGGCATTTGTCGGTAGAGGAAGTACAAGAGGAGAAAGAGAGGGTGTGGGGGGTGAAGTTGGAGATAGTGGCATTTGTGACGAGAGTAGTGAATACTATAGTGATGGTTAGCAGTAGGACAGAGAGGTTAAAGTTAGTAGTTGAAGCGGCAGTACTAGACATGGGTATGAAGGGGTTGACAATGGGGCAAGTATCGAGGGAGTTAGGGAAGTTAGGGAAGAAGGTTGTTGTGAGTGATCAAGTTAGAGAGTTAGGGAAGGGGGTGGTGAGTGTTCAGGAAGGCCAGAGTCAGCCGCAGGAGGGAATGAGTGACTCATAGATTAGGTTTGGATAGGGTGGTGATGTTAGGGATGGGTTTTTGTTTTTGTTAGGTGTGTTAGGGGGTTGAGTGGATTGTACAGTAGGTGGCGGTATGCACCTTTTGTGGTCGCGATCTGACATTGAACCATTGAATAAGAAAAAGAAGAGGGGAGAATGGAAGACTGGCCCGATTTCCGGGTCGGTAGGTGGCGGTAAATGGCCCAATTTTGATGCCCGTCCGCCGTAAAACACCAAATAGAAGAAGAAGAGAAGAAGCATTGGTCTGTTTCCCCTCCCAGGTGTGCCTCATTGTTAATCAGTCCTCATGTGTCAATTACCTTGTCTGCCCTGTCTTGCATTCATTGTTTGCTGTACCTGTTCTTTGTTCCTGGTATCCTGTCTATGTTCCTGATTCCTATCGTCATGTTACCTTGCCTTGTTTGTTCACTCGGACTGCCATGCCATGTTTGTTCACCTCGTCTAGTAAGTCTTGTACAGTTTATGTTTAGTTTATCCGTGTATCCCTTAGTTTAGTTTCTCCCTCTTCCAGTTGTCACTGAGAGGTTTTTGTTTGTAGTGTTTCAGCTTATGTGTTTCTAGTAAAGTCCTTTTGAATCTATCTGCCGTGTCCTGCCTGCTTCCTCACTGCCTGTCTGCATTTGGGTTCTACCTCCTACAACACCACCACGCTGTCTAAACCTAACACAGTGGAGAAGTAAAAAATAGAAATAAAATAAAAAGGCAGTGTAAACAATATACAATATATTCTCCCCTATTTAATAACAATTTACTCCTTTTATCAGATTTCCTAGATTGGAAAAGAAAGGCATACACACATTGGGGGATATCGTCGATGACCATGGTTTCCGCAGTTATCAAGATATATATTTTTTATTTCCCCTTTTTTAACATAAAACTAGACAAACAATACAGTAACAGTAAAAATCTATGATAAATCACAGGACAATGACAGAAATAATAATAACAATAATTATCAAGATATATTTAACAAATTTAACCTCACCAGTTCCACTTATTTTTTCTATCTACAAATAAGAGCAGCTTTGAGGGCTCACGGAGTCCCATTAAAAATTCCACTTGAGCACCACAGATTTCACAAATTCTTTTATGACAAGGAGGCATCGAGAGACTTTGTCTCTGACTTTTATCGCCACTTATGGCTGCTTTTTTTTTTTTTTTTTATATATAGCGCTTTTATCCAAAGCGCTTTACAATTTGTTACTCACATTTTTACCCATTCACTCACACATTCACACACCAATGGCGGAGGCAACCATGCAAGGTGCCAACCTGCTCATCGGGAGCAATTAGGGGTTAAGTGTCTTGCTCAAGGACACATCAACACGCTGCCCGGGAGGAGCGGGAATCGAACCGGGAACCTCCGGATTGCCAGACGACTGCTCTACCTCCCGAGCCACTGTCGCCCCACTTACTTACGTCCTCATATGAGGTCCTTCCCCTAGACTCGGTTTGGAGGAAGGATATCCCAAACTTGGAAGTAGATTTTGATTGGGATGCAGTCTGGGCAAACGTTCGGCTATCATCACGCAACCCAGATCACCAACAGATTAATCTCAATTTTGTTCATAGGACTTACCTGACTCCAAAACGTTTGCACCTAATGTGTCTCAGACAAGACTCTCGATGCTCCTTGTGTTCAAACGGTGCTATTGGTACATATATGCATATGTATTGGGAATGCCCTCCTGTTAAGATTTTCTGGGAAAAAGTAACCACTCAATTATCAGAATTTTTTATCTCTGACCATCTGTATTGTTGTTGAATGATGTTTCTCAGTTATCAACCTCTGTACATGTAAAGAGACTAATTTTGGCTGGTCTTACGGCTGCCAAAAAGTTGATAGCGTCACGCTGGATTCAACCGGATAAAATGTGCCGGAAGGTATGGGTTCTTACCTATCTCAATGTGATTTATCTAGAGATATCCACTGCATGAATTTTAGGTGTTAATGAAGCCAGCATAGCAGTCTGGGTAGCTGTGGTGAAGAAGATAAAGAGAAGCATATAAACTTGTAATTTTCTGATGTTAAATGAAATAGTGGATGTATAGTCCAAGTGGGGGTCCTGAGGGGGGGGGGGGGAAGGGGAAGGAAAGAGCGAGGAAGAGCGAGCAAGAGCACATGTATTGTATTTATTATTTTTATGTCTTTTAATCTACATTCATTTTGACTTAATTACTGGACTGTCATTATTGTTATTATTATTTCTGTCATTGTCCTGTGATTTATCATTGATTATTACTGTTACTGTATTGTTTGTAGTTTCATGTTAAAAAAGGGAAAATAAAAAACATTTGTTCAAAAAAATATATATATACAATATAATTGTATTGTGAATATGAGCAGTATAGCTCTCTGGTTTCTCCCAAAGCCAGAAACCAGAGAAGTATGTATCTAACTAGTATGACGTCTGGAGATGTACCATTGCCAGTGAATGGGAGACTGGTTTTGTAGACCCACAGAAAGTCTGTTTTCTTTTTTATATTAAAATTAACTTTATTCTCTCAGTTCTGAAACTGTACCTATGAACTCTGAACGTTCCCCTGGGTCATCTATAAAATATTTCCACATGCATTGTTGAGCAGCTTCAAACTTTATACTTCATGACATCACAAGTTTTAGCACTCTAGTTTTTTGGATTTGGGAGAGTTGCTCATTTTCACTTTGTACTGTCAGACCAGAGGAATAATAAATGTACAAATTCTGAAATTGGGTCTAGTTACCCTTTAAATGGATACTGGTGAAAATGTTGCATTAGGTTCCAATTAATCAGAATCTGAATCAGAAAGGTCCTTATGCCAAGTAGTTTACACATACAAGGAATTGTATTTGGTAATTTGGTGTGACATTAACGGACAGACAATTACGGTAGAATAAATTGGAATATAAACTAGATTCAAATAGAAGCACAATAGAATATGATTATAAAATAAAATAGGCCAGGACTGTACAATTGTGCACAATGTGATCAAGTATATACACTAATTAGAATAATAATAACAATACAGTGGGATGGAATATTTAGCAGGGCTGTGCAATTGAGCAGAAATGTGCAAAAAGTATGGCGAGTCTTTTTTTTCTTTTTTGATCCACTTTTTCTCTTTTTCTCCCATCCCAATTCCAGTGTGCCAATTCTCCCCTCCCCTGTCTTGAACGTTGCTCGCATATGCCCCCCACTGGCCGGTTGTAGGGAGGATAGAAGCCTTGCATCACGTGTCCCCTCCGATCCACGAGGAGGCAGCCTGTCACATCTTTTCACCTGCCAGCGCGGACTCTCAGTGGCGAGGAGTAACGTGTGGGAGGCTCACACTACCCCCGCCATTTCCTGTCTCTGCTGTGCAGGCGTCCCCAACCGACCTGTAGGAGTCGCTGTGCACAACGTCCAGATTACCACCCATCGACTTCCACCCGCTAACTCTGCCAATTAAGTTAGTATGACGGCCGGCCCAAGCCGGAGGCAACGCCGACAGCCGGAGTCCAACCCGGTGTCTCTTGTGTTGGTGACGAGCACAATGTCCGCTGCGCCACCCAGCCGCCAACTATGAAGAGTCTTGATTGTATATTTATACAAATATATAGTCCAGTATGACACTGAGTATTCATTTCAGATTTTTATTTTCCATAAATATATGCAACAAGTACAATGGGATTTTTACTCTCTGTTTGCTCCACAGCATAAAGGAATAAAAAGCAACAATTTACAGAATGAAAAGCAGGTATTTATAATATACAATAAACGGTCTGCGGTATGTGCAATAACACAAGTACAAATAAATAAGTAAATAAAAATAAGTACACATTTCACTATGTATCTTCCATTGTGTCTGATAATAAATACACTTAGCTAACACTTAGCCTTGCGGTTAATCAGTGCTTTTTATGTTTTATGCTGCACGGAGGGGGTGGCGAGGAGACCTACTGTATTATGCCAACACCTCCAGCACTGAGGATCAAAGACACCACGACTGACGCACGAAGACAAAGCTGCGCCTTTTCTCAAGCGACTGTCTCACGCAGTGTGGACGGGAGATCGTCGAGGCGCTGTGTCAACGGTGAAAACACACTCGCGCAAAACGTAATCACGCCTGGCAACAGTCCACACCGTGCAACATTTCTTCCTTCTATCTGTCAAATGTGCTCACGTCAACATACGGGGTGGGGGCACCAGTCATAGATATATATATCAACACTAACGTCAACATACGGGGTGGGGGCAACAGTCATATATATATATATCAACACTAACATCAACATACGGGGTGGGGGCACCAGTCATATATATATATATATCAACACTAACATCAACATACGGGGTGGGGGCACCAGTCATATATATATATATATCAACACCAACGTCAACATACGGGGTGGGGGCACCAGTCATAGATATATATATCAACACTAACATCAACATACGGGGTGGGGGCACCAGTCATAGATATATATATATCAACACTAACGTCAACATACGGGGTGGGGGCACCAGTCATAGATATATATATCAACACTAACATCAACATACGGGGTGGGGGCACCAATCATAGATATATATATCAACACTAACATCAACATACGGGGTGGGGGCAACAGTCATATATATATATATCAACACCAACGTCAACATACGGGGTGGGGGCACCAGTCATAGATATATATATCAACACTAACATCAACATACGGGGTGGGGGCACCAGTCATAGATATATATATATCAACACTAACGTCAACATACGGGGTGGGGGCACCAGTCATAGATATATATATCAACACTAACGTCAACATACAGGGTGGGGGCACCAGTCATATATATATATATCAACACTAACATCAACATACGGGGTGGGGGCACCAGTCATAGATATATATATCAACACTAACATCAACATACGGGGTGGGAGCAACAGTCATAGATATATATATCAACACTAACATCAACATACGGGGTGGGGGCACCAGTCATATATATATATATCAACACTAACATCAACATACGGGGTGGGGGCACCAGTCATAGATATATATATCAACACTAACATCAACATACGGGGTGGGGGCAACAGTCATAGATATATATATCAACACTAACGTCAACATACGGGGTGGGGGCACCAGTCATATAGATATATATATCAACACTAACGTCAACATACGGGGTGGGGGCAACAGTCATAGATATATATATCAACACTAACGTCAACATACGGGGTGGGGGCAACAGTCATAGATATATATATCAACACTAACATCAACATACGGGGTGGGGGCAACAGTCATAGATATATATATCAACACTAACGTCAACATACGGGGTGGGGGCACCAGTCATATAGATATATATATCAACACTAACGTCAACATACGGGGTGGGGGCACCAGTCATAGATATATATATCAACACTAACATCAACATACGGGGTGGGGGCAACAGTCATAGATATATATATCAACACTAACATCAACATACGGGGTGGGGGCACCAGTCATATATATATATATATCAACACTAACATCAACATACGGGGTGGGGGCACCAGTCATATATATATATATATCAACACTAACATCAACATACGGGGTGGGGGCACCAGTCATAGATATATATATCAACACTAACGTCAACATACGGGGTGGGGGCACCAGTCATAGATATATATATCAACACTAACGTCAACATACGGGGTGGGGGCACCAGTCATATAGATATATATATCAACACTAACGTCAACATACGGGGTGGGGGCAACAGTCATAGATATATATATCAACACTAACGTCAACATACAGGGTGGGGGCACCAGTCATAGATATATATATCAACACTAACATCAACATACGGGGTGGGGGCAACAGTCATAGATATATATATCAACACTAACGTCAACATATGGGGTGGGGGCACCAGTCATAGATATATATATCAACACTAACGTCAACATACGGGGTGGGGGCACCAGTCATAGATATATATATATCAACACTAACATCAACATACGGGGTGGGGGCACCAGTCATATAGATATATATATCAACACTAACGTCAACATACGGGGTGGGGGCACCAGTCATAGATATATATATCAACACTAACATCAACATACGGGGTGGGGGCACCAGTCATAGATATATATATCAACACTAACGTCAACATACGGGGTGGGGGCACCAGTCATAGATATATATATCAACACTAACATCAACATACGGGGTGGGGGCACCAGTCATAGATATATATATCAACACTAACATCAACATACGGGGTGGGGGCAACAGTCATAGATATATATATCAACACTAACGTCAACATACGGGGTGGGGGCAACAGTCATAGATATATATATCAACACTAACGTCAACATACGGGGTGGGGGCAACAGTCATATATATATATATCAACACTAACATCAACATACGGGGTGGGGGCAACAGTCATAGATATATATATCAACACTAACGTCAACATACGGGGTGGGGGCAACAGTCATATATATATATATATCAACACTAACATCAACATACGGGGTGGGGGCAACAGTCATAGATATATATATCAACACTAACATCAACATACGGGGTGGGGGCACCAGTCATAGATATATATATCAACACTAACGTCAACATACGGGGTGGGGGCACCAGTCATAGATATATATATCAACACTAACGTCAACATACGGGGTGGGGGCACCAGTCATATATATATATATCAACACTAACATCAACATACGGGGTGGGGGCAACAGTCATAGATATATATATCAACACTAACATCAACATACAGGGTGGGGGCAACAGTCATAGATATATATATCAACACTAACATCAACATACAGGGTGGGGGCAACAGTCATAGATATATATATCAACACTAACATCAACATACGGGGTGGGGGCAACAGTCATAGATATATATATCAACACTAACGTCAACATACGGGGTGGGGGCAACAGTCATAGATATATATATCAACACTAACGTCAACATACGGGGTGGGGGCACCAGTCATAGATATATATATCAACACTAACGTCAACATACGGGGTGGGGGCAACAGTCATAGATATATATATCAACACTAACGTCAACATACGGGGTGGGGGCAACAGTCATAGATATATATATCAACACTAACGTCAACATACGGGGTGGGGGCACCAGTCATATATATATATATCAACACTAACATCAACATACGGGGTGGGGGCACCAGTCATAGATATATATATCAACACTAACATCAACATACGGGGTGGGGGCAACAGTCATATATATATATATATCAACACTAACGTCAACATACGGGGTGGGGGCAACAGTCATAGATATATATATCAACACTAACGTCAACATACAGGGTGGGGGCACCAGTCATAGATATATATATCAACACTAACGTCAACATACGGGGTGGGGGCAACAGTCATAGATATATATATCAACACTAACGTCAACATACGGGGTGGGGGCACCAGTCATAGATATATATATCAACACTAACGTCAACATACGGGGTGGGGGCAACAGTCATAGATATATATATATCAACACTAACATCAACATACGGGGTGGGGGCAACAGTCATAGATATATATATCAACACTAACGTCAACATACGGGGTGGGGGCACCAGTCATATAGATATATATATCAACACTAACATCAACATACGGGGTGGGGGCAACAGTCATATATATATATATATCAACACTAACGTCAACATACGGGGTGGGGGCAACAGTCATAGATATATATATCAACACTAACGTCAACATACGGGGTGGGGGCACCAGTCATATATATATATATCAACACTAACATCAACATACGGGGTGGGGGCAACAGTCATAGATATATATATCAACACTAACGTCAACATACGGGGTGGGGGCACCAGTCATAGATATATATATCAACACTAACATCAACATACGGGGTGGGGGCACCAGTCATAGATATATATATATCAACACTAACATCAACATACGGGGTGGGGGCACCAGTCATAGATATATATATCAACACTAACATCAACATACGGGGTGGGGGCAACAGTCATATATATATATATCAACACTAACGTCAACATACGGGGTGGGGGCACCAGTCATATATATATATATCAACACTAACGTCAACATACGGGGTGGGGGCAACAGTCATAGATATATATATCAACACTAACGTCAACATACGGGGTGGGGGCAACAGTCATAGATATATATATCAACACTAACGTCAACATACGGGGTGGGGGCAACAGTCATAGATATATATATCAACACTAACATCAACATACGGGGTGGGGGCAACAGTCATAGATATATATATATCAACACTAACATCAACATACGGGGTGGGGGCAACAGTCATAGATATATATATCAACACTAACATCAACATACGGGGTGGGGGCACCAGTCATAGATATATATATCAACACTAACGTCAACATACGGGGTGGGGGCACCAGTCATATATATATATATCAACACTAACGTCAACATACGGGGTGGGGGCAACAGTCATAGATATATATATCAACACTAACATCAACATACGGGGTGGGGGCACCAGTCATAGATATATATATATCAACACTAACGTCAACATACGGGGTGGGGGCACCAGTCATATATATATATATCAACACTAACATCAACATACGGGGTGGGGGCAACAGTCATATATATATATATATATCAACACTAACGTCAACATACGGGGTGGGGGCAACAGTCATATATATATATATATCAACACTAACGTCAACATACGGGGTGGGGGCACCAGTCATAGATATATATATCAACACTAACATCAACATACGGGGTGGGGGCACCAGTCATAGATATATATATCAACACTAACGTCAACATACGGGGTGGGGGCACCAGTCATAGATATATATATCAACACTAACATCAACATACGGGGTGGGGGCACCAGTCATATATATATATATCAACACTAACATCAACATACGGGGTGGGGGCACCAGTCATAGATATATATATATCAACACTAACGTCAACATACGGGGTGGGGGCACCAGTCATATATATATATATATCAACACTAACGTCAACATACGGGGTGGGGGCACCAGTCATAGATATATATATATCAACACTAACGTCAACATACGGGGTGGGGGCACCAGTCATATATATATATATCAACACTAACATCAACATACGGGGTGGGGGCAACAGTCATAGATATATATATCAACACTAACGTCAACATACGGGGTGGGGGCAACAGTCATATATATATATATCAACACTAACGTCAACATACGGGGTGGGGGCAACAGTCATAGATATATATATCAACACTAACGTCAACATACGGGGTGGGGGCACCAGTCATATATATATATATCAACACTAACATCAACATACGGGGTGGGGGCAACAGTCATAGATATATATATCAACACTAACATCAACATACGGGGTGGGGGCAACAGTCATAGATATATATATCAACACTAACGTCAACATACGGGGTGGGGGCAACAGTCATATATATATATCAACACTAACGTCAACATACGGGGTGGGGGCACCAGTCATAGATATATATATCAACACTAACGTCAACATACGGGGTGGGGGCACCAGTCATAGATATATATATCAACACTAACGTCAACATACGGGGTGGGGGCAACAGTCATAGATATATATATCAACACTAACGTCAACATACGGGGTGGGGGCAACAGTCATAGATATATATATATCAACACTAACGTCAACATACAGGGGTGGGGGCACCAGTCATAGATATATATATCAACACTAACGTCAACATACGGGGTGGGGGCAACAGTCATATATATATATATATCAACACTAACGTCAACATACGGGGTGGGGGCACCAGTCATAGATATATATATCAACACTAACGTCAACATACGGGGTGGGGGCACCAGTCATAGATATATATATCAACACTAACATCAACATACGGGGTGGGGGCAACAGTCATAGATATATATATATCAACACTAACGTCAACATACGGGGTGGGGGCACCAGTCATAGATATATATATCAACACTAACGTCAACATACGGGGTGGGGGCACCAGTCATAGATATATATATCAACACTAACGTCAACATACGGGGTGGGGGCAACAGTCATAGATATATATATCAACACTAACGTCAACATACGGGGTGGGGGCACCAGTCATAGATATATATATCAACACTAACATCAACATACGGGGTGGGGGCAACAGTCATATATATATATATCAACACTAACGTCAACATACGGGGTGGGGGCACCAGTCATATATATATATATCAACACTAACATCAACATACAGGGTGGGGGCAACAGTCATAGATATATATATCAACACTAACGTCAACATACGGGGTGGGGGCACCAGTCATAGATATATATATCAACACTAACGTCAACATACGGGGTGGGGGCACCAGTCATAGATATATATATCAACACTAACGTCAACATACGGGGTGGGGGCAACAGTCATAGATATATATATCAACACTAACGTCAACATACGGGGTGGGGGCACCAGTCATAGATATATATATCAACACTAACGTCAACATACGGGGTGGGGGCACCAGTCATAGATATATATATCAACACTAACGTCAACATACGGGGTGGGGGCAACAGTCATAGATATATATATCAACACTAACGTCAACATACGGGGTGGGGGCACCAGTCATAGATATATATATCAACACTAACGTCAACATACGGGGTGGGGGCACCAGTCATAGATATATATATCAACACTAACATCAACATACGGGGTGGGGGCACCAGTCATAGATATATATATCAACACTAACGTCAACATACGGGGTGGGGGCACCAGTCATAGATATATATATCAACACTAACGTCAACATACGGGGTGGGGGCACCAGTCATATATATATATATCAACACTAACGTCAACATACGGGGTGTGGGCAACAGTCATATATATATATATCAACACTAACATCAACATACGGGGTGGGGGCACCAGTCATAGATATATATATCAACACTAACGTCAACATACGGGGTGGGGGCACCAGTCATAGATATATATATCAACACTAACATCAACATACGGGGTGGGGGCACCAGTCATAGATATATATATCAACACTAACGTCAACATACGGGGTGGGGGCAACAGTCATAGATATATATATCAACACTAACGTCAACATACGGGGTGGGGGCAACAGTCATAGATATATATATATCAACACTAACGTCAACATACGGGGTGGGGGCAACAGTCATAGATATATATATCAACACTAACGTCAACATACGGGGTGGGGGCACCAGTCATAGATATATATATCAACACTAACGTCAACATACGGGGTGGGGGCACCAGTCATAGATATATATATCAACACTAACATCAACATACGGGGTGGGGGCAACAGTCATAGATATATATATCAACACTAACATCAACATACGGGGTGGGGGCAACAGTCATATATATATATATCAACACTAACGTCAACATACAGGGTGGGGGCAACAGTCATAGATATATATATCAACACTAACATCAACATACGGGGTGGGGGCAACAGTCATAGATATATATATCAACACTAACGTCAACATACGGGGTGGGGGCACCAGTCATATATATATATATCAACACTAACATCAACATACGGGGTGGGGGCAACAGTCATATATATATATATATCAACACTAACGTCAACATACGGGGTGGGGGCAACAGTCATATATATATATATCAACACTAACATCAACATACGGGGTGGGGGCAACAGTCATAGATATATATATCAACACTAACATCAACATACGGGGTGGGGGCACCAGTCATAGATATATATATCAACACTAACATCAACATACGGGGTGGGGGCAACAGTCATAGATATATATATCAACACTAACGTCAACATACGGGGTGGGGGCAACAGTCATAGATATATATATCAACACTAACGTCAACATACGGGGTGGGGGCAACAGTCATAGATATATATATATCAACACTAACGTCAACATACGGGGTGGGGGCACCAGTCATAGATATATATATCAACACTAACATCAACATACGGGGTGGGGGCAACAGTCATAGATATATATATCAACACTAACATCAACATACGGGGTGGGGGCAACAGTCATAGATATATATATCAACACTAACGTCAACATACGGGGTGGGGGCAACAGTCATAGATATATATATCAACACTAACATCAACATACGGGGTGGGGGCACCAGTCATATATATATATCAACACTAACGTCAACATACGGGGTGGGGGCACCAGTCATATATATATATATCAACACTAACATCAACATACGGGGTGGGGGCAACAGTCATATATATATATATATCAACACTAACGTCAACATACGGGGTGGGGGCAACAGTCATAGATATATATATATATCAACACTAACGTCAACATACGGGGTGGGGGCACCAGTCATATATATATATATCAACACTAACGTCAACATACGGGGTGGGGGCAACAGTCATAGATATATATATCAACACTAACATCAACATACGGGGTGGGGGCAACAGTCATATATATATATATCAACACTAACATCAACATACGGGGTGGGGGCAACAGTCATAGATATATATATCAACACTAACATCAACATACGGGGTGGGGGCAACAGTCATAGATATATATATCAACACTAACGTCAACATACGGGGTGGGGGCAACAGTCATAGATATATATATCAACACTAACATCAACATACGGGGTGGGGGCACCAGTCATATATATATATATATCAACACTAACATCAACATACGGGGTGGGGGCAACAGTCATATATATATATATCAACACTAACATCAACATACGGGGTGGGGGCAACAGTCATAGATATATATATCAACACTAACATCAACATACGGGGTGGGGGCAACAGTCATAGATATATATATCAACACTAACGTCAACATACGGGGTGGGGGCAACAGTCATAGATATATATATCAACACTAACATCAACATACGGGGTGGGGGCACCAGTCATATATATATATATATCAACACTAACATCAACATACGGGGTGGGGGCAACAGTCATAGATATATATATCAACACTAACATCAACATACGGGGTGGGGGCACCAGTCATATATATATATATATCAACACTAACATCAACATACGGGGTGGGGGCACCAGTCATAGATATATATATATCAACACTAACGTCAACATACGGGGTGGGGGCAACAGTCATATATATATATATCAACACTAACATCAACATACGGGGTGGGGGCAACAGTCATAGATATATATATCAACACTAACGTCAACATACGGGGTGGGGGCAACAGTCATAGATATATATATCAACACTAACATCAACATACGGGGTGGGGGCAACAGTCATAGATATATATATCAACACTAACAACAACATACGGGGTGGGGGCAACAGTCATAGATATATATATCAACACTAACGTCAACATACGGGGTGGGGGCAACAGTCATAGATATATATATCAACACTAACATCAACATACGGGGTGGGGGCAACAGTCATAGATATATATATCAACACTAACATCAACATACGGGGTGGGGGCAACAGTCATAGATATATATATCAACACTAACATCAACATACGGGGTGGGGGCACCAGTCATAGATATATATATATCAACACTAACGTCAACATACGGGGTGGGGGCACCAGTCATATATATATATATATCAACACTAACATCAACATACGGGGTGGGGGCAACAGTCATATATATATATATCAACACTAACGTCAACATACGGGGTGGGGGCAACAGTCATAGATATATATATCAACACTAACGTCAACATACGGGGTGGGGGCAACAGTCATAGATATATATATCAACACTAACGTCAACATACGGGGTGGGGGCACCAGTCATATATATATATATATCAACACTAACATCAACATACGGGGTGGGGGCAACAGTCATAGATATATATATCAACACTAACGTCAACATACGGGGTGGGGGCACCAGTCATAGATATATATATCAACACTAACGTCAACATACGGGGTGGGGGCAACAGTCATAGATATATATATCAACACTAACGTCAACATACGGGGTGGGGGCACCAGTCATAGATATATATATCAACACTAACGTCAACATACGGGGTGGGGGCAACAGTCATAGATATATATATCAACACTAACATCAACATACGGGGTGGGGGCAACAGTCATAGATATATATATCAACACTAACATCAACATACGGGGTGGGGGCACCAGTCATAGATATATATATCAACACTAACATCAACATACAGGGTGGGGGCAACAGTCATAGATATATATATCAACACTAACATCAACATACGGGGTGGGGGCACCAGTCATAGATATATATATCAACACTAACGTCAACATACAGGGTGGGGGCAACAGTCATAGATATATATATCAACACTAACATCAACATACAGGGTGGGGGCAACAGTCATATATATATATATCAACACTAACGTCAACATACGGGGTGGGGGCAACAGTCATAGATATATATATCAACACTAACGTCAACATACGGGGTGGGGGCAACAGTCATATATATATATATATCAACACTAACATCAACATACGGGGATAGATATATATATCAACACTAACGTCAACATACAGGGTGGGGGCAACAGTCATAGATATATATATATCAACACTAACGTCAACATACGGGGTGGGGGCAACAGTCATAGATATATATATCAACACTAACATCAACATACAGGGTGGGGGCACCAGTCATAGATATATATATCAACACTAACGTCAACATACAGGGTGGGGGCAACAGTCATAGATATATATATCAACACTAACATCAACATACAGGGTGGGGGCACCAGTCATAGATATATATATCAACACTAACGTCAACATACGGGGTGGGGGCACCAGTCATATATATATATATCAACACTAACGTCAACATACGGGGTGGGGGCAACAGTCATATATATATATATCAACACTAACGTCAACATACGGGGTGGGGGCAACAGTCATAGATATATATATCAACACTAACGTCAACATACGGGGTGGGGGCACCAGTCATAGATATATATATATCAACACTAACGTCAACATACGGGGTGGGGGCACCAGTCATAGATATATATATCAACACTAACGTCAACATACGGGGTGGGGGCAACAGTCATATATATATATATCAACACTAACATCAACATACGGGGTGGGGGCAACAGTCATAGATATATATATCAACACTAACATCAACATACGGGGTGGGGGCAACAGTCATAGATATATATATCAACACTAACATCAACATACGGGGTGGGGGCAACAGTCATAGATATATATATCAACACTAACGTCAACATACAGGGTGGGGGCACCAGTCATAGATATATATATATCAACACTAACATCAACATACGGGGTGGGGGCAACAGTCATAGATATATATATCAACACTAACGTCAACATACGGGGTGGGGGCACCAGTCATAGATATATATATCAACACTAACGTCAACATACGGGGTGGGGGCACCAGTCATAGATATATATATCAACACTAACGTCAACATACGGGGTGGGGGCACCAGTCATAGATATATATATCAACACTAACGTCAACATACGGGGTGGGGGCACCAGTCATAGATATATATATCAACACTAACGTCAACATACAGGGTGGGGGCACCAGTCATAGATATATATATCAACACTAACATCAACATACGGGGTGGGGGCAACAGTCATATATATATATATATCAACACTAACATCAACATACAGGGTGGGGGCACCAGTCATAGATATATATATCAACACTAACATCAACATACAGGGTGGGGCACCAGTCATAGATATATATATCAACACTAACATCAACATACGGGGTGGGGGCACCAGTCATAGATATATATATATCAACACTAACGTCAACATACAGGGTGGGGGCAACAGTCATAGATATATATATCAACACTAACATCAACATACGGGGTGGGGGCAACAGTCATAGATATATATATCAACACTAACATCAACATACGGGGTGGGGGCACCAGTCATAGATATATATATCAACACTAACATCAACATACGGGGTGGGGGCACCAGTCATAGATATATATATCAACACTAACGTCAACATACGGGGTGGGGGCAACAGTCATATATATATATATCAACACTAACGTCAACATACGGGGTGGGGGCACCAGTCATAGATATATATATCAACACTAACGTCAACATACGGGGTGGGGGCACCAGTCATAGATATATATATCAACACTAACATCAACATACGGGGTGGGGGCAACAGTCATATATATATATATATCAACACTAACGTCAACATACGGGGTGGGGGCACCAGTCATAGATATATATATCAACACTAACATCAACATACAGGGTGGGGCACCAGTCATAGATATATATATCAACACTAACATCAACATACGGGGTGGGGGCACC
>NC_140167.1:211201651-211276651 GCF_963971535.1 Notolepis coatsorum
AACAGTCATATATATTAATATCAACACTAACGTCATAAGACGGGTTGGGGCACCAGTCATATATATATATATCAACACTAACGTCAACATACGGGGTGGGGGCACCAGTCATATATATATATATATATCAACACTAACTCAACATACGGGTGGGGGCAACAGTCATAGATATATATATCAACACTAACATCAACATACGGGGTGGGGGCACCAGTCATAGATATATATATCAACACTAACGTCAACATACGGGGTGGGGGCACAGTCATAGAAATATATATCAACACTAACGTCACATACGGGGTGGGGGCACCAGTCATAGATATATATATCAACACTAACGTCAAATACGGGGTGGGGCAACAGTCATATAATATATATCAACACTAACGTCAACATACGGGGTGGGGGCAACAGTCATAGATATATATATCAACACTAACGTCAACATACGGGTGGGGGCCACAGTCATAGATATATATATCAACACTAACGTCAACATACGGGGTGGGGGCACAGTCATAGATATATATATCAACACTAACGTCAACATACGGGTGGGGGCAACAGTCATAGATATATATATCAACACTAAAGTCAACATACGGGGTGGGGGCACAGTCTATATATATATATCAACACTAACATCAACATACGGGGTGGGGGCACCAGTCATAGATATATATATCAACACTAACATCAACATACGGGGTGGGGGCACCAGTCATAGATATATATATCAACACTAACATCAACATACGGGGTGGGGGCAACAGTCATAGATATATATATCAACACTAACATCAACATACGGGGTGGGGGCACAGTCATATATTATATATCAACACTAACGTCAACATACGGGGTGGGGGCAACAGTCATAGATATTATATCAACACTAACGTCAACATACGGGGTGGGGGCAACAGTCATAGATATATATATCAACACTAACGTCAACATACGGGGTGGGGGCAACAGTCATAGATATATATATCAACACTAACTCAACATACGGGTGGGGGCACCAGTCATGATATATATATCAACACTAACGTCAACATACGGGGTGGGGGCACCAGTCATATTATATATATCAACACTAACGTCAACATACGGGGTGGGGGCACCAGTCATATATATATATATCAACACTACACGTCAACATACGGGGTGGGGGCAACAGTCATATATATATATATCAACACTAACGTCAACATACGGGTGGGGGCACCAGTCATAGATATATATATCAACACTAACGTCAACATACGGGGGTGGGCACGTCATAGATATATATATCAACACTAACGTCAACATACGGGGTGGGGGCACCAGTCATAGATATATATATCAACACTAACGTCAACATACGGGTGGGGGCACAGTCATAGATATATATATCAACACTAACATCAACATACGGGGTGGGGCACAGTCATATATATATATATCAACACTAACATCAACATACGGGGTGGGGGCAACAGTCATAGATATATATATCAACACTAACGTCAACATACGGGGTGGGGGCACCAGTCATATATATATATCAACACTAACATCAACATACGGGGTGGGGCACCAGTCATAGATATATATATCAACACTAACGTCAACATACGGGGTGGGGGCACCAGTCATAGATATATATATCAACACTAACATCAACATACGGGGTGGGGGCACCAGTCATAGAATAATATATATCAACATAACCCTCAACATACGGGGTGGGGGCACCAGTCATAGATATATATATCAACACTAACATCAACATACGGGGTGGGGCACCAGTCATAGATTATATATATCAACACTAACGTCAACATACGGGGTGGGGGCACAGTCATAGATATATATATCACACTAACATCAACATACGGGGTGGGGCAACAGTCATATATATATATCAACACTAACGTCAACATACGGGGTGGGGGCAACAGTCATATATATATATATCAACACTAACGTCAACATACGGGGTGGGGCACCAGTCATATATATATATATATCAACACTAACATCAACATACGGGGTGGGGGCACCAGTCATATATATATATATCAACACTAACGTCAACATACGGGGTGGGCACCAGTCATAGATATATATATCAACACTAACACAACATACGGGGTGGGGGCAACAGTCTAGATATA
Source organism: Notolepis coatsorum (assembly GCF_963971535.1). Classification (NCBI taxonomy): domain Eukaryota; kingdom Metazoa; phylum Chordata; class Actinopteri; order Aulopiformes; family Paralepididae; genus Notolepis; species Notolepis coatsorum. The sequence goes on from NC_140167.1 coordinate 211,203,820, forward strand.
TATATCAACACTAACGTCAACATACGGGGTGGGGGCACCAGTCATAGATATATATATCAACACTAACGTCAACATACGGGGTGGGGGCACCAGTCATATATATATATCAACACTAACATCAACATACGGGGTGGGGGCACCAGTCATATATATATATATATCAACACTAACGTCAACATACGGGGTGGGGGCACAGTCATATATATATATATCAACACTAACATCAACATACGGGGTGGGGGCAACAGTCATAGATATATATATCAACACTAACGTCAACATACGGGGTGGGGGCAACAGTCTAGATATATATATCAACACTAACGTCAACATACGGGGTGGGGCACCAGTCATAGATATATATATATCAACACTAACGTCAACATACGGGTGTGGGCACCAGTCATAGATATATATATCAACACTAACGTCAACATACGGGGTGGGGGCACCAGTCATAGATATATATATCAACACTAACGTCAACATACGGGGTGGGGGCAACAGTCATAGATATATATATCAACACTAACGTCAACATACGGGGTGGGGGCAACAGTCATAGATATATATATCAACACTAACGTCAACATACGGGGTGGGGGCACCAGTCATAGATATAATATATCAACACTAACGTCAACATACGGGGTGGGGGCACCAGTCATAGATATATATATCAACACTAACGTCAACATACGGGGTGGGGGCACCAGTCATAGATATATATATCAACACTAACGTCAACATACGGGTGGGGGCAACAGTCATAGATATATATATCAACACTAACAGTCAACATACGGGGTGGGGGCACCAGTCATAGATATATATATCAACACTAACGTCAACATACGGGGTGGGGCACAGTCATAGATATATATATCAACACTAACATCAACATACGGGGTGGGGGCACCAGTCATAGATATATATATCAACACTAACATCAACATACGGGGTGGGGGCACCAGTCATAGATATATATATCAACACTAACGTCAACATACGGGGTGGGGGCACAGTCATAGATATATATATCACACAAACTCAACATACGGGGTGGGGCAACAGTCATAGATATATATATCAACACTAACGTCAACATACGGGTGGGGGCACCAGTCATATTTATATATATATCAACACTAACGTCAACATACGGGTGGGGGCACCAGTCATAGATATATATATATCAACACTAACATCAACTACGGGGTGGGGGCACAGTCATAGATATATATATCAACACTAACGTCAACATACGGGGTGGGGGCAACAGTCATAGATATATATATCAACACTAACGTCAACATACGGGGTGGGGCAACAGTCATAGATATATATATCAACACTAACATCAACATACGGGGTGGGGGCACCAGTCATAGATATATATATCAACACTAACATCAACATACGGGGTGGGGGCAACATCATAGATATATATATATCAACACTAACATCAACTACGGGGTGGGGGCACCAGTCATAGATATATATATCAACACTAACGTCAACATACGGGGTGGGGGCACCAGTCATATATATATATATCAACACTAACGTCAACATACGGGGTGGGGCAACAGTCATAGATATATATATCAACACTAACGTCAACATACGGGGTGGGGGCACAGTCATAGATATATATATCAACACTAACGTCAACATACGGGGTGTGGGCACCAGTCATAGATATATATATCAACACTAACGTCAACATACGGGGTGGGGGCAACAGTCATAGATATATATATCAACACTAACATCAACATACGGGGTGGGGGCAACAGTCATAGATATATATATATCAACACTAACATCAACATACGGGGTGTGGGCACCAGTCATAGATATATATATCAACACTAACATCAACATACGGGGTGGGGGCAACAGTCATAGATATATATATATCAACACTAACATCAACATACGGGGTGTGGGCACCAGTCATAGATATATATATCAACACTAACGTCAACATACGGGGTGGGGGCAACAGTCTATATATATATATATCAACACTAACGTCAACATACGGGGTGGGGGCACCAGTCATAGATATATATATATCAACACTAACGTCAACATACGGGGTGGGGGCAACAGTCATAGATATATATATCAACACTAACGTCAACATACGGGGTGGGGGCACCAGTCATAGATATATATATATCAACACTAACGTCAACATACGGGGTGGGGGCACCAGTCATAGATATATATATCAACACTAACATCAACATACGGGGTGGGGGCAACAGTCATAGATATATATATCAACACTAACATCAACATACGGGGTGGGGGCACCAGTCATAGATATATATATCAACACTAACGTCAACATACGGGGTGGGGGCAACAGTCATAGATATATATATATCAACACTAACGTCAACATACGGGGTGGGGGCACCAGTCATAGATATATATATCAACACTAACGTCAACATACGGGGTGGGGGCAACAGTCATAGATATATATATATCAACACTAACATCAACATACGGGGTGGGGGCAACAGTCATAGATATATATATCAACACTAACGTCAACATACGGGGTGGGGGCACCAGTCATAGATATATATATCAACACTAACATCAACATACGGGGTGGGGGCACCAGTCATAGATATATATATCAACACTAACAGTCAACATACGGGGTGGGGGCAACAGTCATAGATATATATATCAACACTAACGTCAACATACGGGGTGGGGGCACCAGTCATAGATATATATATCAACACTAACATCAACATACGGGGTGGGGGCAACAGTCATAGATATATATATCAACACTAACGTCAACATACGGGGTGGGGGCAACAGTCATAGATATATATATCAACACTAACGTCAACATACGGGGTGGGGGCAACAGTCATAGATATATATATCAACACTAACGTCAACATACGGGGTGGGGGCAACAGTCATAGATATATATATCAACACTAACATCAACATACGGGGTGGGGGCACCAGTCATAGATATATATATCAACACTAACGTCAACATACGGGGTGGGGGCACCAGTCATAGATATATATATATCAACACTAACATCAACATACGGGGTGGGGGCAACAGTCATAGATATATATATCAACACTAACGTCAACATACGGGGTGGGGGCACCAGTCATAGATATATATATCAACACTAACGTCAACATACGGGGTGGGGGCAACAGTCATAGATATATATATCAACACTAACATCAACATACGGGGTGGGGGCAACAGTCATAGTATATATATATCAACACTAACGTCAACATACGGGGTGGGGGCAACAGTCATAGATATATATATCAACACTAACATCAACATACGGGGTGGGGGCAACAGTCATAGATATATATATCAACACTAACGTCAACATACGGGGTGGGGGCACCAGTCATAGATATATATATCAACACTAACGTCAACATACGGGGTGGGGGCACCAGTCATAGATATATATATCAACACTAACATCAACATACGGGGTGGGGGCAACAGTCATAGATATATATATCAACACTAACGTCAACATACGGGGTGGGGGCACCAGTCATAGATATATATATCAACACTAACGTCAACATACGGGGTGGGGGCAACAGTCATAGATATATATATCAACACTAACGTCAACATACGGGGTGGGGGCAACAGTCATAGATATATATATCAACACTAACATCAACATACGGGGTGGGGGCACCAGTCATAGATATATATATCAACACTAACGTCAACATACAGGGTGGGGGCACCAGTCATAGATATATATATCAACACTAACATCAACATACGGGGTGGGGGCACCAGTCATATATATATATATATCAACACTAACGTCAACATACGGGGTGGGGGCACCAGTCATAGATATATATATCAACACTAACGTCAACATACGGGGTGGGGGCACCAGTCATAGATATATATATCAACACTAACGTCAACATACGGGGTGGGGGCACCAGTCATAGATATATATATCAACACTAACATCAACATACGGGGTGGGGGCACCAGTCATAGATATATATATCAACACTAACGTCAACATACGGGGTGGGGGCACCAGTCATATTATATATATATCAACACTAACGTCAACATACGGGGTGGGGGCAACAGTCATATATATATATATCAACACTAACGTCAACATACGGGGTGGGGGCACCAGTCATAGATATATATATCAACACTAACGTCAACATACGGGGTGGGGGCAACAGTCATAGATATATATATCAACACTAACGTCAACATACGGGGTGGGGGCAACAGTCATAGATATATATATCAACACTAACGTCAACATACGGGGTGGGGGCACCAGTCATATATATATATATCAACACTAACATCAACATACGGGGTGGGGGCACCAGTCATATATATATATATCAACACTAACGTCAACATACGGGGTGGGGGCACCAGTCATATATATATATATATCAACACTAACGTCAACATACGGGGTGGGGGCACCAGTCATATATATATATATCAACACTAACGTCAACATACGGGGTGGGGGCACCAGTCATAGATATATATATCAACACTAACGTCAACATACGGGGTGGGGGCACCAGTCATAGATATATATATCAACACTAACGTCAACATACGGGGTGGGGGCAACAGTCATATATATATATATCAACACTAACGTCAACATACGGGGTGGGGGCAACAGTCATAGATATATATATCAACACTAACGTCAACATACGGGGTGGGGGCACCAGTCATAGATATATATATCAACACTAACATCAACATACGGGGTGGGGGCAACAGTCATAGATATATATATCAACACTAACATCAACATACGGGGTGGGGGCAACAGTCATAGATATATATATCAACACTAACGTCAACATACGGGGTGGGGGCAACAGTCATAGATATATATATCAACACTAACGTCAACATACGGGGTGGGGGCACCAGTCATAGATATATATATCAACACTAACATCAACATACGGGGTGGGGGCAACAGTCATAGATATATATATCAACACTAACGTCAACATACGGGGTGGGGGCACCAGTCATAGATATATATATCAACACTAACGTCAACATACGGGTTGGGGCAACAGTCATAGATATATATATATCAACACTAACATCAACATACGGGGTGGGGGCACCAGTCATAGATATATATATCAACACTAACGTCAACATACAGGGTGGGGGCACCAGTCATATATATATATATATCAACACTAACGTCAACATACAGGGTGGGGGCACCAGTCATAGATATATATATCAACACTAACGTCAACATACAGGGTGGGGGCACCAGTCATAGATATATATATATCAACACTAACGTCAACATACGGGGTGGGGGCACCAGTCATAGATATATATATCAACACTAACATCAACATACGGGGTGGGGGCAACAGTCATAGATATATATATCAACACTAACATCAACATACGGGGTGGGGGCACCAGTCATATATATATATATCAACACTAACATCAACATACGGGGTGGGGGCAACAGTCATAGATATATATATCAACACTAACATCAACATACGGGGTGGGGGCAACAGTCATAGATATATATATCAACACTAACATCAACATACGGGGTGGGGGCACCAGTCATATATATATATATCAACACTAACGTCAACATACGGGGTGGGGGCAACAGTCATAGATATATATATATCAACACTAACATCAACATACGGGGTGGGGGCACCAGTCATAGATATATATATCAACACTAACATCAACATACGGGGTGGGGGCAACAGTCATAGATATATATATCAACACTAACATCAACATACGGGGTGGGGGCAACAGTCATAGATATATATATCAACACTAACGTCAACATACGGGGTGGGGGCACCAGTCATAGATATATATATCAACACTAACGTCAACATACGGGGTGGGGGCAACAGTCATATATATATATATCAACACTAACATCAACATACGGGGTGGGGGCACCAGTCATAGATATATATATCAACACTAACGTCAACATACGGGGTGGGGGCACCAGTCATAGATATATATATATATCAACACTAACATCAACATACGGGGTGGGGGCACCAGTCATAGATATATATATATCAACACTAACATCAACATACGGGGTGGGGGCAACAGTCATAGATATATATATCAACACTAACGTCAACATACGGGGTGGGGGCAACAGTCATAGATATATATATCAACACTAACATCAACATACGGGGTGGGGGCAACAGTCATAGATATATATATATCAACACTAACGTCAACATACGGGGTGGGGGCACCAGTCATAGATATATATATCAACACTAACGTCAACATACGGGGTGGGGGCAACAGTCATAGATATATATATCAACACTAACATCAACATACGGGGTGGGGGCAACAGTCATAGATATATATATCAACACTAACATCAACATACGGGGTGGGGGCAACAGTCATATATATATATATATCAACACTAACATCAACATACAGGGTGGGGGCAACAGTCATAGATATATATATATCAACACTAACGTCAACATACGGGGTGGGGGCAACAGTCATAGATATATATATCAACACTAACATCAACATACGGGGTGGGGGCACCAGTCATAGATATATATATCAACACTAACATCAACATACGGGGTGGGGGCACCAGTCATAGATATATCAACACTAACATCAACATACGGGGTGGGGGCAACAGTCATAGATATATATATCAACACTAACATCAACATACGGGGTGGGGGCACCAGTCATAGATATATATATCAACACTAACGTCAACATACGGGGTGGGGGCACCAGTCATATATATATATATCAACACTAACGTCAACATACGGGGTGGGGGCACCAGTCATAGATATATATATCAACACTAACATCAACATACGGGGTGGGGGCACCAGTCATAGATATATATATCAACACTAACATCAACATACGGGGTGGGGGCAACAGTCATAGATATATATATCAACACTAACATCAACATACGGGGTGGGGGCAACAGTCATATATATATATATATCAACACTAACATCAACATAAGGGGTGGGGGCACCAGTCATAGATATATATATCAACACTAACATCAACATACGGGGTGGGGGCAACAGTCATATATATATATATATCAACACTAACGTCAACATACGGGGTGGGGGCAACAGTCATATATATATATATCAACACTAACGTCAACATACGGGGTGGGGGCACCAGTCATAGATATATATATATCAACACTAACGTCAACATACGGGGTGGGGGCAACAGTCATAGATATATATATATCAACACTAACGTCAACATACGGGGTGGGGGCAACAGTCATATATATATATATCAACACTAACATCAACATACGGGGTGGGGGCAACAGTCATAGATATATATATCAACACTAACGTCAACATACGGGGTGGGGGCACCAGTCATAGATATATATATCAACACTAACGTCAACATACGGGGTGGGGGCAACAGTCATATATATATATATCAACACTAACGTCAACATACAGGGTGGGGGCACCAGTCATAGATATATATATCAACACTAACATCAACATACGGGGTGGGGGCACCAGTCATAGATATATATATCAACACTAACATCAACATACGGGGTGGGGGCACCAGTCATAGATATATATATATATCAACACTAACATCAACATACGGGGTGGGGGCAACAGTCATAGATATATATATCAACACTAACGTCAACATACGGGGTGGGGGCACCAGTCATAGATATATATATCAACACTAACGTCAACATACGGGGTGGGGGCACCAGTCATAGATATATATATCAACACTAACATCAACATACGGGGTGGGGGCACCAGTCATAGATATATATATCAACACTAACGTCAACATACGGGGTGGGGGCACCAGTCATATAGATATATATATCAACACTAACGTCAACATACGGGGTGGGGGCAACAGTCATAGATATATATATCAACACTAACATCAACATACGGGGTGGGGGCAACAGTCATAGATATATATATCAACACTAACATCAACATACGGGGTGGGGGCAACAGTCATAGATATATATATCAACACAATGGCTCAAGGCGGAGTCTCACGCGTAGTTCACCGGCGGCCATCTTGCTTGAGTGGACTACTGCTAAGGTGATGATCTGCACAAACAGAAATACTCTTAACTCGCTGACATTTTTTTTTGAATTTTTTTTTTAGTCTTCTCTTTCTCCTATTTTTCTCGGATTTTCTCCCCGTCCCAATTAGTCGTTGTGCCAATTCCCCCCCTCCTCTACCTTGTTGTTGTACGCATGTTCTCCCACGAGTCGGTACAAGGGTGTCCTGATGTCGAACGCACGCTTCCTCCGAGACGTGTGCCGTCAAGCCAGTGACGCTTTTTTCACTTGGCAGCGAGGACTCTCATTGGTGAAGCGTAACGCGTGGGAGGGCACGCTATCTCCACCAAGTCCTGCCCCGCTGAGCAAGAGCCGAGACCTGACCTGTAGGCGTCGCTGTCCACAACGCCAGATTCCCACCCGCCAGCTTTCCCACCCCCTAATACTGCCAATTGTATTAGTATGAACGGCCAGCCAAGCTGGTAGCAACGCCGAGAGCTGCGCTCGAACCCAGCGTCTCCTGCGTTGGTGACGAGCGCAATCTCCGCTACGCCACCTGACCGCCCAACTCGCTGAAATCTTGACGGATTTACAAACGGTTTGGTTTATTACAAACGTTATTAACGTGGCTCTGATTCTTGCTTGGAAGAATTTTTTATTATTATTTTTTTTCATATGAAAGTCCATTATAAGTATGCAGTATGATAACTACATCTCTGACGTTTTTAACAAACCAAACGGTTGAAAATTGAGCAAGCTATGGTTATTTCAATAGTATATGCCCCATAGACATGCATGTTATGAGTGGGCGTGCTCCACCCTCGCAAGATGGCCGCCGTGTGGCAACGTCGGTCTCCGCTGGCCAGCAGCGCGGGTGAGTCATCTAGTGATATATATCTATGGCGACAGTGGCTCACGAGGTAGAGCAGTCTAACTAAATACGGTAACACGCAGATTTTCATTGTTGGCATCCGGATGCCGCGGAGAAGGACCTACAGTACCATGAAGACACGAAGATCCGCACCTGTCAAATTACTGCCACCTCTGTGAGTGTCTGTTAGGTGACTCATGTAGGGATTTATACATTTTGTAAAAGAGATAGAAGAGCTATATGAATTAATCATGAGATGCAAAATTTTATCAAGGGACCACCAATGACAATTTTACAGCCATTCATGCGACTGCATCACTATAAATAAAGGTGGTTTGATACACGAGGCCTTGGGGCCTATCAAATTGGATTAAAGTGTTTAGTTTTGCCACAGTATTTCATTGGGGATGAAGGGAGTCTAGGCTACGTCATGTGCAGCCATGTTTTAAGTTATATGATGGGCATAATCTCCCATGAATAGGTGGCATGTGAATGATTTTCGGGCTCTTTATGTTTTAAGGGATTATTGTTGTTGTTTACATTTACATTTATTAATTTAGCTGATGCTTTTATTCAAAGCGACTTACAAGTTCTGTACAACAATTCAGCAGGAAGGGTACCACTCTGTGCATAGTCGTACAGATAGACATACTAGCATAGTAGATAGTAGTATAGGCATAGTGTATTGTAGTATAGACATGCTAGCATAGTAGGTAGTAGTATAGGCATAGTATATAGTATAGACATAATAGCAAAGTATATAATAGTAAAAGACAGTAAGAAGGTTATTTTTTATTAAAGAAAATTCAGAACAAGTGTGTTTTTAGTCGACGGCAGAAAATCGACATTCCACTGTTCACTCAGAATGACAAATCAAATGTATGTGTATCATTTTGAAGCCTATAGTAAACTCTGCCAAAGATCACATTATCCTACACTGAACTGGTCTTGTGAAGGTCGTGGACACATGGGACGTTGAAGCATGCTTCTCTAACTGCAAGATCAGTGTCACCAGTGCATAGTCCAAAATGACAAAACGAGAGACGGAGAGGGTGCGTCACTCACAATTCATCTTTGGTCACCTCCGTGAAGCATCAGGAGAGAATGTAAAGTAGACTGGATGTCTGGCCTCAGATTGTTAGTTACTTAGTAGCGGCACGGTGGTGTAGTGGTTAACACTGCCGCCTCACAGCAAGAAGGTCCAGGGTTCGATTCCCGCTTGGGGACCAGGTTTCCATGATGCCAGTTTCCCGGGCCTTTCTGTGTGGAGTTTGGATGTTCTCCCCGTGCTCCCCCCCCCCCCCCCCCCCCCCCCCCAATAAGAGAAACCCAATGGAAAAACATGCAAAAAAACAGATCGCTAACGCTGTCGCGTCCGTGACGAAGACGGGCAGGAGCACTTGGATGGTCCCCGGGCGTGGCTCACGCCACAGCCCTCGTCTGCTCCCGGCTGCCCTTGGGGGGGAAGGACGACGGGAGGGGTTAAGCGCAGCGGAGTATCGCATCAGCGATCCTACAGACAATGCATGCGTGTGTGTTCCGATGTGTGTGTGCCGCTAACATTGAGTGTCGTTGCATGCCAATTAAAGACCTCTGCGACAGGTCCTGCATTATTATTATTATTATTATTATAGTGGCCATCTTGGTCTATTATGTCATAATTTGTCAAGTAATTTGTCAAGTACTTATTGTTATGTGTCTTGTAAGCCCACATGGGCTGGGCATACACCTGTATGTAAGACACAAAAATAAAAAACATCAATCAATCATTATACTTTAAGCCCATGGACCTGACTGTTTCCTTCCCCCCTCCTGGTGCTGCATCTGAAGGGGAAATGGCCGGTCTTTGTCTGTATACATCTATCTCACAGGCTCGGTCTCAAAGGTGCCAGAGGAGGGTTTTGGCGCTTGTGTGTAATTGTGTTAGAGCCCTCTCACATGCTGTCCCCAGTGCTTCTTTCTGTCTCTCCTGCTAATCTGCGTTGTTTGTCTCCAGATAAGTGATATCCTCCTCAGATTGGGATCTGGTGTCCCCGCCCTGCCCACTCGGTGAGACGGGCATCCCCAGTGCCACCCCAGAGAGGAAAGTGGCCCATATGTTTAGCCCACCTAATCCTTTTATAGGGCCGGTGCAAACCATCACACCATTCCATTAATTGTCTCAGGTTAATCACAAATACAGGAGGAATAATCTCACAATGTTATACCCGGCGCAGTAAAGATCCCAATTCTGTAATTTAGGACAATTATTCTGTAAACTGTCTGGGGCATATTTAATATCTGAGCATGTTTTGTTTCCCTTTTTCCAGAGGTGGCTTCTCCCAGAAGGGGGGCTTGTGATTGGTGGGACAGCAGTGGTGTGACTGATGCTTATGGCCCTCATGGACAGGATGTTGTTAAAACTGACATCAGTCTCTTATCAACCCCGCAAGCTTTACGTTAACGGCTCCACGGAGGCCAATAACAAACACCATGTTGATAGGAAACGGAGTCCCAGCCGAGGAGCGCTTGCTTCCATACGTCTCAACAATACAACTGCATCCGGCGAGGCCTTCCTTTCGGGAGTGTCACCTGAATAAAACTCATTGTACCGCCGGAATAAAACTCATTGTACCGCCGGAATAAAACTCATTGTACCGCCGGAATAAAACTCATTGTACCGCCGGAATAAAACTCATTGTACCGCCGGAATAAAACTCATTGTACCGCCGGAATAAAACTCATTGTACCAGGTGATGTCGGTTTACAGCAGTTTATTTGGAATGAATAGGAGACTAACTCAGGAGTTAACATGAATGAATAGGAGACTAACTCAGGAGTTAACATGAATGAATAGGAGACTAACTCAGGAGTTAACATGAATGAATAGGAGACTGACTCAGGAGTTAACATGAATGAATAGGAGACTGACTCAGGAGTTAACATGAATGAATAGGAGACTGACTCAGGAGTTAACATGAATGAATAGGAGACTAACTCAGGAGTTAACATGAATGAATAGGAGACTAACTCAGGAGTTAACATGAATGAATAGGAGACTGACTCAGGAGTTAACATGAATGAATAGGAGACTAACTCAGGAGTTAACATGAATGAATAGGAGACTAACTTAGTAGTTAACATGAATGAATAGCAGACTGACTCAGGAGTTAACATGAATGAATAGGAGACTGACTCAGGAGTTAACATGAATGAATAGGAGACTGACTCAGGAGTTAACATGAATGAATAGGAGACTGACTCAGGAGTTAACATGAATGAATAGCAGACTGACTCAGGAGTTAACATGAATGAATAGGAGACTAACTCAGGAGTTAACATGAATGAATAGGAGACTGACTCAGGAGTTAACATGAATGAATAGGAGACTAACTCAGGAGTTAACATGAATGAATAGCAGACTAACTGTGAGGTTTCTGTCCTTGCCTTCTCACTCGTTCTGTTCCTTTAACCACCCTCGCTTTGTTTTCATTCATTTTTTCTGTCAAGTATTTCAATTCCCTCGTTCACACGTTTCTCCCCGCTGACGTCATCTGAGACGTCGCTGATTGGTTCTCTCACTTCCCCACGCTTTTCAATCACATTCCCCAGCTGTCACTGCTTTTCAATCAATCGATCCCTCATTATTTATACCCCGTTTTCCCCACCCTAAGTTGTTGGTTCGTCTTGATTTGTCGCTGGATGTTTTTCCCCGTTGCTTCTGTTTCACTGTGCTATTCTCCAGGAATTCCTAGAAGCCTTCGCTTGGATACCTGCTCCGTGGCGCGCGCTCGCCTCCACTGTTGTTCCTGTTCCTTTACGCAGCTCGTCTGGGTGAGTTTTTCTAGATTGACTGTCTTGACCTATTTCCGATTTTCGTGTGTAACCTTTACACTGAAGTCTACCACCTTTTTGTCAGACAGTCACTCACCCAGCCATATCGTTTTTGCTCTTTCCTTTATGGAATAATATTTTTGGGACCTTCCACCTCCCACTGTGTATTTACACGAAGATATTATTTCACATTTGGACTGTGTTGGATTTTTGCTCACTGTGTATTTACACGAAGATATTGTTTCACATTTGGACTGTGTTTGGATTTTTGCTCACTGTGTATTTACACAAAGATATTATTTCACATTTGGACTGTGTTGGATTTTTGCTCACTGTGTATTTACACGAAGATATTGTTTCACATTTGGACTGTGTTTGGATTTTTGCTCACTGTGTGTTTACACGAAGATAGTATTTCACATTTGGACGGTGTTTGGATTTTTGCTCACTGTGTGTTTACATGAAGATATTCACTTGGGCTGTTTTTGGAATATTGCACATCACTGTGTTGTTTAACACGAAGAATATAACACCCTGTCCTCCAGCTCGTTTCAAGTCTGCTCTGTCACTGACCCGTTCCCTCTCTCCCTCTCTCGGTCTTGCACAACATCTGAGAGGTCCGCCGTGAGAGTCTGCAGAGCGGTACAGAGGTCTGCTCCTGCTTCCCAGGACTACCCTTCCGGGAGAAGCTGCAGAGCAGCAGAACTTTGCCCCTTGTTCATTGTACCTGTTCTTGTTGACCTGCTTTCCCTGTTTCACTTATTCTTATTATCAAATAAACAAGCCCTCGTATTTGGCAACTCTGAATCCTACTCTCTTGTGTCGTTAGCGTTTGGGGTCGGTGTCAAACCATAACACTAACTCAGTAGTTAACATGAATGAATAGGAGACTAACTCAGTAGTTAACATGAATGAATAGGAGACTAACTCAGGAGTTAACATGAATGAATAGGAGACTGACTCAGGAGTTAACATGAATGAATAGGAGACTAACTCAGGAGTTAACATGAATGAATAGGAGACTAACTCAGTAGTTAACATGAATGAATAGGAGACTGACTCAGGAGTTAACATGAATGAATAGGAGACTAACTCAGTAGTTAACATGAATGAATAGGAGACTAACTCAGTAGTTAACATGAATGAATAGGAGACTGACTCAGGAGTTAACATGAATGAATAGGAGACTAACTCAGTAGTTAACATGAATGAATAGGAGACTGACTCAGGAGTTAACATGAATGAATAGGAGACTGACTCAGGAGTTAACATGAATGAATAGGAGACTGACTCAGGAGTTAACATGAATGAATAGGAGACTAACTCAGTAGTTAACATGAATGAATAGGAGACTGTTACGACCCCTGTGAGTCTAAGGGTAAAGGGCTGTAACATAACAGTTGGTTGACAGAAAAGATGGACCAGGTTTGTAAACAACAATGATATTTATTGAATAGAGGCAAAGGAAGCACATGTAGCTCAGGGGTGAGCCCAGGCCAAAACAACAAACAAACACCACTATACTCCAAATAAACACAATCTAATCTATGGTAAAAGAAATTACATTACCTAAACTACTCTTACCTAACCAAAACAGGAGAAAACAATGTCCAAAGGAAATGGCAGCTCACCCCATCTGTGCTTCCTGAGAAAGAGAGAAAAACACATTAATTATACAGAAACAAAGCAGAATATATACAAAAACAAGCTATGGCTAACAATGCTCTCTCTGTGGCCATACACACACAAGGAAATTACTACTAAGCACCAAAGGCAATAAACGAAATGCAATACTGTCAAAGTTACTGTGAGGTTTTGCCCGCTGCTCACCACCTTTTCTCTGTTTCTTTAAGCCTATACTGTTTATTTTCCCCTCTCACTCACTCTCTCTAGCCCCCACCCTCTCGTTCTTTACTCTCGTTTACTCTCAGTGGCCACACCTGGACTATTATCAATTACCTCTCGCACCTGTGGTGGCAGGCTAATTAGTTCCCCTGTGGGCTTTAAATACCAGGGCTCTTCCCCTCGTTTCGGCGTGGGGTCGTGTTGTATACTTGCCGAGTCATATTCTCTAAACATCTAGACTCTTTCGGGAGATCCTCTGTCTGCCTATGCTGTTCCATTCTCCGGCGTCGAGATGTTTGCTCCAGCCTTCGCCAGCTGTCGCCGTTGCCTGTGGGGGAGACTGGTCTGCGCTCCCTGTACTTCCACGGGAGGCACCCCAGCGTTCCACTGCAGACCCCGCGCAGCTGTTCGTCCTGACGCACATCCAGACCAGCGCAGACGCTCTCCAGTCCTCAGCGCGCAACGCGCATCCTCCAAGGACGCTCGAGCTTGGCACGCTCTCCAGACCAGCGCGCAACGCGCATCTTCCAAGAACCCTCGAGCTTGGCACGCTCTCCAGACCAGCGCGCAACGCGCATCTTCCAAGGACGCTCGAGCTTGGCACGCTCTCCAGACCAGCGCGCAACGCGCATCTTCCAAGAACCCTCGAGCTTGGCACGCTCTCCAGACCAGCGCGCAACGCGCATCTTCCAAGGACGCTCGAGCTTGGCACGCTCTCCAGACCAGCGCGCAACGCGCATCTTCCAAGAACCCTCGAGCTTGGCACGCTCTCCAGACCAGCGCGCAACGCGCATCTTCTAGACCTTCGTGCTTGGCACACTCCTCCTCGCAGACGCACCCCGAGGCGTCTCTCGGTTCCGACGCGCACACCAAGGTGTGGCGCGCACTCTGTTCCTCGGCTCCGACAGCGGCTACCCGGTGGACGACATCCTCGCCACCGCCGCTGTTCCAGCGCTCTGTTCCTCGGCTCGGACAGCCTGCTACCCGGTGGCGATGCCCTCGCCCCGTTGCTGTCCCTGTACCTTTACGCATACGCCTGGGTGAGTTTTGATTGTGATGTCACTCACCCAGCGTAGTGCCCTTGCCCCCTTCCCGCTGCGTTTCCTGTACCATTACGCATACGCCTGGGTGAGTTTAGATTGTGATGTCACTCTCCCAGCGTATTGCCTCTGTTTTTGGTTCTCACTTAGAATAGTATTTTTGGACTTTACATCTCCCCCTGTGTGTTTGTCACACGAAGATATTATTACTTTGTTCACTTTGTTATTTGGACTGTTCTGCACCTGCTCTGTTTTTTCCCTTTTGTGCATTAACTATCTCCTCTGTCCTGCAGAGCGGCCCAGATGATTTCCACCAGTCCTCCCAGTTCCTCCCTGTTCCCCAGCCCGCCTCCGCGGGCCTCAGTCCCCTCTGTTCCCAAGTTCTCCCCTTCTAGTTCCACCTAGTTCCTGTTCCCTAGTTCTCCCCTTTCTAGTTCCACCTAGTTCCTGGTCCCAAGTTCTCCCCTTCTAGTTCCCCTAGTCCCCGTTTCTCCTGTTCCCTAGCTCTCCTAGTCCCTAGTCCTCTCTCCCTAGTTCTCTTTGTCCCTAGTTCCCCTAGTCCCCGTTTCTCCTGTTCCCTAGCTCTCCTAGTCCCTAGTCCTCTCTCCCTAGTTCTCCTTGTCCCTGGTTTACCTAGTCTCTTGTTCCTCTGTCCCAAGGCGTTCCCTTAACCTTCCCTTAGGCGTTCCCTTACTTTCCCTTAGTGTTCCCTTTTCCTGCCCGCCTCTTAAAGGCACCTTTCCTTCCCCTCATATTATATTCCTGTATTTGTGATTCTCCCTTAAAGGGACAGTGCCCTTTTCCCTGTATTTCCCTGTTGTTCAATAAATATCTGTTTCTTGGCAAACCATCATACCTGTCTTGTGTTGTGCGATTGGGGTCGGTTACAAACCATAACAGTACGACCCCACCCAATCGACGACCCCAGCCAGCACAGACGGTGTATGTTGAGTTTGCCTTTTTTTTTCTTGTTCCCTCTAGCTCCCCTGTTAGCCCTGTTAGCTTCCCTGTTAGCCCAGTTTAGCTCCCTTGTTAGCCTGTTACCCCCCCTGTAGCTAGCCATGCCCTGGCAGCTAACCCAGTCCCTCAGCAGAGCCCCTGTCTGCTAGCTTAGCCCCGGCTGCTAGCACAGCCTCTATGTTTATGCAGCCCTTGCTGCTGGCATGGGCCCTGTAGCTAGCCATGCCCTGGCAGCTAACCCAGTTTCCCTCTGCATGGCCCCGGTCTGCTAGCTTGGCCCCGGCTGTTAGCACAGCCTCTATGTTGATGCAGCCTTGCAGCTGGCATAGGCCCTGTAGCTAGCCAGGCCCAAGCAGCTAACCCGGTCCCTCTGCATGGCCTCCACTTTTTTGTGTAGTTTTTCCCACTGCTAGGACTGCCCTTTCGGCTAGCAAGGTCAGTTTATCTCACACAGCTAGGACTGTCCTTCCAGCTAGCTTGTGCTCTCATGCTGGTCCAGCCCTGTCTGCCAGCCTAGCTCCGGCAGCTAGCGCAGCCTCTATGTTGATGTAGCAGTACAGCTAGCATAGGCCCTGTAGCTATCAGTGCCCTGGCAGCTACCCTTTCCCTCTGCTAGCCTGGCTCCGGCAGCTTGCGCAGCCTCTATGTTGATGTAGCAGTACAGCTAGCATAGGCCCTGTAGCTATCAGTGCCCTGGCAGCTAACCTTCCCTCTGCTAGCCCTTTCCCGGTGCTACCATGGTTACCCCTTAGCTACCCTGCTTGCCCCTCAGTTCCTCTAGACCAGTTGCTCTAGACCAGTTCTCTAGACCCAGTTTCTCTAGACCAGTTCTCTTGCCCAGTTCGCTAGACTAGTTCTCTAGACCTAGTTCCTCTAGACCAGTTCCCCCAGTTGCCCCTCTGCTACCCTAGTTACCCCTCGGCGACCCTGTTTCTTTTGCTAGCCCCACTCTTGTGGTGGCTTCCCCTGCTGGCTTGGCCAGTACCTCTTGTTTTGCCCCCTGCCACTCTGTCTGTATTTGTTTTGGGTCGCCGGGTGGCTCCCGTTGAGGGGGGGGTACTGTGAGGTTTTGCCCGCTGCTCACCACCTTTTCTCTGTTTCTTTAAGCCTATACTGTTTATTTTCCCCTCTCACTCACTCTCTCTAGCCCCCACCCTCTCGTTCTTTACTCTCGTTTACTCTCAGTGGCCACACCTGGACTATTATCAATTACCTCTCGCACCTGTGGTGGCAGGCTAATTAGTTCCCCTGTGGGCTTTAAATACCAGGGCTCTTCCCCTCGTTTCGGCGTGGGGTCGTGTTGTATACTTGCCGAGTCATATTCTCTAAACATCTAGACTCTTTCGGGAGATCCTCTGTCTGCCTATGCTGTTCCATTCTCCGGCGTCGAGATGTTTGCTCCAGCCTTCGCCAGCTGTCGCCGTTGCCTGTGGGGGAGACTGGTCTGCGCTCCCTGTACTTCCACGGGAGGCACCCCAGCGTTCCACTGCAGACCCCCGCGCAGCTGTTCGTCCTGACGCACATCCAGACCAGCGCAGACGCTCTCCAGTCCTCAGCGCGCAACGCGCATCCTCCAAGGACGCTCGAGCTTGGCACGCTCTCCAGACCAGCGCGCAACGCGCATCTTCCAAGAACCCTCGAGCTTGGCACGCTCTCCAGACCAGCGCGCAACGCGCATCTTCCAAGGACGCTCGAGCTTGGCACGCTCTCCAGACCAGCGCGCAACGCGCATCTTCCAAGAACCCTCGAGCTTGGCACGCTCTCCAGACCAGCGCGCAACGCGCATCTTCCAAGGACGCTCGAGCTTGGCACGCTCTCCAGACCAGCGCGCAACGCGCATCTTCCAAGAACCCTCGAGCTTGGCACGCTCTCCAGACCAGCGCGCAACGCGCATCTTCTAGACCTTCGTGCTTGGCACACTCCTCCTCGCAGACGCACCCCGAGGCGTCTCTCGGTTCCGACGCGCACACCAAGGTGTGGCGCGCACTCTGTTCCTCGGCTCCGACAGCGGCTACCCGGTGGACGACATCCTCGCCACCGCCGCTGTTCCAGCGCTCTGTTCCTCGGCTCGGACAGCCTGCTACCCGGTGGCGATGCCCTCGCCCCGTTGCTGTCCCTGTACCTTTACGCATACGCCTGGGTGAGTTTTGATTGTGATGTCACTCACCCAGCGTAGTGCCCTTGCCCCCTTCCCGCTGCGTTTCCTGTACCATTACGCATACGCCTGGGTGAGTTTAGATTGTGATGTCACTCTCCCAGCGTATTGCCTCTGTTTTTGGTTCTCACTTAGAATAGTATTTTTGGACTTTACATCTCCCCCTGTGTGTTTGTCACACGAAGATATTATTACTTTGTTCACTTTGTTATTTGGACTGTTCTGCACCTGCTCTGTTTTTTCCCTTTTGTGCATTAACTATCTCCTCTGTCCTGCAGAGCGGCCCAGATGATTTCCACCAGTCCTCCCAGTTCCTCCCTGTTCCCCAGCCCGCCTCCGCGGGCCTCAGTCCCCTCTGTTCCCAAGTTCTCCCCTTCTAGTTCCACCTAGTTCCTGTTCCCTAGTTCTCCCCTTTCTAGTTCCACCTAGTTCCTGGTCCCAAGTTCTCCCCTTCTAGTTCCCCTAGTCCCCGTTTCTCCTGTTCCCTAGCTCTCCTAGTCCCTAGTCCTCTCTCCCTAGTTCTCTTTGTCCCTAGTTCCCCTAGTCCCCGTTTCTCCTGTTCCCTAGCTCTCCTAGTCCCTAGTCCTCTCTCCCTAGTTCTCCTTGTCCCTGGTTTACCTAGTCTCTTGTTCCTCTGTCCCAAGGCGTTCCCTTAACCTTCCCTTAGGCGTTCCCTTACTTTCCCTTATTGTTCCCTTTTCCTGCCCGCCTCTTAAAGGCACCTTTCCTTCCCCTCATATTATATTCCTGTATTTGTGATTCTCCCTTAAAGGGACAGTGCCCTTTTCCCTGTATTTCCCTGTTGTTCAATAAATATCTGTTTCTTGGCAAACCATCATACCTGTCTTGTGTTGTGCGATTGGGGTCGGTTACAAACCATAACAGTTACAGGTTTACCAAAAACACAACATGCCTAGCCTCATGCCAGAGAGAGAGAGAGACTGAAGTGAGAAGCCATGTTTTAACAGGTGCTGGGGTGATCCATGATTGGGTGGTGTGGATTGAGTGTTGGAGTCTGAAGCCATCCACCAATCGGTGCTGTATTGCAATAATGGAAGAATTGACCAATGGTGAAGGGAACAATGGCTGGAGGGAGGAAACAAACAAAATGGAGAACACACACACATGGAGACACACACTGGGGAATATATACATTGGGATGTAACACCCCCATACATAAGACAAAAAACATGCCTACATAAACTACCAACTAAACATGTTTTTTTTTCTTTCTTTAACAACGAGATAACATCCCCGAGATAACATGCACTCCAAAACAAAGAGCCATGAAAAAACTAGCAGCAACATAAAACGAGTCCACAGCAACATAGACCGAGTAGACAGCAAAAATAGATCAAGTCGACAGCAATATACAGTAGAACGAGTCGACAGCAACAGACAACGAGTTGACAGCAAAATAGAACATCCAACACATTCTCAGACCCCTTCTTATGCTTTATGCTGAGGTTATAATTTTGCACTATGAGCGCCCAACGCATGAGGCGCCGATTGTGATTGTACATCCGCGACAGAAAAACCAATGGGTTGTGGTCGGTGTATACTACCACTGGTAATACGCTCGAACCGACATACACCTCAAAATGTTGCAATGCATACAACATAGCCAAAGTCTCCTTTTCAATAGTGGAATAGTTTAGTTGATGTTTGTTAAATTTCCGGGAGAAATAACAAACCGGGTGACTGACACCATCGTGATCTTCCTGTAATAACACCCCTCCAGCTCCCACCCCGCTGGCATCCACCTCCAGCTGGAACGGCAGGGAGAAATCTGGAGCAGAGAGAACAGGGGAACTGCATAAGAGAGCTTTAACACTATCAAATGCATTTTGACAATCAGCTGTCCAAATGAATGGTTTGGACGGGCTACACAGGCTAGTGAGAGAAGTGACGACAGAAGAAAAGTTCCGGCAAAAACCACGGTAATACCCAGCCATCCCAAGGAATCTACGCAATTCCCGCCTAGTAGTAGGCACTGGAAAAGTTGTGATTGCAGATATTTTTGCATCCACCGGACGCACTTGGCCTTGTCCTACCTGCTTACCAAGATAGGTAACCGTAGCCTTGCCGAACTCACACTTGGCAAGGTTAAGGGTCAGGGAGGCTCCAGCTAAGCGGTCAAAGACAGTTTGCAAGGTTGCCATGTGGTCACGCCAGTTGGTCGAATAGACAACCAGGTCATCGAGATAGGCATTACAATTTGGAACACCAGCCAGGACTAGGGTCACCAGTCGCTGGAAAGTGGCCGGGGCATTACGCATTCCAAAAGGCATTACAGTATACTGCAAAAAATTGTCAGGAGTAACAAACGCAGAGATTTCCGAGGCACGGGGGGTCAAAGGGACCTGCCAGTAACCCTTTAACAAATCTAGTTTGCTAACATAGGTGGCAGATCCAAGGTTGTCAATACAATCTTCCATGCGGGGCAGTGGGAAGGAATCAGGCACGGTGACAGCATTTACCTTTC
Organism: Notolepis coatsorum; assembly: GCF_963971535.1. Taxonomy (NCBI): domain Eukaryota; kingdom Metazoa; phylum Chordata; class Actinopteri; order Aulopiformes; family Paralepididae; genus Notolepis; species Notolepis coatsorum. The sequence goes on from NC_140167.1 coordinate 211,225,185, forward strand.
GGAAATCAGTACAAAATCTAGGAGTTCCATCCGATTTGGGAGCTAACAAGCAAGGTGAACTCCAGGGACTGCAACTTGGCTTGGCTAAACCATGTTTTAACAAATAGTCAACCTCCTGTTGCATCATGGCCCTCTTGGTGACGTTAACCCGGTATGCATGTTGCTTGATAGGCACAGCATTGTTAACTTTAATATCATGGGCCAATACAGAAGTACAGGAGGGAACATCACCAAACAGAGCCATGTAGGCCTGAATCAAATTTGTGATGTCCTCTCGCTGCTCCTCAGGTAAGTGTGCTAAGTGAGTGGGCAGGTTCAATAACATCTCAGTGTTGGACAATCTAGCACCCTGATGGGCTGCATTGCGCAACTCCAAGCCATCTACATCCTCACCACTAACGTCAGGAGAGTCCGGAACTATTGGAGTTGAGGCAACAGCAGAGACGGCCAGTCCGGCTGTCTGGTCTGAGGTCTTCACCTGCACACTATCTCTGGAAAAATATGGTTTAAGCATATTGATGTGGCAAACACGAGAGTGACGTTTACGATCAGGGGTGCGAACCACATAGTCTGTATCACTTATCTTCTTGTCTATTGCATACGGTCCGGAAAAACGAGCGGAAAGAGCAGAACCAAGGATAGGTAACAGGACTAGAACCTTATCACCTGGCTGGAAAGATCGAGAAACAGCTTTCTCGTCATAGCGCCGTTTCATAGTTCTCTGGGAAGAAGAGAGCGCTTCTTTTGCGAGAGAGCACGCCTGATGCAGTCGCTCTCGAAACTGGCTAACAAAATCTAGAACATTAGTGGGTGTGCTGGCACCCTTTGACATGAACCGTTCTTTAAGAACTTTCAGAGGCCCTCTAACAGTGTGCCCAAAAACGAGCTCAGCAGGACTGAAACCAAGAGACTCCTGTATGGTCTCTCGCGCAGCAAATAGAACAAGGGGGACACCCTCATCCCAATCTTTCTCTGTGTCTAAGCAATATTTACGCAGCATGGACTTTAAGGTCTGATGCCAACGTTCTAGAGCCCCCTGAGTTTCAGGGTGGTAGGCACTGGACACTATATGTCGGATACCCAGGGACTGTAACACTTGCTCAAATAACCTAGACAGGAAGTTGGTGCCTTGGTCCGTTTGTACTACCTTAGGCAGTCCAAACGTGGAGAAGAACTTCGTCAAAGCCTTAATTATTACAGGCGCTGTAATTCTGCGAAGAGGGATAGCCTCAGGGAAACGGGTGGCGGTACACATTATTGTCAACAAAAACTGATTGCCGGCTTTGGTCCTTGGCAACGGACCAACACAGTCAACTATGACATGTTCAAATGGTTCACCGACCGCTGGTATAGGACAGAGGGGAGCAGGTGGAATTACCTGGTTTGGCTTTCCGGTGATCTGACAAGTACTACAGGTACGACAGTACTGTGCTACATCGGACTTCAAACCGGGCCAAAAGAAATGTTGAAGTATTCTGTTGTATGTTTTAGTGACTCCCAAGTGTCCAGACCAAGGGTGGTCATGGGCCAAGAACAGTACATGCTGACGATAAACTGCAGGGACAACAATCTGATAAACAGTGCTCCAGTCTGGTACCTGATCTGGTAGCCCCATCTCCGATTGTGCATGCTCTGCCAGTCTAGTACCATGGGACCTCCATGTACGCATCAAAACTCCTTCATCCACAAAATAAGAATGCAACTCTCTCCTCTGTTCTGTTTCAAGAGAAGAGAAACATTTAGCAAGAGAAGGGTCAGCCTTCTGGGCAGTAATTAGCATTTCACGAGTAACGGGTAACTTCAATGCGTCGGAACTAGTTACAGTTGTCTGTGGGGGTACCTTACTATGAGTCGGTGGTTTGTCAGCGGTATCAGAAGTTGGAGCCAGCAACTCCTCCCTGACAAAGGCTGAAGCAAAAACAGAGTCAGACAAATTAATTTCATCACCTCTCTTTTTCAATTGAGCCCGAGTGACAACACTTGCAGAAAAAACTTCAGGGAAGTTCTGTGACAAGTCATCAGGCAGAGAATCTGTGTCTGGGTGATCCAACACTTCCAGCACAGCGTTCACCTGTCCTCCAGCTAAATCATTTCCCATGATAAAGGAAATGCCTTTAACTGGCAAGGAAGGTCTCACCCCTATTTTAAAGAAACCAGTGACCAAATCAGATTGTACATGAATACAGTGTAACGGGGCTGGCACGAAACCCATCTCAATACCTTGAACTAGGACACTAGAACCACAGGAAGATTTCTCAGACAGAGGTAGTACATCAGAGAGGATAAAGGATTGTGAGGCTCCAGTATCTCGTAAGATTTGAACTGTACACTGATCTTTTGGATCCCCTGTCAAGGAAACTAAACCCTTGGAAGTAAATGGCCTGAAACAAGGATCGAGAACATCCTGATCATTGTGCATCTGTTGATCGGAATCAGGTGCCATTTTAATCAGACCAACCCCTTTGGGTTGTCTAAAGTTCTGAGAGGACGGTTGCTGCTTACGTTTCAATGTTAAACAGTCAGAAATAACATGACCAGATTTATGACAGTAGTAACATGTCCGCTCCTCTTTTGAGCGTGGAGGTGACATTTTTGGTCGGGGGTGTGTGAATTCTGAATGGTTGGGGACAGAAGGTCTCTGAGAGAAATCATGGGGGAGAAACGAGTCACGCCTATCTACAAACACAGTTTTATGGGTTAGCGCAAACTCATCAGCTAATACAGCAGCTTGCTGCAGAGTGGACACTTTCTGCTCACTCAGGTAAATTACAATACGCTCTGGCAAACGATTCTTAAACTCTTCTAATAGAATGAGTTCTCTGAGAGAGTTAAGATCTGAGGCCTTGCTTGCTGCACACCATTTATCAAAGAGAGTTCCCTTCTCTCTAGCAAACTCTACAAAGGTCTGGTTGACAGCTCTCTTGTGACTGCGAAACCTCTGCCTATAAGCTTCGGGCACAAGCTCATATGCACGAAGGATGGCAGCCTTCACAGTATCATACAATAGACTATCTTCTAGGGAAAGTGTTGAACAAACCTCTTGGGCTTTACCAGTCAATTTGCATTGAAGCAACAAAGGCCAGACCTCTCTTGGCCAGCGCAATGAAGCAGCAATACGCTCAAACACATTAAAATAAGTATCAACTTCTGTCTCTCGGAACGGAGGCACCAAAGCAATGTGTTTACTTATATCAAAAGTGTGTGATGAATAAGCTGTGGAGGAGGACATACCCGGGCCTTGTGGAGGAGTCGGTGTAGCAGAGTTGGATTCACTCCTTTGGACTCCCAGCTCCAACTCCCGCAGTCTGAGCTCTTTTTCCACCTCAAGCTCCAACCTACGGATGTTAATAGCCCTTTCATTTTCCGCCTCAAGCTCCATTTTACGAAGCCGATACTCCGCCTCACGTGCTTGTGCCTTCTCCTGAGCCTGCATCTGGAGACGGGCTATTCTAACCTTGACCTGGGCCCCTTCTCGAGACCCAGTTGACACAGGAGAGGTCAAGTGAAAATGTGGCAATGTGACGTTCACACCTGCCTTTTCAGCACCATGGGCTTGCTCCTCAGAAGGCTGTGCTTCCGTAGGTTCACCAGAAGGACTTGCATGTTCATCAGAGACCGCAGGTAAAACAAGCGTCCCCTGACAAGACACCTGATATCCTGCTTAAGATGCTTTTGTTGAACCGAGAGTTGAAAATGTGTGGCAATCTCCACTAAGTCTGCCTTGCGGCAGCTATCTAGCGCTTCCCAAGTAGGATTGCTCAAGAATTTCCCCAGATCAAAAGTACTAACTGCCATTATCTTTTTCTTACACCATTTTTACACAAATTAATTAATAACTATACAAGTGTAAACAAACACAGTTCACCAAATCCATCAACCAACAATTGAACACGGGTTACAAGATCCCGGCAGAGCCCCCATTTATGTTACGACCCCTGTGAGTCTAAGGGTAAAGGGCTGTAACATAACAGTTGGTTGACAGAAAAGATGGACCAGGTTTGTAAACAACAATGATATTTATTGAATAGAGGCAAAGGAAGCACATGTAGCTCAGGGGTGAGCCCAGGCCAAAACAACAAACAAACACCACTATACTCCAAATAAACACAATCTAATCTATGGTAAAAGAAATTACATTACCTAAACTACTCTTACCTAACCAAAACAGGAGAAAACAATGTCCAAAGGAAATGGCAGCTCACCCCATCTGTGCTTCCTGAGAAAGAGAGAAAAACACATTAATTATACAGAAACAAAGCAGAATATATACAAAAACAAGCTATGGCTAACAATGCTCTCTCTGTGGCCATACACACACAAGGAAATTACTACTAAGCACCAAAGGCAATAAACGAAATGCAATACTGTCAAAGTTACAGGTTTACCAAAAACACAACATGCCTAGCCTCATGCCAGAGAGAGAGAGAGACTGAAGTGAGAAGCCATGTTTTAACAGGTGCTGGGGTGATCCATGATTGGGTGGTGTGGATTGAGTGTTGGAGTCTGAAGCCATCCACCAATCGGTGCTGTATTGCAATAATGGAAGAATTGACCAATGGTGAAGGGAACAATGGCTGGAGGGAGGAAACAAACAAAATGGAGAACACACACACATGGAGACACACACTGGGGAATATATACATTGGGATGTAACAGAGACTAACTCAGGAGTTAACATGAATGAATAGGAGACTGACTCAGGAGTTAACATGAATGAATAGGAGACTAACTCAGGAGTTAACATGAATGAATAGGAGACTGACTCAGGAGTTAACATGAATGAATAGGAGACTAACTCAGGAGTTAACATGAATGAATAGGATACTAACTCAGTAGTTAACATGAATGAATAGGAGACTAACTCAGGAGTTAACATGAATGAATAGGAGACTGACTCAGGAGTTAACATGAATGAATAGGAGACTGACTCAGGAGTTAACATGAATGAATAGGAGACTGACTCAGGAGTTAACATGAATGAATAGGAGACTGACTCAGTAGTTAACATGAATGAATAGGAGACTGACTCAGGAGTTAACATGAATGAATAGGAGACTGACTCAGGAGTTAACATGAATGAATAGGAGACTGACTCAGTAGTTAACATGAATGAATAGGATACTAACTCAGTAGTTAACATGAATGAATAGGAGACTGACTCAGGAGTTAACATGAATGAATAGGAGACTGACTCAGGAGTTAACATGAATGAATAGGAGACTGACTCAGGAGTTAACATGAATGAATAGGAGACTGACTCAGGAGTTAACATGAATGAATAGGAGACTGACTCAGTAGTTAACATGAATGAATAGGATACTAACTCAGTAGTTAACATGAATGAATAGGAGACTGACTCAGGAGTTAACATGAATGAATAGGAGACTGACTCAGTAGTTAACATGAATGAATAGGAGACTGACTCAGGAGTTAACATGAATGAATAGGAGACTGACTCAGGAGTTAACATGAATGAATAGGAGACTGACTCAGGAGTTAACATGAATGAATAGGAGACTGACTCAGGAGTTAACATGAATGAATAGGAGACTGACTCAAGAGTTAACATGAATGAATAGGAGACTAACTCAGGAGTTAACATGAATGAATAGGAGACTAACTCAGGAGTTAACATGAATGAATAGGAGACTAACTCAGGAGTTAACATGAATGCATAGGAGACTAACTCAGTAGTTAACATGAATGAATAGGAGACTGACTCAGGAGTTAACATGAATGAATAGGAGACTGACTCAGTAGTTAACATGAATGAATAGGATACTGACTCAGTAGTTAACATGAATGAATAGGAGACTGACTCAGGAGTTAACATGAATGAATAGGAGACTGACTCAGTAGTTAACATGAATGAATAGGAGACTGACTCAGGAGTTAACATGAATGAATAGGAGACTGACTCAGGAGTTAACATGAATGAATAGGAGACTGACTCAGGAGTTAACATGAATGAATAGGAGACTGACTCAGGAGTTAACATGAATGAATAGCAGACTAACTCAGGAGTTAACATGAATGAATAGCAGACTAACTCAGGAGTTAACATGAATGAATAGGAGACTGACTCAGGAGTTAACATGAATGAATAGGAGACTGACTCAGGAGTTAACATGAATGAATAGCAGACTAACTCAGGAGTTAACATGAATGAATAGGAGACTGACTCAGGAGTTAACATGAATGAATAGGAGACTGACTCAGGAGTTAACATGAATGAATAGGAGACTGACTCAGGAGTTAACATGAATGAATAGGAGACTGACTCAGGAGTTAACATGAATGAATAGGATACTAACTCAGGAGTTAACATGAATGAATAGGAGACTAACTCAGTAGTTAACATGAATGAATAGGAGACTAACTCAGGAGTTAACATGAACGAATAGGAGACTGACTCAGGAGTTAACATGAACGAATAGGAGACTGACTCAGGAGTTAACATGAATGAATAGGAGACTGACTCAGGAGTTAACATGAATGAATAGGAGACTGACTCAGGAGTTAACATGAACGAATAGGAGACTGACTCAGTAGTAGAATAAAACTCATTGTACCACCTGAATAAAACATGTACATATTACGTTGTTAGGTGTAAGCTTGCCATAAAGACTACCGGATCACAACGCACAATGTTTATACGTGCGACATCTACTTTATGTCTAATGATAACACACTAAAATAAGAGTAATATGTGATCCAATGTCACAAATCTCCTTCGGGTCCACAGAGATGTGCTGGCGTGAGAAGAGAGCCGCTGTTGTAGTCTTTGGCTGATAATTTGTTTTCTGTGAGAAAGTATTCCTTCCTATACACACTATCCCTAGGTTTAATATTTATCTCACTGTCAAAAAAAAAAAAAAAATAATAATAACTGTGCTCAATCACTGTAAGTATTCCCCCGGCACATATCCAAGACGATAGGATGCATAGTTAGTCCTGTTTATTTAGTAAGGACTTAAGAGCTGTATTTCTTTATTAGCTGAGGCTGTGGAGCCTACACTCTGGGCAGGAACTGACGATGATCAAGTATAATGATGGTGTTTATGCACGCACCCGTTTTAGAACCATTGAGAGGAGTGGAGAGCACTGCTTGTTTTTACTCTCTGTTGCCACATACAGCTCTTGTTGGTTTCCGTGCATTTAGGAGTCTTAAATGACAATTCAAACATCTAGGGTCCTACGAGCGGCCCCATCCTGGATCAGAAAATAAACCATTCTGTTATTTTTGTCTGAACTGTGGTTCAGAGCACCGCAGTAGGGTGGGGAATTTGACAATGGTCACAATGTCTTCAAGGAACACACCAACATTATGGGAAATGCGCTGACCGTCTTGTCAGACGAGAAGATAGATACTAATTTCCTCTCTGTGCGTTCAGTAGAAAGCTATCCGAATGCAAGCTAGCCTAGCTTAGCACAAATGAATGGAAGCCGATACGGACCACTAGCCTAGCTTAAAACTCCGAGAGAGGTGTTTTTGGCCAACAGCTAGACTAGCTGATCCATATCCGCTTCCATTCATTTGTGCTAAGCTAGGCTAGCTTGCAGCCGGATAGCTTTCTACTGAACACACAGAGAGGAGATTGGCATCTATCTTCTCGTCTGATAATTTCCCATAATGTTGCCGTGTTCCTTTAACTTTGCAGCGTTTACTTCAATTCATAACAGCGTACCTCGCGTGTTTTTGTAAAACCCATAAATTGATTTGTGGACTTTCCTAGTCACTGAGATTTATGTATTTCAACAATACAATAGAAGAGCTCTAAACAAAGCCATTTGCTATAAACCAATACAAATCAAAATAAAATAAAATGCATTTCACATGGGTAAGCTATATCAAACGTTTCAAGTGCAGTTCATAGCCCGTATAATTACTTTGGCATTTGTGTAAGATGTTGTTTTGGTGGTGGAAGCAGATGGGGGCTGAGCATGAAGCTATCCAGAGTCTTGGTTCCTGTGATCTTGAATTGCTTAACATTCGATTGCCCAAGAGATCCTGATATTGTGGAGAGCTATGAGCTTCCAGAGACAAATACTAAAGTTTGCCAGAAATGTTGAAACGAAGTATATAGTCCAGATTGGGGAATTCAGTAATACTAACACCTGCTCCCAGAGCAATTTAATGGAATAAATGTCTCTGCCTGTTCCCGCCCAGAGCCGGAGACGGCACCACTAAGACGTTGGGAGACAGATAGAAACTCTCTAACTTCACTGCCAGACAGAACCTGCTCAAAAACCCACAATACCCACTGTCAGATTCTACTATTCACTCCTCTAAAACGGTGCACAATTTCATTCACATCATTCATTTCAATCATTTAAGTAATAATATTGAAAATGTTCATATACAGTAAATATGTGTTCATTTATTGTTCGCTCTCTCTCTATTGCCAATTGATAAACACAGTAGTGATTCTATTTTATAGTTGCTGTTCTAAACACTGGCGTCTGGAAGGACATTCACGGGCAATGTCGGTTTACAGCGGTTTATTTGGAATGAATAGGAGACTGACTCAGTAGTTAACATGAATGAAGACTAACTCAGTAGTTAACATGAATTAAGACTAACTCAGTAGTTAACATGAATGAATAGGAGACTAACTCAGTAGTTAACATGAATGAATAGGAGACTAACTCAGTAGTTAACATGAATGAATAGCAGACTAACTCAGTAGTTAACATGAATGAATAGGAGACTAACTCAGTAGTTAACATGAATGAATAGGAGACTGACTCAGGAGTTAACATGAATGAATAGGAGACTGACTCAGGAGTTAACATGAATGAATAGCAGACTAACTCAGTAGTTAACATGAATGAATAGGAGACTAACTCAGTAGTTAACATGAATGAATAGCAGACTAACTCAGTAGTTAACATGAATGAATAGGAGACTAACTCAGGAGTTAACATGAATGAATAGCAGACTAACTCAGTAGTTAACATGAATGAATAGGAGACTAACTCAGTAGTTAACATGAATGAATAGGAGACTGACTCAGGAGTTAACATGAATGAATAGGAGACTGACTCAGGAGTTAACATGAATGAATAGGAGACTAACTCAGTAGTTAACATGAATGAATAGGAGACTGACTCAGGAGTTAACATGAATGAATAGGAGACTGACTCAGGAGTTAACATGAATGAATAGGAGACTAACTCAGGAGTTAACATGAATGAATAGGAGACTGACTCAGGAGTTAACATGAATGAATAGGAGACTGACTCAGGAGTTAACATGAATGAATAGCAGACTAACTCAGGAGTTAACATGAATGAATAGGAGACTAACTCAGTAGTTAACATGAATGAATAGGAGACTGACTCAGGAGTTAACATGAATGAATAGGAGACTGACTCAGGAGTTAACATGAATGAATAGGAGACTAACTCAGGAGTTAACATGAATGAATAGGAGACTGACTCAGGAGTTAACATGAATGAATAGGAGACTGACTCAGGAGTTAACATGAATGAATAGGAGACTAACTCAGTAGTTAACATGAATGAATAGGAGACTAACTCAGTAGTTAACATGAATGAATAGGAGACTAACTCAGTAGTTAACATGAATGAATAGGAGACTGACTCAGGAGTTAACATGAATGAATAGGAGACTGACTCAGTAGTTAACATGAATGAATAGGAGACTAACTCAGTAGTTAACATGAATGAATAGGAGACTAACTCTATTGTTAACATGAATGAATAGCAGACTAACTTAGTAGTTAACATGAATGAATAGCAGACTAACTTAGTAGTTAACATGAATGAATAGCAGACTAACTTAGTAGTTAACATGAATGAATAGCAGACTAACTCAGTAGTTAACATGAATGAATAGCAGACTAACTCAGTAGTTAACATGAATGAATAGCAGACTAACTCAGTAGTTAACATGAATGAATAGCAGACTAACTCAGTAGTTAACATGAATGAATAGGAGACTGACTCAGGAGTTAACATGAATGAATAGCAGACTAACTCAGTAGTTAACATGAATGAATAGGAGACTAACTTAGTAGTTAACATGAATGAATAGCAGACTAACTTAGTAGTTAACATGAATGAATAGCAGACTAACTAAGTAGTTAACATGAATGAATAGCAGACTAACTAAGTAGTTAACATGAATGAATAGCAGACTAACTCAGTAGTTAACATGAATGAATAGCAGACTAACTAAGTAGTTAACATGAATGAATAGCAGACTAACTTAGTAGTTAACATGAATGAATAGCAGACTAACTAAGTAGTGTAGCATGACTTTTCAAGATGAAAAGCAAGTCAATACAGTGTAAAAACACAACAGCAGGCGGTCAGGTGGCGTAGCGGAGATTGTGCTCGTCACCAATGCAAGAGGCTGCGGTCTCGACTCCCGGAGAGTCAGCATTGCCTTGGCTCGGGCTGATCGCTATACTAACTCGTTTGGCTGAGTTAGGGGGAGGGAAGCCGTGGGTGGGTCCTGGGCGTTGTGGACAGCGACCCCTACAGTTCGGTCGGGGCGCCTGCACAGCGAGGGTAGGATCTGGAGAGAGGTAGTGTGACCTTCCACACGTTACACTCTCCCAGTGAGAATCTGCGCTGCCAGGCTGGCTGCCGGCTGGCTGCACATGCGTCGGAGGAAAGCATGTGACAGTCTCCGGCCTCCCGGACCAACAGTAGGGGGGGGGTGCGCAACAACCAGGAAGGGGGTTGGGAATTGGCATAACGACTAACAGTGGGATGGGAGACTAATCGGAAAAAAGAGGGGGAAAAAGATAATAAAAAAAAAAATAAAAAACACAACAGCATTGTTCCCTTATAGATGGATGTTCCCAAAATAAACAAAAATTAGATCCCCCCCCTAGGTTACTGGTCGTTGCTTTTCTATAAGTAGACTTGCTTCCATTGAGCCGTTTCGACATTAAAAGCGTCATGCAGTGTTCTTCCCACAACACGGCCTTCTACAATAATTGCAAAATGTGCCGTGTTTCAATATTCTTTATTGTTCAGTACTGCAGTGCATCACTGTCGTCATTCCACATGTTCTCATTGTCAGGGATCACTCAAGTGCCAAATAAAATGTAATGAAGACAACGTCGGAGAATGTCAGATGTTTAAGACCAACCCGGGCCCTTCTCAGAACACCGTATCAGATGAAGCAGATTATACCGGGAGAGGAAGTCAGACATGACGAGAAAAAACTAAAAACATTCCCTCTACATCAAATGAGACCTTTTACCAAAAATAATCACATTCCTTAATGATTGAGAATAATCAAATTCATAACCATTTCAATAAATAGGAGTATTTCATATTAAATTAACGTTTTCTTTAAAATACACAGTACATACATGGTACATTCAAATAAAAAGCAAATCTATTTCAAATAACCAACAACATTTTCAGTATCAACAACAACAACAGCAACAAAAAATAGAAATACTATAAACAATTAAAACAATTGAATCAATTAAAACAATGTTCTCATGACTGCTGCGGATTTGAAGGCACTTCCTCTGTAACGCACACAGAGATCCATCCCTCTTTCATTATTTTGAACCTGAAACAAAATGACCAGAAAACAGTGAGCATGACATACTGGGAACTTCCTTGAATTCTCTCCTATATGAATGAACTGTATGTTTCAAAGTTGTCTTGACAACGGATATACATTCCTTAGTTGCTGTTGAAAAGCGCCTACACTACTGTGAGCTCAGAAATGATTAGGATGACTCAAATAATGGATCACTTATATCAAGACTTTAAAAGGCCTCTCGTTTGTTACGTACATACGACAGGATCCTCAGAGCCGTGCAGACAGGGTCTCATTATTCACATCACTTGAGACACTGAATGTGCCAACCTGCTCAATTTTCCAATCAAAAGAATTCCTGCGTACATTCCACGAAATACTAAAATGGTTAGTTCATACGGAAGGAGTCTTTCATCAGAGGCACTTGACCTACTGGTATTCATTCAGCTTTTTACACAGAGTCGGTTGCAGAATTATACACCAGTGAATCACACCTGCTGTCATCATTTCAACAAAACCTTATTTAATTTAATTATGTCTGTCTCCAAAATTAACTCATTGTCTGGTGAGTAGATGCGCTAGTTCTAATCAGGGCACGTATTCATAGTGCTTCTCAGAGTTAGAGTATACTACTAACCACCAGGGCCGTCGCCATTAATGTTTTTTTGGGGCTTCAAAGCTTCAGTAGTAATTAGCATAGAATAATGGAGACGTTCGTTCTCCCTGAGGTTTCAATGCGGCGGGTGAATAAGAGTTATGCAACAGGTTTTCTGAAAGTTATGATGTCCTTGTCTGAGAAGAACAGATTTTCAATTTGGATTATTATTTATTATTATTTCTTACACTGATACGATTTTTCAAGTGACAGAAGAAGAAACACCACCAAGAAAAAATAAAACAAAGCCTTCACATAGTGGTTTTGACATCATAATAATAATAATGCAGGACCACTGCGGTGATCCAAGCCTCGAAGCTCGAAGCTTCTCGAAGCCTACAACTGTACAGTACCATACAGTAGGTTTTTAGATGCGAAGCATCTCTATAACCGCCAATGTCACTAACTCGTTGTTCACTCCCTCAGGGTGAGCAACTCTGCCCCTAGTGGTGGCTCACAGGCGGAGCAGTTTAATCTATAATGAGAATGGGGTTTCAGAATTGCCTTTGAATGGACACTAATCTGACAAGAGAATTGTGGAACATTTTGTGCTGTGTGGAAGATGACGGATAACAGGGTCCTAGCCCCATGGTGGGTGCAATTTACTAGCATTAAGGCATCTGTAGAGCTAATGTTGAGGATCGAGTTTTGATCTACAGTGGGATCACTGGTCATTTCACCAGATAAACCTCACTATGATGTAATGGGGCAAACTGCTCTTGGCAAAATGAGCTCCTATATAAGATGCTGAAATGGGGCCTGACTTAATAGACCATAGATAATCCTCCACGCTGGACCGGGCCTCTGAGAGATTATCACGCTCATGTGCCTGGTTCGCTCACACACCTGTCAGGTACCAAGATAGTCAAGGTTTTTGTCTGCCTTATAATGACTTATATTACTAAAATGTACCTGCACACATATTTCTAGATGTATAAAGAGAAACTGGTATTCACTTTATAATTATGCTTCCATTGCGTGGACTGGCCTGTAAACAGGAATGCGTTGAATCCATGTGTTCATTCATACATTAAATAAGTTGTGTATCCTCTGGTGCAGAGTCTTTTTACAGATGTAAATATTGCTGTTAAAGATGGGGTAGGCAATAATAATAATAATAATAAATAAAAAAACACTTTGGTAATATTTGGTCAAATGTCTTTACACCCCAATACCAATAAATCAAATGCTCTGAGAGGTTCCTGTCTGTGTGACTTTCCCAGGCCCTGTAATCAGCCGTTCCAAAATCTCAGGGCGGCCAGAATCTTAACAACTAACCGAATGATCACGTGTCACGTGGCGTTCCCAGGTCGCATCAGGAAACTAATGCCGACATCGTGTTCCATGTCCTGAAGTACAGTATGCAGTTTACAAAACGACCTGCCGATCAGAGGCTGAGAAATATTTTGTCCCAAGTAAAATAAAATGTCCTTACTGAAAGTGTGTTAAAAGCATATTTCTACATGTACTTTTCTGAAAGTATAACTGGAGTGTATTTTTTGGTGCTTCTTATGAGCTTTAATTGACTAATTAAGAATTCATTAATTATACAAATTGAACAATTATAGTAGGGGGGTTCGAGAGTTCTCCACCAGAAAATTTGTATAATAATAGCAATGCAATTTCCTGCAATTTGACATGTAGATTCAAATACTTATTTAAAAACTCTGTAAAAAAATCTCTTTTTGTAACTTACATTAGGGTAAATAGTAGGGATGTCCGATATTATCGGCCGACCGATATTATCGGCCGATATCGGCAGTAAAATGTGATATCGGAAAATATCGGTATCGGTAAAAATTTTTTTTTTTTTTTTTTTTTTTTTTTACATTTATTTAACCTTTATTTACCCAGGCAAGCAAGTAAGAACCAATTCTTATTTTATTTATTGTCAAAAGTATGCATGTTGGTTTAATTCAACAACAAGAGATATGTAATGTTAATTTTTACTTTTTCAATTATCATATTTTGCACAGATAATGCTTACATTTAGAAAGCCTTTTGAATGCATCCAGTGAAATTATTAGTTACCTGAAATTATTCAGTTTTTTTGGGGGGAAACCCTGCATATATCGGTATCGGTTGATATCGGTATCGGTATCGGTATCGAAATTAAGAGTTGGACAATATCGGAATATCGGTATCGGTAAAAAAGCCAATATCGAGCATCCCTAGTAAATAGTCTATATTACATGAGATATTCATGTCATGGTCGAAACATGGCCTTGCCAAACATGGCATGTTCTTGGTATCTAGGGACATCTATGGAGCTCAGGCAATGTATTCCCAGTGTCAGAAATATTGTGTCTGTTACTATGTAAATTGTAATGAACCAAAGGAGAATATCAATTATTAATATTCTATATATTTTTTACTTTGACGGTGAATAACACCATGCTAACATTGACCAGACGTGAAAAGCCATTGAGCTCATTCTGGGAATACATTCCCTGAGATCCCTAGATGTTCCTAGATACCAAGAACATGCAAATGGGCCTGGTAGAAGTTGAGCAATCTTCCATTTACTTGGGTGTGTACTTTTAGGCGGATTCTCTGAAAATATGGATAGGGCTTAAGAGGTTAAAATGCGTCACTGCATTGAAAGGGCTACTATGGGGACTCACATAATCACACGTGAATTTTGAGCTCATTAGATTCACAAGAGTATCTGCTTTACTGCCATACCCAACTTATATAGTTACAACACTGTGTAGAATAATGCAATAATGCAGAATTAGGTGAAAGATATATATTTCTGCATGACAATCATCTCACTGGCTGCATGGTTTTCTCCTAAAACTGCATGCGGCTAGGATAAATTGGACATGGCTGTAAAGGTGAAACTCTTTCCATTTTCTTCAGATATTTTGAGATAAAAGGTCAACAGACCCCTTTGAAAATGGCCATGCCAATTCTTTCCATCAAAATTCTGCTTAAATTTGGAGCAAAGTGTATCCCCTTTCTCAGTAAACTAGCATGTAACTTCATACAACCTGGATTAACCTGATTTAAAATAGGTTAAAGAAAGTAAAAAGTACAATATGTACAGTAAGGCCTTTTTGAGCTGTTTCAGTCGAGCAAAAGACCAAATAAAATCACCTGAACAAACAAATTGGACCATTGCACTCGAAATAACAGGCTCTGATTACGGTAGCCTATGTATCGGTTCAGTCACAGACACATTGGACAACATTATTCCCTCATTATAAACCACAATTCAAGATGTAGAACATTACTACAATAGCTGTCCACCATGTATCTCTTGATCAACCACACATAGGCATTACAGGAAGATGTGAAAGAACAAAACATACTAAGATGAATCCAATCTAAAATGGAAAAAAAGGGCTTTTACTTACATGCAATATCTATGATTGCGTACAGAGTGGACTCATGGCTAATCGCGTTAGCAACCTCGCACATCTTTTATAGTCTGGGGGAGGGGAGAAGATCATGAAAAAGGCCATTATTATTTGTCAACAGTATCCTTTTCTCCAATCTTACCAATTAAATACCCAATCTGGGTATTTAAGCCAAAGCCAGAAACCAAACACTGACAACTTCATTGTATTTCATCAGGTACAGTATTAAAGGAAAACTCCAACATTTTGGGAAATTAGCTTATTTGCCATCTACCCTGGAGTTAGACAAGAAGATACATACCTTTTTCTTCTCTGTGCATGCAGTAGGAGTAGGAAGACGCACACCGTTAGCCTAGCTTAGCGTCAGTCACTGGAAGTAGGTTCCTCCATTAGCCTAGTTCCCAACGTCTTCCTACTCCTACTGCATGCAAAGAGAAGAAAAAGGTATGCATCTTCTTGTCTAACTCCAGGGTTCCCAAAATGTTGGAGTGTTAAGATACATACCTTTTTCTTCTCTGTGCATGCAGTAGGAGTAGGAAGACGTGCACCGTTAGCCTAGCTTAGCGTCAGTCACTGGAAGTAGGTTCCTCCATTAGCCTATTTCCCAACGTCTTCCTACTCCTACTGCATGCACAGAGAAGAAAAAGCTATGTATCTTCTTGTCTAACTCCAAGGTAGATGGCAAATAAGCTAATTTCCCAAAATGTTGGAGTGTTCCTTTAAGTCTGGAGCTGCTTGACAACAAATAGCAGACAGATTTTCTCGAAATTCAAACGTTTCCTTTGAGAATTTTCATACCCAACCGAGTTGTATTTTACAGTATAATGTTAAATCTGTACACAGAACACAACCATCTTTCTCAGTTCACTAATCAATAGTCTCTGGAGAAGCTCCAGACTTTATACCTGATGACATCACAGGTTTGATTTAATTGGTGTCCCACGTTAACTGCCAGTCAGACCCTGTCGCACAAATGTCTCACAGACTCAGTGAAAAGGTCCTCAAGCCAACGACACAGATGTACAGGCCTGCAGAATCACCAGTGGGATGATCATGGAACCGGATTTAGCACTATACTCTCTAATTAAACACATGGTGTTCCTTTAAGAACTTGAACTTTAAAGGAACCCTACACAGAAAGAATAAAGCAGATTTATTATGCCTATAACCTCACACAAATCACAAAACCTGGGATAAGGGCTGGAACATGTGTCATATATTCCAAGAAGTATTAAATAGGCACAGTGGAATTATGAACATTTGTAATATCAAGACATTAGTGAGTGATGAACTGTTCCTGGAAAGATACAGTATATAAGATATGACTGAGTGATTAACTGTTCCTGAAAAGATACAGTATATAAGATATGAGTGAGTGACAAACTGTTCCTGGAAAGATATAATAAAGGCAGTAATAGTTTTACATTGTCATCATTACACTGGGTTGTTTCCTGGGTTTATGTGACAACGTCATTTTCATTTCATTGTCACTTGTTCTGTTCATGGTAATGCACAGTAATGCACAGTAATGCACAGTAATGCACAGTTCCATAAAAGAAACGTGTTCATAATCAAAAGACATTCCGTGGTAATGACGTCACATACACAGTATAGTAGCCGTTTGCAGTGTGTGCAGAGACGTCATTAGCTGTATCTGTATCTGTTCAACCAACATAATTATCTGTATCTGTATTGAAGTGTGCGTGGTTTATACTGAAAATCTTTTTTTATAAAAGTATTCTTTTTGCAACAATGGTCTTCATTCTCGAACATGTTCGTTAGTGCCCTCGTAAATATCTCGGTAAACATTTTGTACCAACAGATTTTACGGAAATCCTCCTCCGGATTCCTGAACGTGTGAAACGCTCTCCGTAAGTGGGCAGAATGTTCGCGGCTGTGCTGCGCTGAATTAACTGACGTCACTCATTCACAACTCCAGGCGCGTTCACGTATATCCTCATTTGCATACAGACACGCCCCACCAGCTCATTATAAGGAGGTGAGAGGGTCTGCATTGCATCTCTGCTGTGTTGATCCTTGTAGTGCGGAACCGATTTGCGAATGATCACAATTCGATTCGATTAAAATGTACAGTATTGTCGTCATACAGCACAAGTACAATACAACATCTAACCAGAGTGCAAATGTAATACTAAAGTGCAATATTCACATACAGTACAGTGCACAGGTGATGGAACTGGTAAAAGGCTTCATTTGGGATTACAATGAATGGAAGCGGACATGGCCGGTTAGCGTAGTAGGCATTGTCCAACTAACACCTCTCCCGAAGGCTAACCGGCCATGTCCACTTCCATTCATTGTGCTAAGCTAGGCTAACGTGCAGCCAGATAGCTTTCTACTGAATGCAGTGCACAGAGAGGAAACTGGTATATATCTTCTTGTCTCTCTCTGGAGAAGACGGTAAGCTAATTTCCCCAAATGTTGCCATGTTCCTTTAACAAGCCTATTGGATTTGTACAAGACAGTTTATATTTTTGGGGGGATATGTGTGAGATGGGCACAATAAATACGCTTTATTTTTTATTCCTTTAACACAATACCTTCAGCATGAACAAAGCGGTTTAAACATTGAAAGTAAAAGACAATTATTTCATGAACCACCCGGCACCAGGCTGGTTAACCAAAACACCAGATGGCGTTTCTGACTAATCTTCAACTGTATTGTATTTGTTTGCTTGACAAACAGTGGGCATCAATGTTCACCAGCAGTTCCTGGACAAGAAGATACTTAAAAGCCACAGAGCGTCAATTGACCTATCTCAAACCCTGCCCTCTTTTCTTGATCCTCCAATCACAACTGTTGCTTCCCTCTGGAAGCTAATAAAACATGATATATGCTCATGATATGCTCATGGGTATAAAACATGAGCATCCTCATTTATTGCCTGACCTGGATATGAATGACTATAGAGGCTCTCTAGATGTGTTTCTCTTTATTTAACAGGAGAAAAAAAACAACAACATTGCACCGTTTTCAGAACCTAGTGTGACGGACTATTTATGATGTGGAAATACATTTTTATGTGGAAAGCAATGGGAGGAAAAGAGAGCGAGGGACTCCCCGCTCTGATTTACTGTTGTACACAAGACAGATTAGGCTAGCTGTACAGGCAGCGTCTATTCTTATCCTAACGCATGTATGCTTCCGCATTCGTGTTTTGCGCTCTGATTGGCCACTGACGTTTCTGGTCGTGCCAATCGTGTGACGGCAAGTTCTTTCGCCGGTTAAGCTTAGGCACTCTTTCGAAGTTGGTTAAGGTTAGAGTTTGTCTTAGAGCAGGGCGATAGAACGCCAGCCCTGATCCCAAACTCTAACCATAACCAACTTCAAAAGAGTCGCCTAAGCTTAACCAGTGATAAACTAGGCGTTAGGTAGTTTGCTGCTGGTTGAGGCGGAAATGGGCGCGTCACGCAATTGGGCGCACATGTCACATGACCAGAAACGTCAGTGGCCAATCAGATCGCACCAGAAACGGCAGTGGCCAATCAGATTAGCAAAACGCGAACGCGGAAGCAAACATGCGTTAGGATAAGAATAGACGCGTGCAGGCAGCCATACATTTGTCACAAGTGGACAAATCTCTGGTTGTTCTCTACATCCCGCCTGAAGTTGTCTTTTCCACTTCCCAATAATACAACCCGGTGAATTTGACGAGTTAAGTTACACTGTCTACATCATTTACCGGCTGGCTGTGGGTGAGTCTGTGGTTATTGGACCTTTTGGAAGCTGTCGAGTCCAGTTTGTTGTCCATGGAGGATTGTCAATATTATCAAAGTCTGTGATAATTTAATTGTCAGTGAAACAACTTGGGTGGCACGCTAATGCCATTACATGGTCCATTAACTTACAGTGGAACGATTATCACACTAAACTCCTTACTGTAACGTTCTAGACATACTGTATTTGATTTGGGAGGGCTGGGGGGGGGGGGGGTAACATTTCGGAACTACATCCTTTGAACTTTTCCCTGTGAATTTATGAAATATATTCATTGGATGGAATGGTAAAGAAACAAGGATATTTTGTTCTCAAACAGCAGCATTATGCACACAGGGAGATGAAAAGAGTAGAAATGCATACATACATGCTGGTCTGGAGCAGTCCCTTGTGTTGTGATAAAGTCTATGAAAGTGTGTTCTGCAGTCCGACGAGAACTTGACTGGTCCTGCTTAAAAGAAAAGGTCTTATCATGTAAAATGAAAACAATTTTTAAAAGACTTCCACATATTCATTCCATTATTCCCTTTGAATCACTCAGGTGACATAACTACACCTGAGCTACAACAATGTGTTGGCAATCGGCAGAAAGAAAGAGTTATAGATGCACTCTTTCATAGTTACTTGGTTCAAGAATCAGGAGTCAGTATATCTTTTCTAATGCTCTATACATTACAGCACAGTGCTATCATACTAAACAGGACTGAGGGTTTAATGATCTCTCTGTGAAGTGTTTCTGTGCCAACGGAAAGCTTCCAGATTTTCACACCAGCACTGAAGTCTCTGCTCATAGGTCCTGAGACAAATAATCAGCTTAACTCACGCTGCCTTCAACTTTCCTCTGCCGGCCTCAGACCATGTGCTACATTTCTGTGACCGTGGTGCTCAGACAAGGAAATCCTGCCCTGACCCATGTGTTGGGGCTCAAGTGTGCATTGAGCTTCATATGACAATATTATTCACTCTACAATGGCTTTACAGTAAGGCTGAGACGATATGCCATTTGGAACAATCGATAAATCGGGAAATAATTATCAATAAATATCGATTTTTTAATTATTATTATTATTTATTTTTTTGATCTACTTTTTCTCCCCCTTTTTTCCGTATTTTTCTCCCATCCCAATTTAGTCGTTATGCCAATTCCCTTCCTGGTCGTTGTGCGCTTTTGCCCCCTACTGTCGGCCTGGGGAGGGAGAAGACTACCACATGTCTTCCTCCGATACATGTGGAGTCAGCCAGCCGCTTTAATTATTATTATTATATATTTTTTATTATTATTATTATTTAATTTTTATTATTATTATTTTTACGACATCTTCCTGATCGCTACTGGCAGCGCACTCAGCACGACTCGCTGTCATGGGCAAACTACAGCATCGCAAAAACTACAGTGAGTGCACGTGACACACACACACACACACCACACACACACACAGACACACACACACACACACACACACCCACACACACACACACACACACACACACACACACACACACACACACACACACACAAACTAACGTTAAATAATAATTTTTTCTTTTTTAACACATCCAGTGCCATTCACCAGAGGTCGCTGTGGGCCGTGTGTGCCAGCGCTTTAATGAATGGGGATATATGCCGGTGTTTGCAGTGCTAAAACTATATTAAATATTATAGCTATGGATCTAATAATATAGTCGATTGTCATTGAGTTTCTTCCGTTCAAGATGCAAAAAACAGATACTTTTTTCATCCATACATTCCCGTGTTATACCGTGGTGAATATGAGTATAGTTTTAGAGTAATTCTGTCTAATCCCAGGAAACGCCGGTAAGCAGCGTTTACTGCATTTCACTATAAATCGTGCCATTCCTCTCTTGGATCAACAATCAATCTGAAATCAACGCTATATTATCGGTATTATGTTTCATCATGCATGAAAGGGTGGGGTGGGGGGGGGGTGGGGGGGAGTTATGCTTCGATCGTCACCAACGGCATACGTTGTGGAGTAACGTTACACGACACACACGGATCAAAATGAAGGCATGCTCGGATCAACGCAAGATTGATACCATATAGCCCTTACCTTGACTAGGAGGTACTGCAAAAAGAATATTCCAATTATCTGATCGCCATTCTAAGTATTGATCTCGATCGTGTTGCCAAGATAATCCACGGAAATACATGAATCCACGGTGCTTGGTTCTCCCCAGTCCATGTGTTATAAACGTTACTACTGCCCGGGTAGGAACACCCGGACCGGACTTCTTAGATCAACGTACAGGCTGAGCCAGAGAGAATCCAAGGATGTGCAATAGCGGCCGCAAGGCGTTAGGCGGCGGTATTGGACGTTTGCGATCTCAGACCCATTCAGGACGCGTGTTGCTTTCTAACAGCGGAGGAGTGCAAGAATGTGACAATTTGACCATGTGACCGCGGCAACGCGGGAGAGCGGCAGTGCGGAAATAGGCTGTCTATTGCCATTCTCTAAGACAAACGCTAACCTTAACCAGCTCCTTAACAGCGCCTAAACTTAACCGTTCTAACCATAAGCAACTCCGAAACAATGCCTAACCTTAACCTTAACCTTAACCATGCCTAACCTTAACCTTAACCATAGAAAGAATATTGCCATTCTCTAAGACAAACTCTAACCTTAATCAGCTCCTTAACAGCGCCTAAACGTAACCGTTCTAACCTTAACCAACTCCGAAACAATGCCTAACCTTAACCTTAACCTTAACCATGCCTAACCTTAACCGGCGAAAGAATACACGCTAAAAAAAAAAATTGATGGGATTCGAACTTGTCAACAACGGACCGCAGGACCGCAGGACCGCTGCGCTGCCAGGTGAGCTGAGCTTCGAATGGAAATCATGGCGGATTAGGGCGGTTACATAATGCCGCAAGCTCTGCCGCTCCGCTCCGAGCTCTGCTGCTCCGCTCTGCGGTTGCCGCGCCTGCCGCGGGGCGTGTCGCAGCCAATCAGGGAAAACGCAGAAGCAACGGCAGCACTGCTCCGCTGTTATTAAGCAATAGGCATTCAGGACAGCCTGCACAGGCTGGCCCGATGAATTATCAATGGAAATAGCGAATAAAAGAAATAACAATCCAGAAACGAGAATCTTCGTTTTTTGGCACTGGGCCACAGTTGGGCCACAGAAACGAGAATTCTCGTGAACGGCAACCAAAGGGTTAAGAAAAAAGTATACATTTATTATTATTTAGGGCGGCTGGATAGCGCAGCGGACTAAGCGCCTGCCTACCACCGCAGAGACACTGGTATCGAATCCAGCTGTCAGCGGTACCTTCGGCTTGGTCGGTCGTCCATACTGACACAATTGGCAGTGTTAGAGGGTGGGAGGCCGGCGGGGTGTGTATCCTGGTCGTTGTAAACAGCGACTCCTACAGGTCGGTCGGGGCGCCTGCTCAGCGAGGAAGGGAACTGGGGGAAGTAGTGTGAGCCTCCCACACGTTACGCTCCCCCAGTGAGAGTCCTCGCTGTCAGGTGAAGAGAAGCGGAGGGGACATGTGATAGTATCTATCAACCCTCCCTAGACCGGCAAGTGGGGGGGCAAATGTGCGCAACAACCAGGAAGGGAGGGAAGGGAATTGGCATAACGACTAAATTGGGATGGGAGAAAAATACAGAAAAAGGGGGAGAAAAAGTAGATAAATCTTTTTTATTATTATAAAAAAAAATTGCAAAAAAATCCTGTTCAGAGATCTCTGCCCAACTAAATATCTTCGCCAAATAGCGTGGGAGGAGCGAGCGGATGAGCTGAACCAGAGGGATGTGGGGCGATCGAGATATCATCCTCGATGGCTGTTTTCTTACCTGTGAAATGCTTAATGAATCTGTCCTTCAGGTTTACGTCTCTTGGAACAATATCTGCAGAAGACAATGGAGAGCTGTTAGCTCGTCAATGAATATATTTTCCAACAAATGAAAAACACATTGCAATAAAAATTCATCAGTATTTAATTACAGGAAAACAGATAAGGTTGAAAAGTACTGTAGAGGTGTAATGGTATAATCACATAGTCAACTGGTTTCCATAGTACAGCGGTAGTGATTGTGAAGTGCCCACTACCCTGCTTAGCATTTACCCTGAATTACCTTGAATACTGTACGATTTTTCCAAACAATTCCTATTGATTTGATTTGATCTTTATTTATCTCCAACATTTTCAACCATAAACACACACATTTGTAATAACAAAATTGTTTTAAATAAATAATAATAATAATAAATACAAATCAAATTAAATATATGTTGGAAGCAATGGAAGCAATAATCAACATAGCTCAAGACAAATGGGTTTGTTCGAGAAGGGACAGAAAGAAGCAAAGCTTATCTGGTCCTGCCCCTTCCTTACAATATCATATTAATATGTAATGAATCTATTAATATAAAAAAATAAAGGTTGAGGTTGTCTAGTGTAGCAGTGATGCGGCAAGCATAAGGGACTTCAACGATGGCCTAACCTGTATGTTATTCCTTACGGTTGCAAATACATTCATTGAAGGTCCAATCTGTAATCCAAGCGTAAACAAATGGCTCGCCCAATCACCAAAAACGTAATCACTCAACTTGTTTTAATTATTTCATTGACTGAGCATACTTGACTAACACTAGACAACAGGTAAATGTGAGTTTTTACATTGTACTGCACTTGCTATATTTAGGGGCTGTAAAAGGGTTAAGTTTTCTGCATGTTTTACCTTCATTTTGCATAAAAATATAACAATAACAATATATGATCTTTTTGATTTATAGATCAAACTCTTCAAGAATACATGTGAAATATACTTCACTTTTATATGCTAAAATAAATACCTGGATTGGGGCTTTAATTCAGGGGGGTTCTTCTATTTATTAGGTCAGGTGCTCTTACTGTAAGCGCATGAAATCGGCCTGCTTCTGCATTCTTATTCACATTCCAAACGTAAGTTTTTCTATTTGTGCTGCACTACCTGCAACAGAAAGGTTTGTTTTTCAACTGCCCTCCCAATGGGCCCCATTGACCCACTGCTGCCGACAGGCTGGGCCACGTCTCAAAACACGCATATCATTTTGTAAAAGATTTATCTAATGATACTAAAGTGGTCAATTAAATTGAGTTAATAGGCTAAAAGTAGCAACTATGCCATTCTCGTGGTCATCTCTTACCAGTTTTAGCTGTCATTTGCTGAATGATGCAAAAACAATAGGTTTCTTTTAAATAACCTCCTTTGCTTTTTACTGATTACTTGTTACTGAGAACTTTTGTTAATCTCTCAACCAAAAAAAGTAAATGAAAGTAAAAAAGATTATGAATAATATGCAAAAGAAAAAAAAGAAAAAAGAAAAAGAAAGTACAATATTCTTTATGATATATTGGCTATAACTGCACTAAATGTTATGGTTTGAAACCGACCCCAATAGCACAACACAAGACAGGTATGAGAGTAAGCCAAAAACAGGGCATTATTTATTAAATACAAAAAAGCGGCACACAGCCTTTAAGGGGGTAAACATAAAAACGTCAATGAACACAAAAAGGCGGCACTGTGCCTTTAACGGGCGAACAGGCTAAGGGACCAGGGGCACTGGAGAGGAGGACAGGGACAGAGGCCCGGAGAGGCGGGCTAGAGACAGGGACAGAGGCCCGGAGAGAGGGGCTTGGGACGGGGACAGGAATCCAACGGCGGAGGCCGGGCACGGGGACAGGGGCCCGACGGCGGAGGCCGGGCACGGGGACAGGGGCCCGACGGCGGAGGCCGGGCACGGGGACAGGGGCCCGACGGCGGAGGCCGGGCACGGGGATCCTCTTCGTCCCTACACCGAGTAGGGCTCTGCTGCTCTGAAAGGAATCCTCCTCCTCCTCCTCGGATGCTGCAGACGGGCAGCGCAAAACACAGGGGGTCCCAGGGGAACGGGATGAGAACACGCCATCCTCCCGTGGAAAGGGAGCGATGGCGAGCCGGGGTCCGAGGGAGAACACGCCATCCTCCCGTGGAATAGGGAGCGATGGCGAGCCAGGGTCCGAGGGAGAACACGCCATCCTCCCGTGGAATAGGGAGCGATGGCGAGCCGGGGTCCGACGGAGAACACGCCATCCTCCCGTGGAATAGGGAGCGATGGCGAGCCGGGGTCCGAGGGGAACGGGATCAGAACACGCCATCCTCCCGTGGAATAGGGAGCGATAGCGGGCCGGCTTGACGTCTGGAGTGGGAACACTGGAATCCTCCCGTAGAGAATTAGAGAGCGAAGGCGGTGTCCCACTCCAGGCAAACGGCGACAGGTGGTGATGGCTGGCACGTCGTCTCACGCCGGAGACGCGGCAGGTGATGGTAGCAACAAGATGGCACGACGTCTGGAGTGAGAACATAGGGATCCTCCCGTGGAAGTATAGAGAGCGAAGACGATGTCCCACTCCAGGAAACGGCAGTAGATGGTAACGTACAGAACGACCCGACCAGGACTGGAGGGGAGTCTGCAATCAAGTACTCTCCAGAGCTGATCGCAAACTCCCAACAGGTGCGTGAAGTTAGAGGAGAAAAGTCCTCGCAAGGGTGGGGGCTGTTGAGGAGAGGAGACAGGGAAAAAGTCCTCGCAAGGGTGGGGGCTGTTGAGGAGAGGAGACAGGGAAAAAAGGTCCAGGGACAGGCGAATCCTCACACGCGTGAGTGCGTGCGTGCGTGCATGTGTTTAGTGCACGCACGCACGCACGCACGCACGCACACACACACACACACACACACACACACACACACACACACACACACACACACACACACACACACACACACACACACACACACACACACACACACACACACACACACACACACACACACACACACACACACACACACACACACACACACACACACATATAGCAGCCGCAGTGGACTGGGTGGTACAGGGGATCTTTTGAATTGTCCCCTCAGCCATCAGACTGTTTAACACCTCAGGCGAGGGGCAGCGGCTCATGAGCCCCCCCCCCCCCCCCATCCCATTGGACAATGTGCAATAGTGTTCATTTACCTTAATAACATTTTTTTTATCCACTTTTTCTCCTCTTTCTATTTCTATTTTCCCAATTCCATTGTGCCAATTCTTCCCTCCCCTGTCTTGAACGTTGCTCGCATATGCCCCCCACTGGCTGGTTGTAGGGAGGATAGAAGCCTTGTACCTTTTTTCTGTACTTTAGTCTCTAAAAATGTTATCTACCTACCTCAGTTGTAAAAAATGAGTCCAAACTTGATGATTTATTATCATTATTATTTATTTAGAACAATTTGTTAATATATATATATAATATTACAGCGAGCGTTGCATATTGCAGCGAGCGACGCCTGCACAGCAGAGACAGGAAATGGCAGGGGTAGTGTGAGCCTCCCACACGTTACACCTCGCCAATGAGAGTCCGCGCTGGCAGGTGAAAAGATGTGACAGGCTGCCTCCTCGTGTATCGGAGGGGACGCGTCTATGCCTTCTACAACGCTGTTCGGTTTCCGGGTTCCTCTGATTGGCCACTAAGCCCATGTGACCCTACGCTAGCACGCCCCCCTTATCGCCGCCAGTTATCGCTTACGCCAGCGCATGCGCATGAGCCGCGACAAGCCCCTTCAATGACAGAGCTCTCATTTGCGAATGCATAAACTATATCTTAAATTATGGCTCTAATATGGCCGTCGCTTATCAATGACTTGTTTTGTTTACATCAGGGTGAACGCTGTTGCATTCGCAAATATGAGAGCTCTGTCAATTGATCTTAAATGGCTATGTGTCTAATATGGCCGTCGCTTATCAATTGACAGAGCTCTCATATTTGCGAATGCAACAGCGTTCACCCTGATGTAAACAAAACAAGTCATTGATAAGCGACGGCCATATTAGAGCCATAATTTAAGATATAGTTTATGCATTCGCAAATGAGAGCTCTGTCATTGAAGGGGCTTGTCGCGGCTCATGCGCATGCGCTGGCGTAAGCGATAACTGGCGGCGATAAGGGGGGCGTGCTAGCGTAGGGTCACATGGGCTTAGTGGCCAATCAGAGGAACCCGGAAACCGAACAGCGTTGTAGAAGGCATAGACGCGTCCCCTCCGATACACGAGGAGGCAGCCTGTCACATCTTTTCACCTGCCAGCGCGGACTCTCATTGGCGAGGTGTAACGTGTGGGAGGCTCACACTACCCCTGCCATTTCCTGTCTCTGCTGTGCAGGCGTCGCTCGCTGCAATATGCAACGCTCGCTGTAATATATATATATATATATTAACAAATTGTTCTAAATAAATAATAATGATAATAAATCATCAAGTTTGGACTCATTTTTTACAACTGAGGTAGGTAGATAACATTTTTAGAGACTAAAGTACAGAAAAAAGGTACCATTGGGTACCGGTATTAATTCACAAGTACCGGTATTGGTTCAAATGTGAAC
Source organism: Notolepis coatsorum (assembly GCF_963971535.1). NCBI lineage: Eukaryota > Metazoa > Chordata > Actinopteri > Aulopiformes > Paralepididae > Notolepis > Notolepis coatsorum. Next base: position 211,252,899 of record NC_140167.1, read on the forward strand.
GGTACCCAACCCTACTCTTCACCCACGACTGCACTCCTGTACATGGCACCAACACCATTATTACATTTGCAGACGACACAACAGTGGTGGGCCTCATAAACAAAAAACAATGAGTCGGCCTATAGGGAGGAGGTCCAGCACCTGGTCGACCTATAGGGAGGATGTCCAGCACCTGGTCGGCCTATAGGGAGGAGGTGCAGCACCTGGTCGGCCTATAGGGAGGAGGTGCAGCACCTGGTCGGCCTATAGGGAGGAGGTCCAGCACCTGGTCGACCTATAGGGAGGAGGTGCAGCACCTGGTCGGCCTATAGGGAGGAGGTGCAGCACCTGGTCGACCTATAGGGAGGAGGTGCAGCACCTGGTCGGCCTATAGGGAGGAGGTCCAGCACCTGGTCGGCCTATAGGGAGGAGGTGCAGCACCTGGTCGGCCTATAGGGAGGAGGTCCAGCACCTGGTCGGCCTATAGGGAGGAGGTGCAGCACCTGGTCGGCCTATAGGGAGGAGGTCCAGCACCTGGTCGGCCTATAGGGAGGAGGTCCAGCACCTGGTCGGCCTATAGGGAGGAGGTGCAGCACCTGGTCGGCCTATAGGGAGGAGGTGCAGCACCTGGTCGGCCTATAGGGAGGAGGTCCAGCACCTGGTCGGCCTATAGGGAGGAGGTGCAGCACCTGGTCGGCCTATAGGGAGGAGGTGCAGCACCTGGTCGGCCTATAGGGAGGAGGTCCAGCACCTGGTCGACCTATAGGGAGGAGGTCCAGCACCTGGTCGGCCTATAGGGAGGAGGTGCAGCACCTGGTCGGCCTATAGGGAGGAGGTGCAGCACCTGGTCGGCCTATAGGGAGGAGGTGCAGCACCTGGTCGGCCTATAGGGAGGAGGTGCAGCACCTGGTCGGCCTATAGGGAGGAGGTCCAGCACCTGGTCGGCCTATAGGGAGGAGGTGCAGCACCTGGTCGGCCTATAGGGAGGAGGTCCAGCACCTGGTCGGCCTATAGGGAGGAGGTGCAGCACCTGGTCGGCCTATAGGGAGGAGGTCCAGCACCTGGTCGGCCTATAGGGAGGAGGTGCAGCACCTGGTCGGCCTATAGGGAGGAGGTGCAGCACCTGGTCGGCCTATAGGGAGGAGGTCCAGCACCTGGTCGGCCTATAGGGAGGAGGTGCAGCACCTGGTCGGCCTATAGGGAGGAGGTGCAGCACCTGGTCGGCCTATAGGGAGGAGGTGCAGCACCTGGTCGGCCTATAGGGAGGAGGTGCAGCACCTGGTCGGCCTATAGGGAGGAGGTGCAGCACCTGGCAGCGTGGTGCATGACAACAACCTGACCCTCAACCGTGGACTTCAGGAAGACTAGAGCTGACACACACACGCCCCCATCCAAATCAACGGGATGGAGGTAGAGCGTGTGGGAGCCCACATTTCCGAGGACCTCTCTTGGACCCTCAACACCTCTTCACTGGTCAAGAAGGCTCACCAGTGTCTCTCCTTCCTGAGGAGACTGAGGAGAGCCTTTTACCGGTGCGCTATAGGAAGCTAGCATACTCACCAACTACATCACAGTCTGGTACGGCAACTGCACTGCCTCAGACCAGAAAGCACTGCAGAGGGGGGTGAAAACCACTCAATGCATCACCAGTACATCACTCACTGCAATTGAGTATATCCATCACAAAGGGTTTCTGAGAATCTACCCTAGGCTCTGTTACCCATACTGTACAAACTTTGAACTCTGTTGCCTATACTCAATTTATACCTACCTACCGCTTTCACTGTCTACAATTGCCCTACATTGTAATCATATCATAGTAATCATAATAAAATCACAACACTATCTCATACTATAGTCATACTATAGTCTAGTAATCATAATAATCACAACTACCTATCTCCTACTATAGTCTTCAACTCATTCAGAATGCAGCCGCCCGCCTGATCTCAAACCTACCGAAGTCGGCCCATGTCACCCCACTTCTTAGTGACCTGCACTGGCTCCCCATTGCCGCACGAATCCGACCTGGCATATCGTGCGGCAAAGGGAACGGCTCCTGCCTACCTCCTCCGGTCAATGGTCTCTAACTACACACCCCAAGACCCCCAAGATCTTCTGGCCGCCTCAGACCCACTCCTATCCGAGCTTCAGGAGGGTCATCAAAGAGAAGCCGCCTATTCTCAGTCCTTGCCCCACAATGGTGGAACGAACTTCCCACCAGTTAGGACAGCCGAAACCCGACCAATCTTTCATCGCCGACTAAAGACACACTTCTTCAATCAATATCTGAAGTAAAAAAAAAAAGAACAAAAAAATACTAATTACTGTCATGCACTTAGTCCTAATATACTAACCTACACTGTAGCACTCAACTCTTTGATGAACATTGTTACTCAGCTGATAGAGTTGTGCCCTTCCTGCTGACTTGTCGTACAAAACTTGTAAGTAATCCTTTTTACATATCTGTAGATACTATATCTATATCTGTACATTACCTACTCTTACTACCATAGTGTCTTTATACCTGTATCACTGTACATATTAATACTACAACTATGTACATACATCTGATTAGCACTATCACTCAGCAGTACTAATTTATACATTTTATATCCAGTTTAATCACCTTGTATATTACAGTGTATATTACTATTGCACTCTGGTTGGATGCCAAACTTATTTTCATTGTACTGTACTTGTGCTGTATAATGACAATACATTTGAAATATATTATAGTATATAGTACACTTATAGCCAATTATTTTATGCAGTGGAGGAAAGTAAGTTATGTTATCAGTCTTAGGAAGACTCTACTCTGACAACTCCATTGTGTCATGAACAGAGGATGTACAGTAAGTACAGCTCAATGACGTATTCTCTGACTATCTGATGAATATCTTTTACACAAAACCTTTCACACAACCCCCCCCCCCCCCCCCCCCCACACACACACACACACACACACACACACACACACACACACACACACACACACACACACACACACACACACACACACACACACACACACACAATCCAAATATCCAGTTCGTTTTTATAGTGTAAAGTTTGGCTACTTTAGACAGAGAGAGAGACTCTCATTACGTGTGACACTAGTAAGCGCGCACTGTGTTCCGAGAGAGAGAGAGAAATAGAGAGAGAGAGAAATAGAGAGAGAGAGAGAAATAGAGAGAGAGAGAGAGAGAGAGAGAGAGAGAGAGAGAGAGAGAGAGAGAGAGAGAGAGAGAGAGAGAGAGAGAGAGAGAGAGAGAGAGAGAGAGAGAGAGAGAGAGAGAGAGAGAGAGAGAGAGAGAGAGAGAGAGAGAGAGAGAGAGAAAGAGACTCTTCACCACGACTCTAACACGGTGCCGCTGCACGGTCTACCCACCAAAGTGGCTGGTAAGAGTGACGGAGTTACACGCCACTGCTGAATTCTACCCACATTTGGCGGGTGGCGGGTGTTAATGTCGAGCCCTGTTTATGAGAGTCATAAACAATAACTCCAATGATATACAGCTCGCTAATAGGAAACATGTTTTATGAAGCTCTGAAAACATATATACTTCTGTCTCGCCTCGTTGTCTTATTGTTATGATTTTATATGCTGTGTGATTTAACCTTTAAGCTGTAGGAATATTTCGCCTAAAGGTACATGCCTAAGTAAATGGAAGATTGCTCCACTTCTGCAAGGTCAATTTGCATGTTCTTGGTATCTAGGAACATCTAGGGACCTGGGGGTATGTATTTCCAGTGTCAGAAATATTCTAAAATATTCAGAAATATGTCTGTTACTAGGCTGAGTAAATTGTAATTGTTATTTTTGCATCTTTGATGGTGAATAATACCATGTTAAATCTGCGGGGTACGAGAAAATGCTCACTGAGCTCATTCACCACCTTATTGAGATCATGTGTACAAAAAATCTAAGCAAATGAATAAAGGGAAGATGATTAAACAGAAGGATTTGTAGATACAGTAATTAATGATAATCGATTTTAATTATAAATTCATATTTGACCTTGAACTTGACCTTGACCTTATTATGGCCAAATCATACATCTATGGATAGGGAAAATGCTCCTCTTTCCAATGGCAGGGTTGAATCTGGATTTAGTCATTTCCTTGCGGTTTTACGATAATTAGCATTTTCCGATAAATTCATATTTCCGATAAATCATAAATTATAAAACATCGGTAAAAATGAAAATATACACTTTGACTACTGTTTTTGATATGGTTATGGTCTTTACTCTTGGCTACAAAAAAACAATATTTAAAAACATTAACCTCTTAACATCCAAGGGCCCACATGTGGACGATTCTTTGCCGACCTCTAGTGTGCATTTTTTTTTTTTTTTTTTTTTTTTTTTTCTCCATTTTTCTCCGATTTTCTCCCATCCCAATGTTAGTCGTTATGCCAATTCCCAATCCCCTTCCTGGTCGCTGCGCACTTACCCCCCACAGTCGGTCTGGGAGAGTGGAGGCTATCACGTGCTTCCTCCGACACACGTCTAGCCAATCAACCGCTTCTTTTCACCTGGCAGCGCGGACTCTCACTGAGAGTGTGTAACGCGTGGAAGGATCACACTATCCCACTCAGGTCCTATCCTTGCTGAGCAGGCGCCCCGACCGAACTGTAGGAGTCGCTGTTTACAACGACCCGGACCCACCCCGCCAGCTTTCCCACCCTCTAATACTGCCAATTGTATTAGTGTGAACGGCCAGCCAAGCTGGTGACAACCCCGGAGCTGTGAGCTGGATTCGAACAGGCGAATCTAGCCGCTCCGGGGTTTGGTGACGAACGCAATCTCCGTTACGCCACCTGACCGCCCTGGGTGTGCATTTCTTTTAATACAATATATCGATTGCCCTTTCAGGTGACAAAATCCGTTCAGCGGTTCTCGAGTTACATGCCGATATGTGAGGCGTGCCCCAAAGTACGCAAAAGTACACATTACCACCCCCGACTCCCGGGGCTCTAGCTAGCTTAAGGCTTAACATACATTTTTTATTTATTATTATTTCTGTATGTACACTCGGCATGACTGTAAATGAGGGAAAGAAAGCTCAGTTGCCCTACAAGTTTAAATAAAGGTTTGAAATGAAATATATATGCCATATATAACCTACCAAGCTCCTCATTGTGATAAATAAGGCTGTAATACCTTCTCTAAGATGTTTATCTGTTAATGATTATGAAGCCTAATCACAGTCTTGTCTTTGCCCCGAGGCTCCAGAAACATAGCCTGCCACTAATCTGGGTACAGAATTCTGTCTATATATGAATGATAACAACAAGCACATATTAATAAAAGTTTCTCACAAAATGAGATCTAAAATATCTGAGAGAATATCATTTTTAAATGATGGAGTTTTTGGTTTGATATCACCTATTACTATGCAATTCAATGTGATCAATTTGATATTTGAATGCAATTTTCTGAATGTGAGCCGATAATATACCGATATCCTGCCCCCCAATAAATACAGATGATTGTCATGCAGATTTTCGCCATATTGCCCAGCCCTGAGGCAAAGCATGCAGGTGTCTGATACATTCTAGTCAGGCTAAAAGGCTAAAGAGATTACTGTTCGGCAGCTGTAATGCTCATCAATGTCAAGAGAATAATTCCATACAGTCAGGCAGCTACTTGGCTAACATTAGCTCAGAGACCAGAAGGAGCGCTTTGCTGACTGAGAGCGAGACGAGATGTTCATTTACACAAGAAAAGCAGCAGAATGCCCGGACATACCCATAAGGTTTCACGAGACAAAGCAACACACCAGTCTGAATTATTCCCATTGACAAAGATACACAGGTATGTAGTCTTCGGGTTCTGTAAGGAGGTATATGGGTTGAAGCCCAACCTGAACCCAGGTGTGATGTGTAAAAATGTCAGGTCATTCTTACAGGATTATACTATATTACATCTACAAAATGATGTGTAGGGATGGGTACTTTTAAGGGTATCGACCGAATCACGTCGGTACTACCGAGTACGTGAGATCCACCGGTGACACATTTCGGTAATGCAAAAAATAAAAAATAACGCGAAACAAAACCTATGAAGTGTGCCGCACGTTCACGTCAACGTTCACGCGCACAATACACACTTACCTACTGTAGGATTTGACTTGATTCAACAACAACAAAGCAGTCGGGCAATGGCAAGCCGAAAACTGCCAAGTGTGGTAGGTAGATAACATTTTTAGAGACTAAAGTACCGGTTCACAGGTACCGGTACCGGTATCGGTTCAAATGTGAACGGTACCCAACCCTAATGATGTGAATAAACAATGAATGGGAAATGCTCTATGACTGTGGAGGTAAACGGTACCCTACCCCCCCCCCCTCACAGTGAGCTGTGGTGTTCCACAAGGAAGCATGGACCGCTACTGTTCCTAATGTATGCAAATGACATGTCGTCAGCTTGTGACTGCAACTTGTTCTTGTTCGCGGATGACTCAGCCCTGCTAGTCTCTGACAAGAACAAGTTACAGGTTGAAAAAACCCTCAGCTCAGAACTCGGCAGAACCTGCACCTGGCTCGCTGATAACAAACTATCATTACACCTGGCCACCTGGGTAAAACAGAGTCCATTCTCTTCGGATCAAATAACAAATTCAGCAAGACCGACGGCTTCTCAGTTACAGTGGGTGACAAATGACAATATTGTCACAAGGAAAGATGAAATTACATACCTAGGGTCCATCCTAGGGGCAAATCTTTCCTGTGACAAAATGGCATTCAAGGTAATAAAAAAAGTCAACCAACGAACTAGATTATTGTACCAGATCTCCTCTCTGGTAAACAAGAATACCCTGAAGACTCTGGCAGGAGCACTCATTCAAGGGTACTACAACTATGCTTGCACCTCATGGTACCAAAGCACCTCAAAGGCGCTAAAAACAAGATTACAAACATCACAAAACAAACTGGTCAGACTACTACTTGACCTTACTCCTAGAACCCACCTCACCCCTGCCCACTTTGACTACCTAGGATGGCTTAGAGTAGACGACAGAGTACAGCAACTTGCAATGGGCCTGGTCTACAAGATACACTATACAACTAAGGTACCCATGTACATGTCAAAATACTTCCCAAAGGTCAGTGAATACCACGACCACAACACCAGAGGAAGCTCAACAAATCATGTTAAACCCAGATTCGGCTCAAACAAGGGACTAAACACGTTTCGCAATTATGCCACATCAATGTGGAACGCCCTACCCAAAGCTGTAAAGGAATGTGAATCCCTACCCACATTCAAAACCGCTCTAAAAGAGCACCTACGGGAGGCTGCAATTCGAAACTGGCCACCGTAAATGTCCAAACCCCCCCACCCCCATCCTAATAGACAGTCTCCTCCCCTCCGTATGTATATATTCTCTCCCCACCGTATGTATATTTCTCTCCCACCCACCCACCCCCTCCTAATGTACAGTCTCCTCCCCACCGTATGTATATATTCTCTCCCCACGTATGTATATTTCTCTCCCACCCACCCACCCCCTCCTAATGTACAGTCTCCTCCCCATCATATGTATATACTCTGTCAGGATCTATGGGTACCAGTACTGTATATTTGCATATCATATATGTCACAAATGTAACAGTACTATATACCTGTATGCAGGGCCGCCTGGGAGAAATGCGAGGCCCTGTGCGAGATTTAAACTCAGATTTTTCATACAGTCAACATATTCTTAAATAATAGCGCTGCCCGAGGCTGGGCATGATACAGTCAACATATAGCAAGAGAGAGAGCGAGAAAGAGCTCCCGTTCTACAGTCAATATACAGTGTACAGAGAGAGAGAGAGAGAGAGAGAGAAAGAGAGAGAGAGAGAGAGAGAGAGAGAGAGAGAGAGAGAGAGAGAGAGACATTGGAAAGAAATTGAAATGCTATTTGGCCCTAAACAGAGAGTATACAGTGGCAGAATACCTGAGCACTGTGACTGAAGATCCTTGACTAGGTACAGACTCAGCGAGCACAGCCTAGCCATCGAGAAAGGCAGCCATAGGCAGACTGTGTGTGTTAGAAAGAGAGAGAGAGAGCATGTGTGTTTGTCGTGTGTGTGTGTGTTAGAGAGAGAGCATGTATGAGAGAGATAAGCAAAGATGAGCCCCTAAAAGGATATTCAACTTTTAATGGAAGAACAAAACAGAAGGAAAAGATAACTTCACAAAGGCAACATGAATATACATAGATCCAAAAGGACAAAGATCAACACTTAAATCCAAAGAGAAGAGGGTCTATACCAGAGAAAACAGCTAAACAGCATTCAGCTAAATAGGCTAGCCAGGTACTGACACCAGGCCACACACAGCTTTGGCCAACGGCCCAACGCTACCCAAGCTACACAAACGACCAAGACAATTCACACACAGCACATGTCGTATCTCCAAATGTTGTGAAGTAACATATGTTTTGCCTGGAAAAAAACATCGTTATTAACAAAACATTCGGGAGGGGAAGGAAGGAAGAGTGGGGTAATGTCATGACATCTTACCTGCACGAGGAACGCAGGGCGAAAGGCCGCAACACAGGTCTCCACGTTGACGAAAGGCCTCTCGCTGGCGGGACAAAAAGAAGCTATGGCCGGAGCCTTGTCATGTTGCAGGCCCGACTACATCTTCTGTCAAAGATGATGATGTAGTCAGAGTGCCAGAACCCCCTGCTATTCTCACGGCTAATGTCAATGGTCGTAGCACAAGCTAACAGCTAACTCTAGGCTAACTGATAGCATCAAACTAACGTTCCCAGCCGAGCGCAGCCGGCAGCTAACGTTGTAGCTAAACAGCTAACTGGCTAACAGTTAGCTCAACCTGGCTATCGCTAACCATTAGCTAACGCAGAAGCAAGCTATGCGGCTACCACTGAAAAACTGTACAACATGAGAAAAGCAATACAGGTGCTGACACCAGGCCACACACCGTTAGCTACTAGTACTACAACAGCTAGTCGGCCAGTTTGGCTCCAGAGAGAGAGAGAGAGAGATATCCACGGCGGGAATAGAACAGAGTGCATTAAAAACTCACCAAACGTCCAAGAGGATGGAGACAACCGCGTGGAGTTGACGAAGTTCATCTGCCGAACGACCATCCTCTTGGCATAACAATGCTGCACGCGCTGTCTCTAGGTTAGCTAACGCTAGTTAGCCTTTAGCTAAGCTAGCTACTAGCCGACATCATCATGGCTATATCCCGACTGAACCACACTTAATATTATAACGTAGCTAAAGCTAACTAGCTGTCCCTGTCTTTAGCCGGGATGGCTAGCCTGACTGAACTGTCTAACATGCAACAACTTTCATCTTCAGTCCATCTGCCGAACGATGTCCTCTTCATCTTAGCTGGCATAACCTAGGCTCCAATGCTGCACGCGCGAAATAGTCAGACGCTAATGATGGGTCGGTCATGAGCGACTCGTTCATAAGAGCCGATTCATTGCCGTGAGCGTGAGTCGAATCGCTCACGTCTGGCAATGAGTCGGTTCACGCCCCCCCCCCCGGCACACACACAGACACACACAATGAACTCAACAGACGCTACCTTACCTGGCTGTAACCCCTCCCCTCATTGAAACCAATTCTGCTGCCTGCAGAGCCTCAGAGCCAGGAACGTGTCTAATGTGAAATATATAAGCATATAAGCAAAACTAGATTTTAGGTCTGTGATGAAAAAGGGCCTCGCGGGAAGGGGGGCCTCGCAATTTTTTTTAATTAAAATTAAAAAAAAAAAAATAATAATAATAATAATAATAATAATAAATAAATAAAAATATTTATTTTTTATTTTTTTTTGTGCGAGGCCCCCCTTCCCGCGAGGCCCTGTGCGACCGCACTGCTCGCACACCCCCTGAGGCGGCCCTGCCTGTATGTCATGTATGTCCCTATGCCATAAATGTCATGATGTCATGTATGTTGTGTATGTCATAAATGTCACTATGAATTGAAAATGGGGGACCCTGATGTAAACAAGACAAAAGTCTTTCTCTGGTCTGCATCCCCTTAACAATTGTATGTATTGAGCCGTACTGTATTGTACCCATTCTGTTAAATAAAGTTTTCATTCATTCATTCATTCATCCATCCATTCATTCATCCATTAATTCACCCATTCATTCATTCATCCATTCATTCATTCACTCATTCATTCATTCATTCATTCATTCATTCATTCATTCATTCATTCATTCATTCATTCATTCATTCATTCATTCACTGATTCATGCATTCATTCATTCATTCATCCATCCATTCATTCATTCTGTCACTCTGAAACCTATTTCAAAGACCATAGGTATAAGAAAAGAGAACCCATAGCCATAGGACCTGTTATAAATATTGATCTAAGTAAGTTAACATGTTTGCTTAGCGTACAAAGCCTGACATTACTGTTAAGTTATTATAACAGGCAGAAATTCCAAAAAAGGTTCGTAAAGTTGATCTGGGAGATGGGAGAGTGGAGGAGGGATGAGGTCAGAATGCAGACATTTCTCTGCTTCCTCCTCGTTTGCAAAACATCTCCCGTCTTTGCGTTACCATGGGCCGCTGGGAATGGCATACGCATCACTTGCTAATGTAGGCTACTGCGTTTCAGAGGCTCAAAAGGCACATTCCGTCTATCTAATGTAGGCTACTGCGTTTCAGAGGCTCAAAAGGCACATTCCGTCTATCTAATGGTCTGAGATAAGTTATTTTTCAAATTACATAAATCGGGGGCCGAGACGGTGCTCGAGGTAAACAAAGATGTCCAGCCTCCAGAACTCTTCACCTGACGTCTGACCAGAGCGTCTATAATATGCGACGTTTTGGAACATGATCATGAATTAAAAGTTATGGCACTTTGTAATGAAAAGAAACCCCACATTTCTAAACTCCAAATAGGTCCTAAATTCTCCAAATAAGATTCTAAATGTAAGGAATCAAGGCCAATCAAGGATTTTTCTATTGCTGTAATTAAAAAAAAACCTATAAAGGAGTGCTGTTCAAGATCCGTTATGCCTCATTATACAACGGCATGCAAATTTCTCGATTCTGATTGGCCATTCACACGTCTTTATTGGCAACAATCCACGGTCCTGGGCTCAGGACCCGCCCACAACCGAATCACATAACCCTCCCCGGCTCACTCCGGGAGAAAACAAGATCGCGGACAACAAATGGTTATGTTGAAAGCACCATAACGACTAAATATGAAGCGATTCTGTCAAGGGGAATGTGTTAGTCGTTTAAACAATGTTGGATGATGTAATTGATGGGTCTTGACTCAATCTAGAACAAAAGAAAAATCGTGGTTTGATTGATAGATTAATTGATTGATTTAAATTTCTTCCTTCCTACTTTCTACTGACTGCAGCGTTCTCTCTCACACTGTCCGACGCTGGCGTACCCACAAACACACACACACACATACACACACACACACACACACACACACACACACACACACACACACACATACACACACACACGCACGCACACACACACACACACACTGTGACACACACACACACACACACACGCACACACACACACACACACACACTCCTGTCTGCAACAGCGGGGGAGTCAGACTGAGAGAGAAGCAGCGCTGTTTTAAGTGAGCATGGTCTATTGAATTGATTGATTGGTTGATTGCTAATTTTATTACTGTACCCCTGGTTTCCAACTGGTTAAGTTTAGGCTAAAAGAAATAAATTAAAAAATAGGGCGAAGAAAACGTTTTTTTCCTATAGGGCAAAGAAAACCTTTTAATTTGTTTTACCTACTTTATATAGAAGCATTTAAGAATGAAGTTCTATGGAAAGTAGGTCTGCATTCCCTTAACAATTGTGTGTATTGAGCCGTACTGTATTGTACCCATTCTGCATCTGGTAATAAAATTTTCAATCAATCATTCCAATAATACACAGTTGGATGTGTTAGTTGGTTGGATGCACTTCAAGCTGCTTCCACATGAGGCAACTTCTCTCAATCATTCCAATAATACACAGTTGGATGTGTTAGTTTGGTTGGATGCACTTCAAGCTGCTTCCACATGGAGGCAACTTGTCTTTTTTGTAGTTGTGGGAACTACTTTTTCTGGCGGATGGTTTTTTCAATAAATCTTCGATTAATGTGTGTTTATTGTATAGAAATAAGGTTGGATGAATCTGGCAGTTGTATAAAAGCTTTACACCACGTGCAGTCGTGATTTGTGACCAATAAACCATGCCTAGGGGGGTCTAACGACCCTCGGCTGCGCCTCGGGCCTAACGACCACCCCTAGGCATGGTTTATTGGTCACAAACCACTCCTGCGTGTGATGTAATGCTTAATTACATCCTGAATTCGGCAAAGCTTTAAAAGAGAACATGGGGCTTGCTTCTTCAGATGATTGCAGAGGACTTACTTGAATGGCTAGGTTCCAGTTGGGACATAATATTACATTATGTAACTGATTAAAGGCACAGTACGGTAACAACAAGCACATTCTTACTTGACTGGGACTTCAAAGATACATCAAAATTAGCTCTATTGACAAGCTTTGTATGCATTACATATATATATACAAAGCTCTATAACTTAGGGTCAAGTCAAAACTCGTGCTAACTAATTAAAAGTTCGCATTGTGTTTTCGAAGGGATCAGTGGCCGATGGATGAAAACACAAGCTGCTGCTGAAATACAGTACAAAATTACCCTTTTCTCTACAAAGTCTCCTTTCAAATCCTCCAGTCGACGAACGCTCAGTGCTGCCACCACTGGTCTCCATTAAGATCAGCACCTTGACCTGATAGTAATATCAGGTAATGTTAAATGTTGTATTTCTCCATGTGGTAAATGTATGCAGGTCACAACATGTTTACAGGAACATTTTGCAGTTGTATTTGGAGTGTATTTCGTGACTGTTGGCGTGTTCCTTTAACCGTGATAGTAATGTGTTTTATTGGCGACCACAGGTGGCAGCACTGAGCATTCGTCAAGCTTTCCCAGAAAACCACAGAAGGAGGATTTGAAAGGAGACTTTGTAGAGAAAGGGGTCATTTTATTCTGTATTTCAGCAGCAACTTGTGTTTCCACCAGCCTTTGTTGAGACTCTGAGCTTCCTGTTGATCTACTTTTTTTCTCCCCATTTTCAATTTTTTCTCCCATCCCAATTTCGTATTATCCAATTCTACCCTCCCCTGTCTCGAACGTTGTTAGACCATGCCTCCCACTGGTCGGCTGCAATGTGGACGAAGCCTTGCATCACATGTCCCCTCCGGTACACGAGGAGGCAGCCGTCGCATCTTTTCACCTGCACAGCGCGATCTCTCAGTGGCGAGGAGTAACGTGTGGGAGGCTCACGCTGCCCCCGATACTTCCTGATTCTGCTGTAATAATAATAATAATAATAATGGATTGGATTTATATAGCGCTCTTCATGACACCCAGAGCGCTTCACAGAGTCCATTAGACAGGCACCCCAACCGACCTGTAGGAGTCGCTGTCCACAACGTCCGATCCCCACCCACCGGCTCTCCTGCCAATTGTATTAGTATGAACGACCAGCCAAGCCGGAAGCAACGCAGAGAGCTGGGCTCGAACCCAGCATCTCCTGCGTTAGTGGCGAGCGCCTTGCCCACTGCGCCACTTAGCCGCCCTTAGACTCTGAGCTTCCTGTTGATCCCTTTGCAAACACAATGCAAATCTGCAATAATTAGTTAGGATGAGTTTTGACTTAACCCTCAGACTGCAGCGGTTCGTTATAGAGCTTTGTAGGCTATATTCATTCAAACCTGTATTTATTCTCACCCTCATTTTCAATATCGCCGAGACTTTACAGACATTTCAATGCATACATTTTTTACAATATAATAATAAGAAATATTAATAACTATCTATATAGCACTTTTAGTTTTCACACATGGACCATAGTCCAGAGTGCCCCACAGCAATTAGTATAAAATGAACATAGGCATAAAATCAGCACACAGGTGACAGAATAAAAACAATGCATACATTGCAGACATAAGAATAGGTATAAAAGACAATAAAAGTAGTGCAACGTGGGGCGGTCAGGTGGCGTAACGGAGATTGCGTTGGTCACCAAACCCCGGAGCGGCTCGATTCGCCTGTTCGAACCCAGCTCACAGCTCCGGGGTTGTCACCAGCTTGGCTGGCCGTCTGCACTAATACAATTGGCAGTATTAGAGGGTGGGAGAAGCTGGAGGGGTGGGTCCGGGTCGTTGTAAACAGCGACTCCTACAGTTCGGTCGGGGCGCCTGCTAAGCGCGGATAGGACCTGAGTGGGATAGTGTGATCCTTCCACACGCTACGCCCTCTCAGGGAGGATCCGCGCTGCCAGGTGAAAAGAAGCGGTTGATTGGCTGGACGTGTGTCGGAGGAAGCACGTGATAGCCTCCACTCTCCTAGACCGACTGTGGGCGCAGCGACCAGGAAGGGGATTGGGAATTGGCATACGACTAACATTGGGATGGGAGAAAATCGGAGGAAAATGGAGGGGGAAAAAGATTAAAAAAAAAAAAAAAAGTAGTGCAACGTAAACGTATAGGCATAAAATAAGTACAATAAGTACAATGTTGCTCGAAGGCATGTGAACCCCCCCGGAACAGCCATACAGTATACAGTATACATACTGGATACATGCATACAAAGCGTGTCAATAGAGCTACATCAAAACTATAGCAGTTGTTTCAGGTGAAAATAACATTATTGGACATGAAAGATTCTTAAAGGGATGTTTCACTTTAGTATAACTTGCCAAAATTCAGCAGTCTGTCTAAAGTAATCTACAAGTAAACTAGTGACCACTGCTGTCCCTGTCATCTGCTGTTAACCCTTTCACTGCCGCACTACCAAACGGTTAACCCTTTCACTGCGACAATACACAGAAGGTTAACCCTTTCACTGCCACACGACAGCCGGTTAACCCTGTCACTGCCACACGACAGAATGTTAACCCTTTAGTATCACACAACCGACGGTCGCCATTCATCCCAGGTGTCAGGCTCCTCATTTACTTCCATTCATTTTGAGGACCAAGTTTAAATATAACACTTCTGAATTATAAACAAACAATACAGAAATATTATTCTGTGTAATATATTTTGAGTCAAAGGTACTTAATGTCAATGTTGCCATTTTCTAATTATAAGTATATGAACGATTACAGTATTACTTGAGGTGTATAGTTTGACCAACTGTCAACTTCTCACAGAATGTTTAGAATATTTCTAAGATGACTTTAGATCGAGGGAAGACTGCTGAAGTTCTACTAAAGTTAAATATCCCTTTATGTTAGACTGAGGATCTGTGGGGACTAATAATATGATTTTGACTTATTATATACTGTATAGATTAGCTACTGTATGTACACAATAGCAGCAATCATCTCCACTCAATTTGTGTGCAATGATATTGACCTGGGAACATTTTTATCATTTGAATACCTTGCTATTGTATTGAAAACAGAAATGCCAGTAATATGTGTGACATTGTATCGACCACCAAGGTACTCGCCACTCTTCATACAGGAATTTTCAGAACTCATATCGATCTGCATTACCAGGTATGATAGAATCATTCTTAATGGAGATCTAAACATTCATATCAACAAAAAGGATGACCCCAGGGGTTGTGAGTTTCTGAACCTACTGGACAGTTTTGGACTGATGCAACATGTTCACGAGGCCACCCACCAACATGGCAACACTCTGGACCTACTAATAACAACAGGGCTAAACATTGAGAATGTATCAGTAAAACAAATTCCAATTTCTGACCATTATTGTGTGTTCTATGGTACAAGCCTAATATTACATAAGACCAGAAGCAAATTCCTAGTTCACAGAAGGCTTCTGGATGCTAGAGCTGAAGCAAAATTCTCTAGTATGATGAAATCATATGACCAATGCAGTGAATCCTCCTTAAATCAGAAAGTGCAAAACTTCCACAGCACCTTGTCAACAGTGTTAGATACTGTTGCCCCTCTAAAGGTTAAAAAGGTAAAAACTGATAGAATCTCTCCATGGCTAAATAAAACCAATGTTAAAGATAACAAGAGAAAATGTAGGATAGCCGAGCGAAAATGGAGGAAATTCAAACTCACAGCTCACTTTAATTTATACAAAGACGCCATGGGCGCATACAATAAAGCAATACAACTTGCGAGAAAGGAATATTTTTCCAAAATGATCTCAGAAAATATGGGTAACTCCAGGGTACTTTTTTCCACCATTGACCGGCTGATTAACATACCACCCCCCCATATACCGCAGCAATCAGCCACAAAATGTGAAGAGTTCGCAGTTTTCTTTAATGAAAAAATATCATTGATTAGAGCAAGCATTACCGCTGATATAGATCTGGCTATGAGTGAAAACCCACCTGAGATAACAATGGGGGAATTCACATGTATTACATTACCTGACCTCTGTAAGATTGTCTCTGAGTGTAATTCCGCCACCTCCTGCCTCGATCCTATACCAACAGCATTTCTCAAGCGGGTGTTTGATAGTGTCTCAAATCATGTCCTTGAAATCATAAATATGTCTCTTCAAACAGGCACTTTTCCAGATGCATTTAAAACGGCTGTAGTAAAACCACTACTAAAGAAAACAAACTTAGATGTAAACGAACTAAAAAGCTATAGGCCAATATCGAACCTTCCATTTATCAGCAAGATATTAGAAAAGATAGTCTCAGTACAAATAAACTCCTTTCTCAAAGATAATAACATCATGGAGGAACTACAATCAGGCTTCAGAACAAATCACAGCACTGAAACTGCCCTTACCAAAATAGTTAGCGACCTCAGGCTAAACTCCGATGCTGGCAAAGTCTCAATTCTTGTCCTATTGGACCTTAGTGCAGCGTTCGATACGATTGACCATAATATCTTGATCAGTCGTCTTGAAAGACTGGTTGGCTTTTCCGATCATGTACTAAATTGGCTCATAACATACATTAAGGGGAGAAGGTTCTATGTTAAGCTTGGAGACAATGTATCCGAGGAACATGACAGCAATTTTGGAGTCGCACAAGGAAGCTGCCTTGGTCCATTACTCTTCTCACTATATATGCTGCCCCTCGGGGACATCATTCGAGACCACAATGTATGCTTCCATAGTTATGCTGATGATACACAACTATATATCTCCGCAGAACCAAATAACACTACAGCCATACAGTCCATTACAAATTGTCTGTTAGCAATAAACAAGTGGATGAACAATAACTTCCTAAAATTAAACGAAAGCAAGACCGAAATCCTATTGATCGGCCCAAAAGCGAAAAGGGAAGTGCTTTGTAAAAACCTGGGGAGTCTGTCATCCTATGTAAAGACTGAGGTTACAAGTCTAGGTGTCATCTTGGACTCAGACCTGACCTTTAAGTCTCATATAAATAAGGCCATGAAAACGTCATTCTTCCACCTAAGAAACATAGCGAAAGTAAGACCTTTCGTAAATAAAAAGGATGCAGAGAAACTTATTCATGCTTTTGTATCAAGTCGGCTTGACTATTGTAATGCACTGTTCACTGGTCTTCCCAAAGCAACCATTGGGAAGCTTCAGCTTATCCAAAACTCTGCAGCTCGATTACTAACTCATACAAGGAGAAGAGAACATATCACTCCAGTCCTGGCCACTCTGCACTGGCTTCCAATAACTCATAGAATTGATTTTAAGGTCCTTTTCCTAACATATAAAGCTCTTAATGAGCAAGGCCCAAAATACATAGCAAATTCCCTAGTTAGTTATCTGCCCTCAAGAACGCTACGGTCATCCACTACAGGTTTACTAGACACGCCCAGAAACCAAAAAAGGATAGGAAGTATGGCATTTGCCAACTATGCCCCAAAACTATGGAACACACTACCAACACACATCAGAAACGCCAGCTCTATACACATTTTTAAAGGAAAATTAAAAACGTACCTATACAGTCTAGCTTACAAATAGTTATGGCTTGGAAAAACCTGATGGATCCATGAGGCTAGGATAAGCCTTGTGGACCCAACTTTTTAGATGAAGGAACGGGTACTTACGCACACAAGACGCGGCCACTGATGGGTCCATGGGACTTGGTAAAGCACTATAGACCCAAACTCTGGCCACTGACCACATGAGCGAACGGGTACATACGCACACAATACAGGGCCACTGATGGATCCATGGGACTTGGTAAAGCACTATGGACCCAACTATGACCACTGATAAAAACGTAACTACACTAGCGTTATAAGAGCTAAACATTGCTACCTACCATACAAGTGCATTGGTTTAGTGCACTTCCGGTTGCTACTGAGCGGAAATGTTTGTGCGGACCTGTTCTCCCAAACTGGTAAGCAAATGACTGTTTTTACGTTATTTTCATTTTTACGTTACTATTATTATTTTTTTCTTTTTTTTTAAACATTGATCTTAACTGATCACTGTGACTTTATTGCTTTTATCGTTATATATGCCTATAATTGTGTACAGCACTTTGAGCTACATGACATGTATGAAAGGTGCTTTATAAATACTTACTTACTTACTTACTTACTTACAAGAATATATATATATTTTTTTATATAGTCAAGTCAAGTCAAGTCAAGAGTTTTATTTGTCACGGCATACAAGTTTCAAGTTTCAAGTTTCAAGTTTCTTTAATAGTTGTCATACAGAAGTACAGAATACTTTTGTACAAAATGCTTCTTACTGTTGCGCTCCAGAGACTGTGCATGACAAGATAAGTATGAAATAAACATAGTAAAAATAGTAAAAATTAGAAGTAAAAAAAGAGGTCACAGTGTTCAGTTTAGACATATGTACAATGTTCGTAGACGTAGTTACCATACAATATACAATACTGTGCAGTGTACTAATATACAATACTATATAGTGCAAGGCATAAATGGACGAGGTGCAGTTTAGGTACAGTATACAATGAAATGCGGATCCGCAACGATGTGCAATACAGTAGTACAACATATAATAGAATCCAATAGACAACATTGTGCAATAAACAGGTAACATAGTGGGACATCACGGTATTTGTACATAGTTATTTACAGAGCATGAAGGACATGCTAGGTCCCTTGGTAGTGCAATACACTGTTACTATACTATTTTTAAAGTGACCTTTCTTTGTGGCCATAAGTGTGGGCGTATGCAGCATGAGTGAGTGCTTTCTCATGTTAAAGTGGCTGCTAGTGTGCGAGCGTCCTAGTAGCTGGTGTTCGCAGGCGTCTGCCTGACCTCAGCAGCTGGAACAGGCTGTTATTGGGGTGGTGAGGGTCTTTCATTATCCTGCAGGCTCTGGATTTGCACCTCTTGTTGTATAGAACCTGCAGGGGAGGTAGCGCAATACCCGTGGTACGCTCGGCTGAGCGCACCACTCTCTGTAGGGCCTTCTTGTCCTGTGCCGTGCTGTTGCCATACCAGGCAGTGATGTTTCCAGTCAAGATGCTCTCTACAGCTCCGGAGTAGAAGGACTGGAGTATCTTCCCCGATACTCTGAACTTCCTTAACTGTCTCAGGTGGTAGAGGCGCTGCTTCGCCTTTTTTACGACTGAGTCTATGTGTGTTGTCCATGTCAGATCCTCTGAGATGTGGACCCCCAGGTACTTAAAGCTGCTCACCCTGTCCACGGTGGCCCCGTTTATCCTCATTGGTGTGTGCGTCTCCTGCTGTCCTCTCCTATAATCCACGATCAGCTCCTTTGTTTTACCAATGTGCAGGTACCTCAGCGTTCCAGTACCTCAACCTCCTCCCGGTAGGCCTTCTCGTCGCTGTCCGAGATCAGCCCCACCACCACCGTGTCGTCTGCGAACTTCACTATGGAGTTGGAGCTGAACTTGGCCACACAGTCGTGTGTATAGTGAGTACAGCAGGGGGCTCAGAACACAGCCCTGGGAGGACCCGATGCTCAGGGTGATGGTGTTGGAGGTCTGACCCCCCACCCTGACCGCCTGGGGCCTTTCACTCAGAAAGTCCAGTACCCAGGCGCTCAGAGCGGAGCTCAGACCCAGCTCGATCAGCTTGTCCACCAGTCTGGTGGGGACTATGGTGTTGAACGCTGAGCTGTAGTCAATGAACAACAGTCTCACATAGCCCCCCTTCTGACAGTCTAGAAATGGGATGTGACGTCAGAGGAGACGATCCGGTCAGTGTTTCACCACACAGACTGGAATGTGTTCCGCGACACAGATAACATTAATGTCTACACGGAGACAGTGCTGGACTATGTTTGTACTAGGGTGAAAGAAACAATCCCCACTACCAAAATGAAAGTTTACCCAAATCAAAAACCCTGGGTAGACAAATCCGTCCGTGAAGCTCTGAGAGAGCGCACCAAAGCATACAACGACGGCCTAGAGGCAGGCAACATGAATGACCACAAGGTGGCGCGATACAACGTAAGGAGGACAGTGTCAGAGGCCAAACGACGCTACAGGGATAAAATTGAACTCCAGTTTGAACAAGCTGACTCTAGAGCTATGTGGCAGGGGCTCAAAACGATGACAGACTACAAAGGCGCCTCCCTCAAACTGAACAGTGACATCTCCTTAGCAAATGACCTCAATACCTTCTATGCGAGGTTTGATGCTGGTAATAACAACACCAGCTCACAAGCCTCGGCAATGGGGGGGGGGGGGTCGGCTGCTGATGGAGGCGCAGTGTTCAGGGTAACAGAGCATGAGGTGAGGCGGACCTTTAAAAAAGTGAATATCAGGAAGGCAGCAGGTCCAGACGGCATCCCCGGCCGCGTCCTAAAAGTCTGTGCCGACCAACTGGCCCCAGTATTCACTGACATATTTAACCTGTCCTTAGAACAGGCTGTCATCCCCACCTGCCTGAAGAAGTCCACTATTATCCCTGTACCCAAAAAATCCAAGCCTGCTTGCCTCAACGACTACCGCCCTGTAGCTCTCACCTCCATAGCCATGAAGTGCTTTGAGAAGCTAGTAAAGGGCTACATCTGCTCCTCCCTCCCCATCAACATGGACCCCCTGCAATTTGCATACCGCCCCAACAGGTCCACGGAGGACGCCATATCCCATGTGCTGCACACAGCAGCATCACACCTGGACAAGAGGCAGGGGAACTATGTGAGAATGCTATTCATCGACTACAGCTCGGCATTCAATACCATAGTCCCCTCCATACTCATAGCCAAGCTCAGGGACCTGGGCTTGGGCTATGACCTCTGCCAGTGGGTCTTGGACTTCCTGACTGGCAGACCCCAGGTGGTGAGAGCAGGCAACTGCACCTCCTCATCCATCACCCTCAACATAGGGGCCCCCCAGGGCTGTGTTCTGAGTCCCCTCCTCTACTCCCTGTACACACACGACTGTGTGGCTCAGCGGAGTAGCAATACAATCGTCAAATCTGCTGACGACACAGTGGTGGTGGGCCTGATCTCTGCCAACGACGAGAGGGCCTACCTGGAAGAGGTCAAGGTCCTGGCGGGATGGTGCCAGGAAAACAGCCTCTCCCTGAACGTCAGCAAAACAAAGGAGATGATTGTGGACTTCAGGAGGTCGGGGGTCAAGGACTACAGCCCCCTCAGCATCGACGGGGCACCGGTTGAGAGAGTCAACAGCTTTAAGTACCTCGGAGCCTACATATCCGAGGACTTGACATGGACCACACACATTAACAGTGTTGTGAAGAAGGCACGACAACGCCTCTACTTCCTCAGGCGCCTAAGGAAGTTCCAAGTCAGCCAGAAGATCCTTAAGAACTTCTACTCATGTACAATAGAGAGCATCTTGACCGGCAACATCACCTCCTGGTTTGGGAATAGCACTGCACAAGACCAAAGCAGACTACAAAGAGTGACACGTTCAGCCGAACGCACAATTGGAGGGGGGCTCCCCACCCTCCAGAACATTTACCACAAGCGTTGCAAGGGCAAGGCTAAGAGAATCATTAAAGACTCCAGTCACCCGAACAACTGCCTCTTTGAACTGCTGTGGTCAGGCAAGCGATACAGGAGTCTCAAGGCGAGCACAGAAAGACTCAGAAGAAGCTTCTATCCCCAGGCCATCAGGCTGCTAAACGAACAATGAATGAACACTACACAACAACAACCACCAAACGCACATAGCACACACATCCACACGCACACACTCACTTTAAACAAACACACTGTAGCACCCACTCCACACACTTATAGCACACACCCACTTTAAACAAACACACTGTAGCACCCACTCCCCATACTTTATATTTATGGATGAAGGATTGCACTACAACTCGTACACCTTACTGTAAATTGTACCTAAAATTGTACCTCATCCCATTTCTGCTTTGCACTAGATAGTACTGTACATTAGTACACTGCATAGTATTGTGTATTGTATATTATATGGTAACTCAGAACATTGTACATATGTCTATACCGAACACTGTGACCTCATTTTCTTCTTCTAAATTCATGCTATATTATGTTATTATGTTATTTGATACTATCTTGTCTAGCACAGTCTCTGGAGCGTAACAGTAAGAAGCATTTTGTATGAAAGTATTCTGTACTTCTGTATGACAACTATTAAAGAACTTGAACTTGAGGTGAGAGAGGGTGCTGTGCAGTACTTGGGAGACCGCATCGTCAGTGGACCTGTTTGGCCTGTATGCAACTTGCATAGGGTCCATATCGCTGGGGAGGGAGGCACAAATGTGATCCTTGACCAGCCTCTCGAAACATTTCATGGCCACAGAGGTGACAATGTAACAATGACTTAATGTGGCCATAATGTCTTGTCTTGTCTGATTGTTAATGTGGATATGTTTGCAGGGACGTCATGGCAAGGCGATTAGGGTGGGGTGATCATGGGCTGATCATTCCTGTGGTGTTAGGGTCTCCAGCGACCCTTTTCAAGGTTATATGTAAGGGATAATGTATAGCTACGAGGTCATTGTCGCAAAATAATTGACCGACACGGAGTTTAGAACACAGAGGCGCCTCGCCGAGGTGTTTTAAATGTCAGTGAAGGTCAATTATTTTGCGACAATGACCGAGTATAGCTATACATTATCCCGCTTATTACATGGCTAACTTACTAACAATATACCTAATTCATTTTACACCATCGACAAGACGAGATCATGCAGACGGCAGGTCTGTGGTCTGATTGCACTGATGACTGAGTGCAGCTGAGCAGCTTTCATGACTGCACTGATGCAGTGGGCTTGATTGCTACAGCTGCGCACAGCGGTCATTATTGCTCGGCAGAAGTCTGTTATCGAGTAATAACGGACCTCTGACGAGCGCTATTGTTGTGAAGGGCCAGATTAAAGCTGAGAATCTACATTTATTGTTTTATATACATTGTATATTATTTATATATACACGGTATATCCCTTTAAACCTGCGTTCGAACCATAGTAATATTCGCTCTCCTTATTGGATAACGCCCGTAGGCGCCAGCCCGCAAGCCCCCAAAGTCAGGTTCAAAGACAAGCCCAGGCATGTCGTAACATGCCCGGAGACAGCGTATTGATTCCAGACAAGAACTGAGGTTTGGGACTAGATAACCACTTAAGTATATATACGGCGCAGGTGCGCACAGCAGCAGTTCGTCTAAAGTCTGTCTGTGTTCGGTAACAGTGAAGTGAACAGCAGTGCGTCTAACAGAGCGTTGAGAACCACGTGCGAATGGAATAGTAAAGTGTCAGAGTTTAATGCAGTAACGTCAAGTTCGACCTAGTTTAATGTGAAGTAAATAGTCGTTCATTTATTGTATATCGTACCAACCACAGTTCGTTCGTGTGTAGCATTACCCAGCG